>NC_060130.1:535638252-536238252 GCF_021461395.2 Schistocerca americana
CTTTGTGTTAAGACAGTCGGGTTTTGGCCAGCACGTTTCATGTTAGGAAGCTTGCAGCAGCTACATTTGTTACTACTGTGCAGTCAGGTCAGCTGCACCGTAATTATCTGGCATCGCGACTCCATCGATCGTAATGTTGTAAGCTTTGTCGTTCGGTCTCCATCTACATCTACATTTATACTCCGCAAGCCACCCAACGGTGTGTGGCGGAGGGCACTTTACGTACCACTGTCATTACCTCCCTTTCCTGTTCAAGTCGCGCATGGTTAGCGGGAAAAACGACTGCCGGAAAGCCTCCGTGCGCGCTCGGATCTGTCTAATTTTACATTCGTGATCTCCTCGGGAGGTATAAGTAGGGGGAAGCAATATATTCGTTACCTCATCCAGAAACGCACCCTCTCGAAACCTGGCGAGCAAGCTACACCGCGATGCAGAGCGCCTCTCTTGCAGAGTCTGCCACTTGAGTTTGCAAAACATCTCCGTAACGCTATCACGCTCACCAAATAACCCTGTGACGAAACGCGCCGCTCTTCTTTGGATCTTCTCTATCTCCTCCGTCAACCTGATCTGGTACGGATCCCACACTGATGAGCAATACTCAAGTACAGGTCGAACGAGTGTTTTGTAAGCCACCTCCTTTGTTGATGGACTACATTTTCTAAGGACTCTCCCAATGAATCTCAACCTGTTACCCGCCTTACCAACAATTAATTTTATATGATCATTCCACTTCAAATCGTTCCGCACGCATACTCGCAGATATTTTACAGAAGTAACTGCTACCAGTGTTTTTTCCGCTATCATATAATCATACAATAAAGGATCCTTCTTTCTATGTATTCGCAATACATTACATTTGTCTATGTTACGGGTAAGTTGCCACTCCCTGCACCAAGTGCCTATCCACTGCAGATCTTCCTGCATTTCGCTACAATTTTCTAATGCTGCAACTTCTCTGTATACTACAGCATCATCTGCGAAAAGCCGCATGGAACTTCCGGCACTATCTACTAGGTCATTTATATATATTGTGAAAAGCAATGGTCCCATAACACTCCCCTGTGGCACGCCAGAGGTTACTTTAACGTCTGTAGACGTCTCTCCATTGATAACAACATGCTGTGTTCTGTTTGCTAAATACTCTTCAATCCAGCAACACAGCTGGTCTGATATTCCGTAGGCTCTTACTTTGTTTATCAGGCGACAGTGCGGAACTATATCGACAGCCTTCCGGAAGTCAAGGAAAATAGCATCTACCTGGGAGCCTGTATCTAATATTTTCTGGGTCTCATGAACAAATAAAGCGAGTTGGGTCTCATACGATCGCTGTTTCCGGAATCCATGTTGGTTTGCGTGAAAACTATGTGATCGGCGGTGCAGTACGACTTACTTTGCACCGTACACATGTTTAAGACAACTTAGTGTAAAGGTGTTTGCTATCTTTCATGTTACAAGTGATAAAGAGTAGGGAGAATTAGCCGATTATGGAAAATGTATCAGATACAACATCAGACGTTATGTCCTGCTCTTCCTTCCTTTATTCGGAACTCATAGCCAATATCTGTCATTATCTTGACTCTTTGCGATTAAACAATCCTGGCTCTCGCTAGGGACAGATAGTAGCCTTGTTTAGCCTCCATTGTTTCTCGATGTATTTTATATCTCATTAATTGCCGTGTAGCAAGGTGACAACTCAGCTAGTCACTCGGAACTGCGAATCGACTCGTTAAAACTTTGTGACAGGACTACCTCACATTTGTGCCTTTTCTGCCATATATTCAAAGTTAACGGCATTTACTGGCTATTACCGATCTGTAGGTTTCCTGCCGTGACTATTTCTTTAATTATACCATGAATTCAGGCGACGAAACTCTAGCAGTAAATGAAAAATCCCGATGCCTTCTCACCCTGATGGCAGAAAATTAGCATGTGAGTGTAATTTGCGGTGTGATAGGGAAACAGTGATAGGTAGTACATTCCCCAGTTTTTATCCACTGACTCCACAGACGTGACGAGAGACAAGCTAAAATGTCTATCTGAATCTACATCTACATCTACATCTACATTTATACTCCGCAAGCCACCCAACGGTGTGTGGCGGAGGGCACTTTACGTGCCACTGTCATTACCTCCCTTTCCTGTTCCAGTCGCGTATGGTTCGCGGGAAGAACGACTGTCTGAAAGCCTCCGTGCGCGCTCTAATCTCTCTAATTTTACATTCGTGATCTCCTCGGGAGGTATAAGTAGGGGGAAGCAATATATTCGATACCTCATCCAAAAACGCACCCTCTCGGAACCTGGCGAGCAAGCTACACCGCGATGCAGAGCGCCTCTCTTGCAGAGTCTGCCACTTGAGTTTATTAAACATCTCCGTAACGCTATCACGGTTACCAAATAACCCTGTGACGAAACGTGCCGCTCTTCTTTGGATCTTCTCTATCTCCTCCGTCAGACCGATCTGGTACGGATCCCACACTGATGAGCAATACTCAAGTATAGGTCGAACGAGTGTTTTGTAAGCCACCTCCTTTGTTGATGGACTACATTTTCTAAGCACTCTCCCAATGAATCTCAACATGGTACCCGCCCTACGAACAATTAACTTTATATGATCATTCCACTTCAAATCGTTCCGCATGCATACTCCCAGATATTTTACAGAAGTAACTGCTACCAGTGTTTGTTCCGCTATCATATAATCATACAATAAAGGATCCTTCTTTCTATGTATTCGCAATACATTACATTTGTCTACGTTAAGGGTCAGTTGCCACTCCCTGCACCAAGTGCCTATCCGCTGCAGATCTTCCTGCATTTCGCTACAATTTTCTAATGCTGCAACTTCTCTGTATACTACAGCATCATCCACGAAAAGCCGCATGGAACTTCCGACACTATCTACTAGGTCATTTATATATATTGTGAAAAGCAATGGTCCCATAATACTCCCCTGTGGCACGCCAGAGGTTACTTTAACGTCTGTAGACGTCTCTCCATTGATAACAACATGCTGTGTTCTGTTTGCTAAATACTCTTCAATCCAGCAACACAGCTGGTCTGATATTCCGTAGGCTCTTACTTTGTTTATCAGGCGACAGTGCGGAACTGTATCGAACGCCTTCCGGAAGTCAAGAAAAATAGCATCTACCTGGGAGCCTGTATCCAATATTTTCTGGGTCTCATGAACAAATAAAGCGAGTTGGGTCTCACACGATCGCTGTTTCCGGAATCCATGTTGATTCCTACATAGTAGATTCTGGGTTTCCAAAAACGACATGATACTCGAGCAAAAAACATGTTCTAAAATTCTACAACAGATCGACGTCAGAGATATAGGTCTATAGTTTTGCGCATCTGCTCGACGACCCTTCTTGAAGACTGGGACTACCTGTGCTCTTTTCCAATCATAGAGACTTGCGGTACACGGCTGTTAGAAGGGGGGCAAGTTCTTTCGCGTACTCTGTGTAGAATCGAATTGGTATCCCGTCAGGTCCAGTGGACTTTCCTCTATTGAGTGATTCCAGTTGCTTTTCTATTCCTTGGACACTTATTTCGATGTCAGCCATTTTTTCGTTTGTGCGAGGATTTAGAGAAGGAACTGCAGTGCGGTCTTCCTCTGTGAAACAGCTTTGGAAAAAGGTGTTTAGTATTTCAGCTTTACGCGTGTCATCCTCTGTTTCAATGCCATCATCATCCCGTAGTGTATGGATATGCTGTTTCGAGCCACTTACTGATTTAACGTAAGACCAGAACTTCCTAGGATTTTCTGTCAAGTCGGTACATAGAATTTTACTTTCGAATTCACTGAACGCTTCACGCATAGCCCTCCTTACGCTAACTTTGACATCGTTTAGCTTCTGTTTGTCTGAGAGGTTTTGGCTGCGTTTAAACTTGGAGTGGAGCTCTCTTTGCTTTCGCAGTAGTTTCCTAACTTTGTTGTTGTACCACGGTGGGTTTTTCCCGTCCCTCACAGTTTTACTCGGCACGTACCTGTCTAAAACGCATTTTACGATTGCCTTGAACTTTTTCCATAAACACTCAACATTGTCAGTGTCGGAACAGAAATTTTCGTTTTGATCTGTTAGGTAGTCTGAAATCTGCCTTCTATTACTCTTGCTAAACAGATAAACCTTCCTCCCTTTTTTTATATTCCTGTTAACTTCCATATTCAGGGATGCTGCAACGGCCTTATGATCACTGATTCCCTGTTCTGTACATACAGAGTCGAAAAGTTCGGGTCTGTTTGTTATCAGTAGGTCCAAGATGTTATCTCCACGAGTCGGTTCTCTGTTTAATTGCTCGAGGTAATTTTCGGATAGTGCACCCAGTATAATGTCACTCGATGCTCTGTCCCTACCACCCGTCCTAAACATCTGAGTGTCCCAGTCTATATCTGGTAAATTGAAATCTCCACCTAAGACTATAACATGCTGAGAAAATTTATGTGAAATGTATTCCAAATTTTCTCTCAGTTGTTCTGGCACTAATGCTGCTGAGTCGGGAGGTCGGTAAAAGGAGCCAATTATTAACCTAGTTCGGTTGTTGAGTGTAACCTCCACCCATAATTATTCACAGGAACTATCCACTTCTACTTCACTACAGGATAAACTACTACTAACAGCGACGAACACTCCACCACCGGTTGCATGCAATCTATCCTTTCTAAACACCGTCTGTACCTTTGTAAAAATTTCGACAGAATTTATCTCTGGCTTAAGCCAGCTTTCTGTGCCTATAACGATTTCAGCTTCGGTGCTTTCTATCAGCGCTTGAAGTTCTGGTACTTTACCAACGCAGCTTCGACAGTTGACAATTACAATACCGATTGCTGCTTGGTCCCCGCATGTCCTGACTTTTCCCCGCACCCGTTGAGGCTGTTGCCCTTTCTGTACTTGCCCAAGGCCATCTAACCTAAAAAACCGCCCAGCCCACGCCACACAACCCCTGCTACCCGTGTAGCCGCTTGTTGCGTGTAGTGGACTCCTGACCTATCCAGCGGAACCCGAAACCCCACCACCCTATGGCGCAAGTCGAGGAATCTGCAGTCCACACGGTCGCAGAACCGTCTCAGCCTCTGATTCAGACCCTCCACTCGGCTCTGTACCAAAGGTCCGCAGTCAGTCCTGTCGACGATGCTGCAGATGGTGAGCTCTGCTTTCATCCCGCTAGCGAGACTGGCAGTCTTCACCAAATCAGATAGCCGCCGGAAGCCAGAGAGGATTTCCTCCGATCCATAGCGACACACATCATTGGTGCCGACATGAGCGACCACCTGCAGATGGGTGCACCCTGTACCCTTGATTGCATCCGGAAGGACCCTTTCCACGTCTGGAATGACTCCCCCCGGTATGCACACGGAGTGCACATTGGTTTTCTTCCCCTCTCTTGCTGCCATTTCCCTAAGGGGCCCCATTACGCGCCTGACGTTGGAGCTCCCAACTACCAGTAAGCCCACCCTCTGCGACTGCCCGGATCTTGCAGACTGAGGGGTAACCTCTGGAACAGGACAAGCAGCCATGTCAGGCTGAAGATCAGTATCAGCCTGAGACAGAGCCTCTCTGTCTGTCTCTCTCTCTCTCTGTCTCTCTCTCTCTCTCTCGTAACTCTCGTCACTACATTCTCTTCTTTTGCGGCCGTGTTTTGCAGTCGGAGTCCGAAATATTCTGTCTTGCTTACCATTTTCTTGATTGGTCGTTGTGCAACAAGTAACGACGTTTACAGTGTGCTGGATAAGAGAAACAAGGTTCTTCGATACACACCGGAAAACCGGCTGGGGCATACCTCGCCACAAAATAGCCTTCCGCAACACGTTTCGTGTTACGCACCACGTTTTCTGTACACAAGATTTGCCCTGCGAGGGCTGTGTCTCGTAATGTAAACCCACCTTAACAGATGGCGCAACCATCGTGAGCTGTGTATTGGGCACGAGACCGCGTGATAATATGCAGGAGCTCTCATTGAAATCCCAAATTGGGTTGTTCATTGATAACTACTCCTCTGCTCAACAGGAACTGAATGCAACAAGCACGAAAGGGAAAACTTTACAAGTCAATAGATTATGGTTGATACATTCAGCCTGGATCCGCAGCAGGCTTCTTGGTTCAGGCGTGGTATGAGGAAGTGCTGAGTTGAAGCTAGGCGGTAACAAAATGGCTCTGAGCACTATGGGACTCAACTGCTGAGGTTATAAGTCCCCTAGAACTTAGAACTACTTAAACCTAACTAATATAAGGACATCACACACATCCATGCCCGAGGCAGGATTCGAACCTGCGACCGTAGCGGTCGCGCGGTTCTGGACTGTAGCGCCTAGAACCGCTCGGCCACTCCGGCCGGCTGCGGTAACAAATCCGGCAGCACGTAAATTCAGTGTTTATTGGACCGAAAGCTGGAGAGGTTCAGGCGTTATTACTTGTAAGTACAATTATTGATTACAGTATGTGGACTGCAGAGGGACGTGATGCTATCTACATAGACTTTCCATACCGTTAGAAAAGACCGAAAATAAATTGTATTTATGACTAGTAGGTGGAGAACGTAGGTTTGCGTGAAAACTACGTGATCGGCGGTGCAGTACGATTTACTTTGCACCGTACACATGTTTAAGACAACTTAGTGAAAAGGTGTTTGTTATCTTTCATGTTGCAAGTGATAAACGGTAGGGAGAATTAGCCGATTATGGAAAATGTATCAGATACAACATAAGAATTAGCATAAAATGACTCATTTTAATGATCCTAAACGCGTAAGAACTACGAGGATTGATTTGTTGAAACATATTTTCACGAACGTAAGTGCTCTAGGATTCCGGGCTCTTATAGTGTACAATGGTTAGTCTCATATGGGCTCCGTTATCGATTCAGTTCAGAGTGAACACGGTTAAGTTATAAATGAAAAAAAAAGAAGGTGGACACATATCAGATAATCCAGCCGCTGTAGACATAACAACACTGGTCAGAATGACATCAAATTGCAACGGAATATTATCGGAGAAGGGGGAAAACGTAAGGCAGAAGAAAAATAAGTCGTTACAAAATACAGCGATATATGGCACTGTAAGCATCATAATTATATAGTGGTCGACTACAAATGACAACTGAAACATACCACAATGCCTAAGGTGTACTTTTGACGTTAAACAGACTGTACTACTCAGTGTGCATTGGTGTACAGGTGTGATGCTGTTAGTTACGTAAGCCCATCCACCACGGCAAGGTCATATCACATCGCATGGGAAAAATTGTCCTGAGGCCAAAAACGGCATAAAAAAGCATCACTCACATCGGTTTGTAATTTTCCCGAGGCCAAAAACCACATAAAAAGCATCAACCAAAATCAAATCGGATTATTAATTTCCGTGTGACAGGCGAAAACATGTTCCATTTGCTGTCCACCGTTTTCTAAAACAAGTTGAAATCGAGAAACAGCATGTTCCACAACTGATCGAAGCGTTTCCGGGTTCACGTTCAGAATGTGTTGCGCAAAGCGTGCCTTCAATGCAGCAAAGTTTGCAATCGGAACACTGAACACAACATCTTTCAGGTAGCCCCACAGCCAGAAGCCACACCGATTAAGATCAGGTGATCGAGACGGCCAGGCTGTAGGGAAATGGTGGCTGATAATTCTAGCATTTACTAAATGGCACTGCAGCAGCTGCATAACTGAATTTGCAATGTGCGGAGGTGCGCCATCTTGTATAAAAATGATCGCATACACGCTGTTGGAAAACTGGAATGACGTAGTTGCGCAAAAGACACTCATAGCCCTTACCACTGGCGGTACAAGTAACAGGACCGGAAGCACCTGTCTCTTCGAAAAAATATGGCCCTATTATAAATGATACCGTTGCCCATATTCGCCGGCCGATGTGGCCGAGCGGTTCTAGGCGCTTCAGTCCGGAACCGTGTGACCGTTACGGTCGCAGGTTCGAGTCCTGCTTCGGGCATGGATATGTGTGATGTTCTTAGGTTAGTTAGGTTTAAGTAGTTCTAAGTTCTAGAGTACTGACGACCTCAGATGTTAAGATCCATAGTGCTCAGAGCCATTTTTGAACCCATATTCGACAATTCTGTGTATTGACAAATCCTGTCGTATGGAAGTGGCCTTCGTCTATCCACAAAATCTTCCACGGCCAATCATTATCCACTTCCATGCGACAAGACATTCTTAAACAAAGGTCTCTCTTGCTGGCAGGTCAACAGGAAGCAACTCGTGAACATGGGTAATTTTGATTGTATAACACAGAAGGCTGTTTCCTAGGATTTTACGCACCGTGCTCAAGGGTATGTCCAACGTTCGGGCAACTCGGCGTGCACTACACGTTTGCACACCACTACTCGTCTCCTCCTGCACTGTTGTGGCCACAGCTTCCACTGACGTCGAATCAATTCGTTTCCTCCCTCTACCAGGTTAAACACCAAAAGAACCTGTCTTTTCGAATTTCCGAATCATTTTCTCCAGACCCACGGCTGTTATCGGTGTGCGAGGTGTGCACAGTCATCATTCTTGTAATATAGCTCTGCGAGCAGAGCGTGATCCTGCATTGAGACAGTCATGGCGAACGTCGCAGACGGGAAAGAAGGAAAAGCCGTGTACCCGACATGTTTATACCAACTCAAATGGGTCGTGCGCATGACAGGTGTGTTCATTTACGTATTCTGACACTTACAGCGCCATCTGTTGATTAATTGCACACTTTTTTTTCTTCTGCCATACGTTTCCCTACTTCTCCGATAATATTCCGTTGCTATTTGACGTCATTCTGACCAGTGGTGATATTTCTACAGCTTTTTTAAAGTTTAATTATAATCCTCCTGTATTTAAATAAAAATGTGACATTGAATTTAAATGTGAAGTTTTGACACTTCATAATTTTGTATTTGGAAAGTAAAGCACCTAGTTATCGCATAAGTTGTATGATCCTTTGCTGATCTCAAATTCTATAGGTAACATTTCATGTTAACCTTCACACAAGTAATATTTCTTTGTAATGGGCCATATTTAATAAGGAAATAAATTGAATACAAAGAGATGGAACTCAAATATATCAAAATTAGAGGTCCAGGCTGAAGCACCTTAGGAGGATTAGCAAATCGGAAACCGCAGCCGACATCCAAATACCGAGCTTACCACATCTGTTTGGATTAAACCAAGAAACCGAAAACAGACAGCAGGATTACTCAGTTATGCAAGAAATATATTCAGAAGCACTTGTCCTCGAGTTGGTTGGATAAGAAGATAAGGAGGTTGCAATGCAAAAAAAAAAAAAAAAGAAAAAGAAAAAAAACCAGCCATGTATACATATGTAAACATTTACGTTCACTGTACCGTCTATCGTGACACGTTGTCTGTGTTACCTAATGCATTAAATCCAGTTTCGTCGATGTAGAAAAGCCCAGTTTTCTCTGTCAGTGGTTTTCATAATCAGCATTGGATCATTCCTCCACTGCGACATCAACAACAGTCTAGACTCTTCTGTGTTCCACTCCCCCATCCACGTAGTTCTTTTCCCATTATTCATTGTTCTCCTATGTTCATCTCTCTTTTCCCCGTCATTTCCCACACTAGGAATGTTCCAGTTTTTTGCCCAATATTCTCATAACTACCAGACCTATGCAACTTCTGTAGCTCTAGCATGCCCCTAAGCTTCATTTCCTCCACCGGTACCATTCGAACTGCACTTGCCAATAGCTACAACAGGATTATCAGCACCAACCACAGATGATCATACATTACCCTCATCAGCCTTAGCCTCAACTCCATCAGCTCCGCTAATGTAGCAAACTGGCCAATCTCTGAGTAACAGGTCACATACCACTGAGCAGTCAACATTCTCATAAAACCTGTCCCACAATAATCCCCGTAACAGACTCAGCACTGGAAACCAATCTGTCTCTGAAGTCAAGCAAACTTCGACATAAACCTCAAATTATTGAACCTGCAGGCTCCACATCTGTCAGGTTACAAACTTCTCTTCTAAAACATCCATTATTTAAACCTGATCTCAAAGTAAGTTCGTGAATCCTTAAAAATCGAATCCTTTGCAACAAATAACTGCCTTTCAGGCCTCAACGTACTCCATCTTGTACACCATAATAATTCTATAAGCAGAGAGCCTTGATTTTCATATTCTTTTATTATTCATAGGCAATTTTGAAAAGTATTGGTCTGAGAAATGGACCAGAGTGTGTGGATTAAATGCTCCTAAACTGTGGATTCCCAATGAAATGAGAATATCCAAATCTGTTCGCAATACGCACTGGTGTGGGCTTACAGTTTGTTGCTGGTGGCATGTGGAGTCACCATTACGATACTGTACTTATCAAATTATTTAAGATTTTTAATTTCTAGGACGTCTGAAGCGGGTATTTTGTTATGTATTTGTCTGTTCTCGTTAAATTCTAATTTCTGTTCTACATTTGTTTTCAAAAATGTTCAAATGTGTGTGAAATATTATGGGACTTAAGTGCTAAGGTCACCAGTCCCTAAGCTTACCCACAACTTAATCTAAATTATCCTAAGGACAAACACACACACCCATGCCCGAGGGAGGACTCGACCCTCCGCTGGAACCAGCCGCACAGTCCATGACTGCAGCGCCCAAGACCGCTCCGCTAATCCCTCGCGACTACATTTGTTTTGTTTCTAGTGTATATTATTTTTATGTTTGTTGGTATACTTCCTTTTACACAGACGTAGAACTTGTACGATGTAAAAGTTATTGTAAACAGACTCTCGTGTTAAGTCCTCAAGAATAAATGTAATCAATACTTTTGAGTGAAGCAGGGCACCGTTGACGGTTGACAATAGAATTACTAGTTGGAATGGCAGTGCGTTAGTGTAGAAGCTTTATGAAATTCGTTTGAGAGGAAACGTGGTGGAGAAGTAATTTGGATTTTGACTTGTAGAAAGGAGTGTTAAAAGAAGTGCTTAACGGTATAGAAGGAGGTGAAGTCTGATTTGAGAGATACCGTGGAGTGTTGAACGTTGTCGCAGTGTCGTTGCGTAATGGCGATGCCATAGAGATGTTTAATTAACGTCATTTTTAAGTAGCTATTATGTGAAGTAAACAAGGGTTGTGGAGATGTGGGGGGAAAGCAGAGAGGTAGACTAGGAGATTTGGGCGTGGATAGAATTATTTACTGGGGGGAGATTCACGAGCAAGAAAAGAGGCGATGATCTTTTGGAAGTGTTAATGGCGCATGGCATCTGCGTTAAGTTGGAGAAGTTTAGTAGCTAATGGACACACATCAGAGATTTTTGCAGCATCTAGCGGCAGTAGGTGACTTCAAAAAGTAGGAAGCTTCCGGAAACACATAGCTGGCTACGGAAGAGTAGGGATAATAAATTGCAGTGAACGAATCTCGGACTTCGTCAGATTTGTCGTAAACACTGCTGTTAGTTGTAAAAATATATAATTGGAAGTACTTAAATGAAATAAATTAATTTTTAAAGAGACATTTTGTAGTAGAAATCATAGCGACTGTAGACAGCCGAAAAGTTTATTCTGATACAGCGAAAACGTAAACGTTTATCTCAAGCAGAACTTGGTTGACTACTAGCGGATACTAACGTTTTTTTTTTTTCCTGTCGTGGCTTAAATTGACATAAGGAGTCTATCATAGTAGAGCAAAACATGTTTTCTGTGAGGTACTAGAAACATGCTTTTTCACCTGTTACCAGCGTTCTTCACTTACAGTTAACATTAGACATTTCAAATTTAATTGTATGCTTATGATATCGCTTAGTGAAAGTTCACCATACATTTGTTTGGTGGACTTGAGATATGCAAGAATGGATGAGTGCGTGTATGGATATATAAAGTCTATGAGTTAAAAGGAGAAGCAGTAGTGTAACAGACGGCTCGTCATATAATACATGTTAGTTTTAGTTAACTTTCTGAATATAGAAGAGTAGTTGAATTTTCTCAACCTCATATATTTCTGACTATCGATGGGAAGAACCCAGTGGGAACAATCGATTCAGCTGATTGCTGGAAAACAATCGACTCATTAGGTTGTAGTTTTACGTTGCGATTGAAATATTCATTCATTAATTTGAGTGAAACGAGTCTACGTGAGCAACAAAATGAAAAAAAATCGATTCATTCAGTTGTAGTTTTACGTTTCGGTTATTATTCATTATTTTTAATTAAACCAGTCTGTGGGAGCAACCGAATGGAGCCGATCGATACAGTCCATTCTATTTTAGCATACTGACTGAATTATTTCATTCTCTTCAAGTCAAACAAGTCTATAGCTTTTTCTGTCAGTTTAATCACCTATTCGTTCTTTCAACTGAAATCACTCCTTAGTATTTTAGTTGACTAAGCTGTCCATGCATTCTTCTGATCGAAATCAGTTTGTAGCACTTTAATTAGTTGAACGTATGCGGTGGTACACACCCAGGCTACGCTTAAACTCCCTGGGAACACTACCCGCAGGGTGGCTGGAGACATATCAGGGGGGCGCCAAACTTGAAACAAGCATCAAATATATTCATTTAATTATGTACTGAACAGACGAATTCTTCTTTTGCTTGTATAACTACAGTAGTTCAAAAAAATGGTTCAAATGGCTCTGAGCGCTATGCGGCTTAACATCTGAAGTCAGTCCCCTGGAACTTAGAGCTACTTAAATTTAACTAATCTAAGGACATCATACACATCCATGCCCGAGGCAGGATTCGATCCTGCGACCGTAGCAGCAGCGCGGTTCCAGACTGAAGCGCCTAGAACCGCTCGGCCTCCGCGGCCGGCCTACAGTAGCTCACCTGACGTAACGTTCAGAGTACAAAGTTGAGCATAAAGATACTCTTAGTGGTACGTGATGAAGAAAGGAATATTGCCAAACATTAGCAACAGATTTCATTCCATTTTACTAAAAAGTCTTGATAATGTCCATTAATTAAAAATCATTCGAATATAGACCTTAAACACTTATTCAACCATTTATTTGTGCGAAAGATAAAGATATCGTTCACAAAGTTAGGTTACCAGCTATATACCTACAAACTGTACCTATGCACAAAAATTTTCTTACATCTTACAGCGTTTTGAAAAGTAGCCGGTACAGTATTTCATGGGCATGGAGAAGTACTATTCGCATTATCACATTGGTAATTTTAATTTTAAAGTGAAGCCTGTCTATAGCCATCACTATAAACAGTCTCTAAGCACGTTCGCACCCGTCTGGGACACTGGGAGCGAGTACTGTAGGCGCCGGATCCCCGGTGCATTCAGTTCACAGGGAAACATTCGAGCTTAGTCGAGTTGTTAAAACAATATTTTTGAATGCACCCTGTTATTGCCTGTCGTCCTCTTATTTTAGTTACGAAATCTGCTTTTTACTGAGTAACAAAAAATGGTTCAAATGGCTCTGAGCACTATGGGACTTAACATCTATGGTCATCAGTCCCCTAGAACTTAGAACTACTTAAACCTAACTAACCTAAGGACAGCACACAACACCCAGCCATCACGAGGCAGAGAAAATCCCTGCCCCCGCCGGGAATCGAACCCGGGAACCCGGGAGTGGGAAGCGAGAACGCTACCGCACGACCACGAGATGCGGGCTACTGAGTAACAATATTTATTTTTAGTTCAGATATCCGTCCATCTTTAAGAATAGGCGTTTACTTAATAGTGAACGTCGTGTCTAGATCAAAATGCCGACATGCTCAGCGGCGTGGGAATGGATGAGGTCATATGACTGGATAAAAAGTGATTCTCAGGATAATTTCAGCGCGATATACACTAGCTGGAAGTATGATACACTTTCTGAAACTATGTTAATTAAAAAAAAGAGAATTAACGAGTGATGACAAATATTTATCGAGGAAAAACACTTCTGAGATGTGCTAAAGAAACCAAGTGATTAAGTCACCATACGATCACAAAAACTGAATCTGATATGGTTTCCGTTCATGTCACTTCAGAATTTACTGATAGAGAATTACTGTTGGTGGGTGCAAAGCAGAAAGAGAAGAGAGAGCTTCAATAAATTTAAATAAAAAAGTAAAAATGGTTCAAATGGCTCTGAGAACTATGGGACTTAACATCTGTGGTCATCAGTCCCATAGAACTGAGAACTACTTAAACCTAACTAACCTAAGGACATCACACACATCCGTGCCCGAGGCAGGATTCGAACCTGCGACCGTAGCGGTCGCGCGGTTCCAGACTGAAGCGCCTAGAACCGCACGGCCACACCGGCCGGAAATAAAAAAATTAAAAGTAACTGTTCGTTAATTTAAACATTAATTTATAGTGTAGCCACAGTTATTAATATTATGAAGCCAACCAAAAATTCATATTTAATGCTAGAAAATTCGTATTTAAGCAGAGAAATAGCTACATCTTGAAAATAATTCATTTTTAGAAATACAGTTTTTATTTCCCCCCATGAACCATGGACCTTGCCGTTGGTGGGGAGGCTTGCGTGCCTCAGCGATACAGATAGCCGTACCGTAGGTGCAACCACAACGGAGGGGTATCTGTTGAGAGGCCAGACAAACGTGTGGTTCCTGAAGAGGGGCAGCAGCCTTTTCAGTAGTTGCAAGGGCAACAGTCTGGATGATTGACTGATCTGGCCTTGTAACAATAACCAAAACGGCCTTGCTGTGCTGGTACTGCGAACGGCTGAAGCAAGGGGAAACTACAGCCGTAATTTTTCCCGAGGGCATGCAGCTTTACTGTATGATTACATGATGATGGCGTCCTCTTGGGTAAAATATTCCGGAGGTAAAATAGTCCCCCATTCGGATCTCCGGGCGGGGACTACTCAAGAGGATATCGTTATCAGGAGAAAGAAAACTGACGTTCTACGGATCGGAGCGTGGAATGTCAGATCCCTTAATCGGGCAGGTAGGTTAGAAAATTTAAAAAGGGAAATGGATAGGTTGAAGTTAGATATAGTGGGAATTAGTGAAGTTCGGTGGCAGGAGGAACAAGACTTCTGGTCAGGTGACTACAGGGTTATAAACACAAAATCAAATAGGGGTAATGCAGGAGTAGGTTTAATAATGAATAGGAAAATAGGAATGCGGGTAAGCTACTACAAACAGCATAGTGAACGCATTATTGTGGCCAAGATAGATACGAAGCCCACACCTACTACAGTAGTACAAGTTTATATGCCAACTAGCTCTGCAGATGACGAAGAAATTGAAGAAATGTATGATGAAATAAAAGAAATTATTCGGATTGTGAAGGGAGACGAAAATTTAATAGTCATGGGTGACTGGAATTCGAGTGAAGGAAAAGGGAGAGAAGGAAACATAGTAGGTGAATATGGATTGGGGGACAGAAATGAAAGAGGAAGCCGCCTGGTAGAATTTTGCACAGAGCACAACATAATCATAACTAACACTTGGTTTAAGAACCATGAAAGAAGGTTGTATACATGGAAGAACCCTGGAGATACTAAAAGGTATCAGATAGATTATATAATGGTAAGACAGAGATTTAGGAACCAGGTTTTAAATTGTAAGACATTTCCAGGGGCAGATGTGGACTCTGACCACAATCTATTGGTTATGACCTGTAGATTAAAACTGAAGAAACTGCAAAAGGTGGGAATTTAACGAGATGGGACCTGGATAAACTAAAAGAACCAGAGGTTGTACAGAGATTCAGGGAGAGCATAAGGGAGCAATTGAAAGGAATGGGGGAAATAAATACAGTAGAAGAAGAATGGGTAGCTTTGAGGAATGAAGTAGTGAAGGCAGCAGAGGATCAAGTAGGTAAAAAGACGAGGGCTAGTAGAAATCCTTGGGTAACAGAAGAAATACTGAATTTAATTGATGAAAGGAGAAAATAAAAAATGCAGTAAGTGAAACAGGCAAAAAGGAATACAAACGTCTCAAAAATGAGATCGACAGGAAGTGCAAAATGGCTAAGCAGGGATGGCTAGAGGACAAATGTAAGGATGTAGAGGCCTATCTCACTAGGGGTAAGATAGATACCGCCTACAGGAAAATTAAAGAGACCTTTGGAGATAAGAGAACGACTTGTATGAATATCAAGAGCTCAGATGGAAACCCAGTTCTAAGCAAAGAAGGGAAAGCAGAAAGGTGGAAGGAGTATATAGAGGGTCTATACAAGGGCGATGTACTTGAGGACAATATTATGGAAATGGAAGAGGATGTAGATGAAGATGAAATGGGAGATATGATACTGCGTGAAGAGGTTGACAGAGCACTGAAAGACCTGAGTCGAAACAAGGCCCCCGGAGTAGACAATATTCCATTGGAACTACTGACGGCCGTGGGAGAGCCAGTCCTGACAAAACTCTACCATCTGGTGAGCAAGATGTATGAAACAGGCGAAATACCCTCAGACTTCAAGAAGAATATAATAATTCCAATCCCAAAGAAAGCAGGTGTTGACAGATGTGAAAATTACCGAACTATCAGCTTAATAAGTCACAGCTGCAAAATACTAACACGAATTCTTTACAGACGAATGGAAAAACTAGTAGAAGCCAACCTCGGGGAAGATCAGTTTGGATTCCGTAGAAACACTGGAACACGTGAGGCAATACTGACCTTACGACTTATCTTAGAAGAAAGATTAAGGAAAGGCAAACCTACGTTTCTAGCATTTGTAGACTTAGAGAAAGCTTTTGACAATGTTGACTGGAATACTCTCTTTCAAATTGTAAAGGTGGCAGGGGTAAAATACAGGGAGCGAAAGGCTATTTACAATTTGTACAGAAACCAGATGGCAGTTATAAGAGTCGAGGGACATGAAAGGGAAGCAGTGGTTGGGAAGGGAGTAAGACAGGGTTGTAGCCTCTCCCCGATGTTGTTCAATCTGTATATTGAGCAAGCAGTAAAGGAAACAAAAGAAAAATTAGAAGTAGGTATTAAAATTCATGGAGAAGAAATAAAAACTTTGAGGTTCGCCGATGACATTGTAATTCTGTCAGAGACAGCAAAGGACTTGGAAGAGCAGTTGAATGGAATGGACAGTGTCTTGAAAGGAGGATATAAGATGAGCATCAACAAAAGCAAAACAAGGATAATGGAATGTAGTCTAATTAAGTCGGGTGATGCTGAGGGAATTAGATTAGGAAATGAGGCACTTAAAGTAGTAAAGGAGTTTTGCTATTTGGGGAGCAAAATAACTGATGATGGTCGAAGCAGAGAGGATATAAAATGTAGGCTGGCAATGGCAAGGAAAGCGTTTCTGAAGAAGAGAAATTTGTTAACATCCAGTATTGATTTAAGTGTCAGGAAGTCATTTCTGAAAGTATTCGTATGGAGTGTAGCCATGTATGGAAGTGAAACATGGACGATAAATAGTTCGGACAATGAAGAGAATAGAAGCTTTCGAAATGTGGTGCTACAGAAGAATGCTGAAGATTAGATGGGTAGATCACATAACTAATGAGGAAGTATTGAATAGGATTGGGGAGAAGAGAAGTTTGTGGCACAACTTGACCAGAAGAAGGGATCGGTTGGTAGGACATGTTCTGAGGCATCAAGGGATCACCAATTTAGTATTGGAGGGCAGCGTGGAGGGTAAAAATCGTAGAGGGAGACCAAGAGATGAATACACTAAGCAGATTCAGAAGGATGTAGGTTGCAGTAGGTACTAGGAGATGAAAAAGCTTGCACAGGATAGAGTAGCATGGAGAGCTGCATCAAACCAGTCTCAGGACTGAAGACCACAACAACAACAACAGTTTTTATTTGCCCATCACTGCAGTACGATATGTAATTTTTCTGTAAGAAAGTTGCAACACTTCCCATGGTTTACAAGTAACCGGAAAGGTTGAAACAATATGAAAGTGAAATCATTGAAAGCCAGAGACTGAATCATTCATAAAGGTGACGAAGCCTCAGAGACTAGTTTCATTCGTCTGGTTCATTGGAGTGAAAGAGAAAACCCATCGTCTCTGGCCAGTCGGCCACTCGCTTGTCCCATCACTAATTCTGAGTGGTTACTGCAGAATCAGCTTACTTGTGGAAATACAGCAGGTTAGTAAAGAAGTAGGAAGTCATTAGCAAGGAAAACGTTAGTAAGGCAAAAACCAAAGTGACGTTATAGGTTCTAAGACTGACTTATTTATGGAATACAGGAATAGCTAGAACAATACCATTCAGCTTTAACATTATTTAATCTACGAGAGTCCTATGCGGAAGTTGTTGTCAGTATCTGACGCGTATGAGCGGTCATCAAGGCTGCGGATTGCTACCTCAGCGTTAAGTCCCAGCGGCATGCTTGGCACCGCAGCAGCGCCTATGTACGCTAAGTAGAGGGATGCTGCCTCAAGGGAAGAGGTGTTGCAGGTGAGGTAACCGTACTGACCCTAGCGGGCGGCCCGGGAGCCAGTGATTTTAAGCGTCGGACACCGTGAACAGCAGGTCAGGTGCGCAGATAACCTGCGCCGAACGCAGGACCCTTGGAGTCGCCCGCAGTTGCCCGGAGTACTGGACGAAGACACCCTGGGAGAGGTCTCCACCCGGTGGTACCGGCCTGTGACCCGGAACCGTCACGTCTAGAGGCAGCTTGTAAACGAGTGGCTACCTGGTTCCCAAGCTGGGGTAAATTACCTCTCGAGGGGTAAAATGAAACTTTCTGGTGGATAAAAACAAAAGGACTCGATTGTGTTCCGAAGCTAAATTATTTTTAAAATATCATTAAACCCATAAGTGTTTGGTAAGAATGTATTATTCATTACATACGTTTCCAATAATCACATTTCTTTAAAATATACGAGGGTCACTCCAAAAGAAATGCACACTATTTTTTTTAAGTCTGTCTTTTATTCTACATGTTTGAAAGTTTTACAGTGTGTAGATACATCCTTTAAGAACAATATTTTCATTTCTCCACTTAATTTCCATCCCTCTCAACTGCCTTACGCCATCTTGGAACCAGCGCTGTATACCCGCACGGTAAAATTCTGGACCAACCTGTTGGAACCACTGTTTGGCAGCGTGCACAAGGGAGTCATCATCTTTAAACTTTGTTCCACGAAGAGAGTCTTCCAGTTTCCCAAAGAGATGATAGTCACATGAAGCCAGGTCAGGACTGTAAGGCGGGTGTTTCAGTGTTGTCCATCCGAGTTTTGTGATCGCTTCCAGGGTTTTTTGACTGACATGTGGCCGTGCATTGTCGTGCAACAGCAAAACATCCTGCTTTTGCCGATGTGGTCGAACACGACTCAGTCGAGCTTGAAATTCCTTCAGTGTCGTCACCTATGCATCAGAATTTACGGTGGTTCCACTTGGCATTATGTCCACAAACAAGAGTCCTTCGGAATCGAAAAACACAACTTTTCCAGCGGAGGGTATGGTTTTGAATATTTTTTTTTTCTTGGGTGAATATGCATGATGCCTCTTCGTCTCTGGTGGAAAATGATGGAGTCATGTTTCGTCACCTGTCACAATTCTTCCAAGAAATTCATCTCCACCATTCTCGTACTGTTCCAAAAGTTCGCTGCATACCGTTTTTCTTGTTTCTTTGTGAGCCACTGTCAATATCCTGGGAACCCACCTGGCACAAACCTTTTTTAACGCCAACACTTTCAGTATTCTGCAAACACTTCCTTCCCCTATCCCAACGTAGCGTGACAATTCGTTCACTGTGATGCGTCTGTCAGCAGTCACCAATTCGTTAACTCTCTGCAAGTTGTCTGGAGTGTGTGCAGTTCGAGGCCTGCCGCTGCGAGGACAATCCTCAATATTACCGTGCCCGCTTTCGTCGCGTAACCTTCTTGCCCACCGACCAACTGTACTGCGATCGACAGCAGCATCTCCATACCCCTTTTTCAACCTCGTGTGGATGTTTCGAATTCTATGACAGCACGTTGCTTCTGACGAACGCCAAGTGTAGCAGCCATCTTGAAGACATGCTGTGACGGCGCCACTCACGGGAATAGGTTGAACTAAGTTTGAAAACAAGCGGGAAGGATGTATCTACACTTTGTAAAACTTTCACACATGCAGAATGAAAACTGTATTTTTACAAAAATAGTGTGCATTTCTTTTGGAGTGACCCTCGTACAAGCATTAACGCATGGTGCAATGTGATGGAGGCTATATCTTGTAAAATGAATGTATGGACATCTTCTTCCTCACATGGTCTACACAATACACTCATACTTTGTACCATTCATGTTTGGCAGTAAAACTGAGACATGAACATGATGTACGTTCAAATATCTCATGCTCTTCGAATTGTTATTCTATTAGTGGCAGTAGTCACACACAGAGCATTGGCAGCTTGAAGTCTTCTAGTTACTGAAATTCAGATGGATGGAGTTCAGCAATGAAGTGGTTTAGAAACCAAGTATAGTGCATACATTTCAGATTGGTTTATTTTAAACGCAGGAGAAGGAAAGCAAATGTCACAAGGGAGATGGTTGGTGCTTACGGGCGTTCAACGCCGAGGTTATCAGCGCACAAGGCAGGTGAGTGTTGCAGACGAATCATGTCTTGTATCGAGTGTCTACCCTCAAAACGGATAATTAGCTTTCTTTTCTGGTAAGGAGTTGTAGGTGACAGTACAGATACACCGAGAAGTGCTTCTTCAGTCTATAAAAAGACGGTTTTTCCATATAAGTAATACCAACTGTCTCTTTGCCACATTAGCTTGTGGCTTAATAAAACACCTACAGAGACTAAACATCATTAATCTTTAGTCATTTTAAAAATACAGATGTTCAAAGAAAATTCTTTTTGACTCTCCAGTTTATTTAGGCGCAAATGTTAATGGAGGGGGAAGGCGGTAGTAGATAACATCTGATTGCGCTCGTGGATAATGGTCCCACTAAAGGTTGGGAGCCGGCCGAAGTGGCCGTGCGGTTAAAGGCGCTGCAGTCTGGAACCGCAAGACCGCTACGGTCGCAGGTTCGAATCCTGCCTCGGGCATGGATGTTTGTGATGTCCTTAGGTTAGTTAGGTTTAACTAGTTCTAAGTTCTAGGGGACTAATGACCTCAGCAGTTGAGTCCCATAGTGCTCAGAGCCATTTGAACCATTTGAAAGGTTGGGAACCTCTGTACTAGGCGAAGCTGCAGCAGCGTGGCTCCCATTGCACAGACGGCTGGCCTGGACACTGTCCTGATGTCGGCTGCAGTCGGAAGTCCAAGAATCAGTCGTAGTAGAAATAGAAGTGCTGCCGAGGACTGAGCGGCAAGTATTTATAGGTTTCTGTGCAGCTATGTTGTGACAGGTGCCCGCCTACAGTCACGTAGGTGACTACAGAAGCACAGCATTGTGCCACGGCATGAGGAAACCTAGTCCAATGTTACGTCAGATTGTGGTACTGCACTATGCCATGCTGACTATTCTAGCTCAGCAGTACGCCCTAGACGAGGTGCAATGTCTGGTCTTGCTTGTTGCAGCAACACTTCTCTGCCCTTAGGAGGATTCGGTCCTCTGAATGCCACGCTGTTGCGAAACCTGTGAATCACTTAAAACATTATAGTACTACAGCGTTTTAACTCTATTAAATATTATTTGCACTTTCTACACTGACCGTCCTTCTTACTTGTTCGCGCTATTACATGGTGCATGATGGCAGGTAGACATACAAGATGTTCAAACTTTCTGGTTGGCTTACTGGAGTGGTGTGTAATGGGCTGGAAGTTCAGGTAGGTGGATGGTTCTCCAGCGTTGACAGGCATAGGCTGTAGAAGTGAGGACTAGGATTAAAATGGTTCGCGAGGACGAAATTTCTGTTACCATCACCCTGTGCTGGTGTCCGCTGCGGTATTGCTGAACATGTTAGAGCATCTGTGTGGCTATAATCTCTTGCAGAGAACTCAGCATGTTCGTCCCTAAAATATTACTCAGGTAGGTCAGGTTCCTACGTGTCTAAGGAACTGTTGGTTAAATACGGCACAGGATACATTAGGTTCAGATCCGTAGCCACGTTTATTCTTGCTGGAACCTGACAAGTCTACCCTGAGATGTCACACTCCATTCAGTTCTATTCCGTAATTGTGAGCATTCTGTTTTCTTTGAGTATCTCTGCTCATAGCAAGTAGTGATAGCTACAACAGTGTTATACACAGAGTATATCCAGTGAGGTCTTGTCTTCTGAAGATATGGTTGTGCTGTGAGGAAGACCTAGAGGCATCCTGCCTCACCTATACCCCTGAGAAACAACTCCACCTTGCACATCTGTGTAAGAGTCTGGACCACCATAACTTCTCTGATGTTACATTAAGTGATAACTGTGAGTTAATTTCTCTTCCAGTCTTCTGCCTAAACCTATAACCTGAAAATACTCACTGCTATACTTCACTTACACTATATTCATACAAAAAAAAACATAAACTATCTCCCATCATATGAAGTTCGTTGAAAAACGGAAGAATCCTCAGAATCAATTCCCCCAAGCACCTGCTAACCTACCACAAGAATGAAACTCATCCACATACCTCAAAACATGCGAATTAACTTTATTATTTGTTATCTGCAACATCAACTGAATATCAGTCCAAGTGGTATAGCCATCACCATACTCCAAGATTTTGGTACATTCTCAAGCAAAATACACACATATATAACTACAACCCCCCTCTCCCTCCACCCCATGAACCATGGATCTTGCCGATGTTGGGGAGGCTTCCGTGCTTCAGCGATACAGATAGCCGTACCGCAGGTGCAACCACAACGGTGGGACAACTGCTGAGAGGCCAGACAAACGTGTGGTTCCTGAAGATGGGCAACAGCCTTTACAGTGGTTACAGCGGCAACTGTCAGGATGATTGACTAATATGGCCTTGTAACATCAACCAAAACGGCCTTGCTGTGCTGGTACTGCGAACGGCTGAAAGCAAGGGGAAACTACAGCCGTAATTTTTCCCGAGGGTATGCAGCTCTGCTGTATGGTTAAATGATGATGGCATCCTCTTGCGTAAAATATTCTGGAGGCAAAATAGTCCCCCATTCGGATCTCCGGGCTGAAAGTACTCAGGTGGTCGTCATCAGAAGAATGGCGTTCTACGGATCAGAGCGTGGAATGTCTGATCCCTTAATCGGATAGGTAGGTTAGAAAATTTAAAAAGCGAAATGGGTAGATTAAAGTTAGATATACTGGGAATAAGTGAATATAGGCTTATAAATACAAAATCAAATAGCAGTAATGATGGAGAAGGTTTAATAATGAGAAAAAAATAGGAACGCGGATAAGCTACTATGAACAGCTTAGTGAACGTATTATTGTTGCAAAGATTGGCACGGAGCCCACACTCACCACAGTAATAAACGTTTATATGCCAACTGGCTCCGCAGACGAGGAGGAGATTGAGGAAATGTATGATGAGAAAAAAAAAATGGTTCAAATGGCTCTGAGCACTATGGGACTTAACATCTATGGTCATCAGTCCCCTAGAACTTAGAACTACTTAAACCTAACTAACCTAAGGACATCACACACATCCATGCCCGAGGCAGGATTCGAACCTGCGACCGCAGCAGTCGCGCGGCTCCGGACTGAGCGCCTAGAACCGCTAGACCACCGCGGCCGGCTGTATGATGAGATAAAAGATGTTATTCAGATAGTTAAAGAAGCCGAAAATTTAATAGTCTTGGGGGACTGGAATTCGATAGTAGGAAAAGGAAGAGAAGGAAAAGTAGTAGATGAATATGGACTCTGGGAAAGGAATGAAAGAGTAAGCCGCCTGGTAGAATTTTGCACAGAGCGTAATTTAATCACAGCTAACACTTGATTTAAGAATCATGAAAGAAGGCTGCATACGTGGAAGAGACCTGGAGAAACGGTGGGGGGGGGGGGGGGGGTAATTAGATTGATTATATAATGGTTAGGTACATATTTAGGAACCAGGTTTTAAATTGTAAGACAGTTGTGGACTCTGACCCCAATTTATTGGTTATGAACTGAAGATTAAAAGTGAAGAAACTACAAAAAGGCAGGAATTCAAGGATATGGAACCTTGATAAACTGAAAGAACCAGAGATTGTAGAGGGTTTCAGGGAGAGCAATAGGGACCGACTGACAAGAACAGGGGAAACGAATATAGAAGAAGAACGGATAGCTTTGAGAGATGAAACAGTGTAGGCAGCAGAGGATCAAGTAGGTAAAAAGACGAGGGTATTAGAAATCCTCGGGTAACACAAAAGATGTTGAATTTAATGGATAAAAGGAGGAAATATAAAAATGCAATAAATGAAGCAGTTGAAAGGGAATACAAACGTCTAAAAAATGAGGTTGATGGGAAGAGCAAAATGGCTAAGCAGGAATGGCTAGAGGACAAATGTAAGGATGTAGCAGCATATATCACCAGGGGTAAGATAGACAATCACTACAGGAAAATTAAAGAGATATTTAGAGAAAAAAGAACCACCTGTATGAATATAAAGAGATCAGATGGAAAACCAGTCCTAAGCAAAGAAGGGAGAGCAGAAAGGTGGAATGAGAGTATATAGAGGGTCAACACAAGATAGATGCACTTGAGAGCATTATTATGGAAATGGAAGAGGACGTAGTGGAAGATAAGAAGGGAGATATGATACTGCGTGAAGAATTTGAAAAAGCACTGAAAGACCAAAGTCGAAACAATTCTACAGAAGTAGACAACATTGCATTAGAGTTACTGATAGCCTTGAGAGAGCCAGCCATGACAAAACTCTTCCATCTGTTGAGAAAGATGTATGAAACAGGTGAAATACTCTCAGACTTCAGAATATAATAATCCCAGTTCAAAAGAAAGCAGGTGCTGACAGGTGTGAAAATTACCAAACTATCAGTTTAGTAAGTCACGGCTGCAAAATACTAGCACGAATCATTTACAGAAGAATGGAAAAACTCTTAGTAGCCTACCTCGGAGATGATCAGTTTGGATTTCGTAGAAATATAGTAGCACGCCAAGCAATACTGACCCTAAGACTTCTCACAGAAGATAGGAAAAGGGAACGCAAACCTTCGTTTACAGCATTTGTAGACTTGAAGAAAGCTTTTGACGATGTTGACTGGAATACTCTCTTCAAATTCTGAGGGTGATGGGGGTAAAATACAGGGAGAAAAAGGCTATTTACAAATTGGACAGAAACCAGAGGGCAGTTACAACAGTCGAGGGGCATGAAAGGGAGGCAGTGGTTGAGAAGGGAGTGAGACGAGACGGGGTTGTAGCCTACCCCCAATGTTATTCAATTTGCATATTGAACAAGCAGTAAAGGAAACAAAAGAAAATTTGGAGCAGGAACTAAAATCCAGGGAGAAGAAATAAAAGCTTGAAGGCCTGCCGATGACATTGCAGTTTTGGCAGAGGCAGCAAAAGACTTGGAACGGAATGGACAGTACCTTGAAAGGAGGGTATCAGATGAGCATCAACAAAATCAAAACGATGGTAATAGAATGTTGTCGAATTAAATCATGCGATGGTGATGGACTTAGATGATGTAATGAGGCGCTTAAAGTAGTAAATGAGCTTTGCTATTTCGGAAGCAAAATAACTAATGATGGTCAAAGTAGGGAGGATATAAAATGCAGACTGGCAATGGTAAGAAAAGTGTTTCTCAAGAAGAGAAATTTGCTAACGTCGAGTATAGATTTAAGTGTCAGGAAGCCCTTTTTGAAATTATTTGTTTGGATTGTAGCCATGTTTGGAGGTAAAACATAGACGATAAATAGTTTATGCAAGAAGAGAATAGAAGCTTTTGAAATGTGGTGCTGCAGAAGAATGCTGAAGATTAGATGGGAAGATCGCGTGACTAAAGAGGAGGTATTGAACAGAATTAGAAATAAGAGAAATTTGTGGTACAACCTGACCAAAAGAGGTGATCGGTTGGTATGACACATTCTGAGACATCAAGAGATCACCAGTTTACTACTGGAGGGAAGCATGTGGGGTAAAAATCCTAGAGGGATACCCATAGATGAAGACAGTAAGTAAATTCAGAGGGATGTAGGTTGCAGTAGTTACTCGGGGATGAAGAGGACTGCACGGTATAGAGTAGCATAGACAGCTGCAGCAAACCAGTCTTCGGATTGAAGACCACAACAACAACAACAACAACAACAACAACAACACAACTATAAATTTAACTCAACCAAACTTTGCGTAAAAGAATGCACCTAATACCTCGAAAACTTATAGTTAATTATCCCTTCCTCTCTACATCGACTTAATTGTGAGTCTTAGTGCAGAAGGCAATGTGTGCGTAGACTCTGCAGGAGCTGTCTCTTCACTTGCTGTGTCACCTACCCCTTCCTACCTCCTCCCCCACTCCCTTTTTCGAGGATGATGCTAGTAATAGCAGTAAAGCTTCAGGTGCGCCCCAAAAGTGTATGATATACCCAGCGCGGTTGGCTGTTATACATGTAAGAAGAAGTTGAAGTTTCATGTTCGCCAGTGAGGTCATGTCTATTATGTGGTACGGACCCCGATAATGACTGAAGAGCTTATTCGTATTTCCCTTCAGGGTGTAAGGGATTATTAACATTACTCACTGTTCCATGTGGTATTCAGGTAATTTAGCATTCTCTGCGCCATCCGTTCGTGGCTTTCTACAGCCCTTGTAGTTGCTTTTTGCACTCGATTCAATACCCTCCGTAAAGTTCTGGTAAAATTCCATACCGGTTCCCCTTTCTTTCCTAATTCAAGTTTCACTAACTCAGATGGTGATGGCATTTTCTAGCCATATACTACCTCGTGTGGCAACAGACTTGGATCTCATCATTCTTAAAATTATACGCTACCACAAGGTAGAGTAATAGCGTATCTCAATTGTTATGATGACTGTCGACATAATCTCTTAACATCTTTTCTGTTGTCTGATGAAGTCACTCTGTTCTCTCAATTGTTTGAAAGTGTAACATTTTTATCCTTAATTTACTAATACATAATAAATGACAAAGTTCCTTCATTAACTTTGATATGATATTGATGCCCTGGTCAGTAATCAAAGTTTCTGGGACGTCAAACTTCAATTACCAATTATTCACCATGGGCTGGTCCACCGTGTCATATCACTTATATGAGATAGCCACCATTCCCACATAGTGATCTATTATTGTCAGTACATACCGTTTCGCTACTGGCATTTCCCGAAAAGTATCGAAAATGATCAGACCGTCATGTCAGATGGGTTACTAGCCTCTGATAGTCTTTGCAGCAGGATAAGCTGATGACTCCATGATTCTTTGACACTCATGGACTGTTAAGAATTGATCGTTTGTCTGTCTCAATACTTGTTTCTGCAGTGCAGATGGAACTACAACATGATGTTAAACTGTTGTTTGCTTACATAACACACTGTCATGTGCAATGAATTGAGGTTGCGTTGCAAATAGCTTACAGTCTTCCTCCTGAGATTATGCTTTCTGTCATACTGTAGTGCTGTGACCCACTCTTCGTAACACACAAACCTTTTAACTGAGGCCATCCGGATTCGTGTGTGTTGTGTCCGGTCGATGGATTACCTCAACACTGAACTCAATGAATTTTGGTTCCCAGTGCGTTAACTTGCTTGAGGGCTCTTTCAGACTTAACAGCCATTTTATTGCTGCATGATTAATTATTGCTTCAGATTTCATACCATATAAATAACATGAAAAATTTGTTATGCCTATATGAGGCACAGTATTTCCTTCTCTGTTGTAGGGTAATTTCTTTGCAATTTCTTCAGCAAATGTTAAGCTTACGCAACCGCATGACTGCTTCTGTCTAATCTCGTAAATCTTGACTCAATGCAGAGCCAAGTGCATGACTGCTTGCATTGTCTATCAGCACAAATTCCTTCTCATTGTTTTGAAAAACCAGCACTGGACCAGTTGTCAATAATTCTTTCAGTTTATGTAAAGCATCTTCACATTCTGATGACCAGCGAAACTTCTATCCTTTTTCCAATTATTAAGTGAAAAGTCATGCTAACTCTGCAAATTTCAATATAAACTTTCTACAAGAATTTGCCGGGCCCAGCTTTCTCTGTATTCATTGCCTGGAATTCCTCTATTGCTCTTAATAATCGAGGGGCTATCTGGACTCCATTACAGACAGTCATATGTCCTAAATAGAGTACTTCCTGTAGCGCAATTATTCTCTATACTGAGCGTTTGATAAGATGCACTAATCATTGAAACACCTTCCTTAGTGATAGCACATGTTCCTCCACGTCTGTTGCAAGGACAAATACGTCATGCGAATATGCCATACAGTGATTTGCTTTTAAGCCATACAAAACTCCATCTAACAAACGCTGAAATGTGACCAGTACATTTTTTACTCCAAACGGCGATATTAGTAGTGTCATGATGGAAACGCTGATCCTCCAACGCTACTTCTAGCTGGTGATAGCCATTCTGCAGATCCATGGTGGGCGAAT
Organism: Schistocerca americana; assembly: GCF_021461395.2. Taxonomy (NCBI): domain Eukaryota; kingdom Metazoa; phylum Arthropoda; class Insecta; order Orthoptera; family Acrididae; genus Schistocerca; species Schistocerca americana. Next base: position 535,666,557 of record NC_060130.1, read on the forward strand.
ACCTGCACTGCTCCAGACTGTCCAAAGTTTCCGGTATGCTTTTGTGCCATCCGTACTGTATTTTGGATAGATCACCACTGGCGTTTTCCAAGGACTGTTACTTTTCTCCCATCACTGTTGATTAGTGAACTCTGCCATCACTGGTTGCAGGTGATGTGCTATTCTGTATGTACAGTTCTGACGTAGATGGGTTTCTATGCTGTGTCATTGGGCCCCATGATGATTAAACAGAGCCCCAAACTCTTCTAATGACTGTTCCGTTTCTAACTTTTCTCTCAAGTGTTTTACTTTTTCCTGTACTGCATTTAAACTGACAGATTTCTTAAGCTGAGGGTTAAAATTTGTTCTATCCATATCATCTTCTGTGTAGAATCTCCAAATTTGTGAGCATCAACCCTTTGGGCGAGTCCATGTCTTCAGTCTCAAAGTTATCTATTCCAATGGACACAACCTTCTCACTGTCCAATTCTTGTATGCACATTATACTCCTCCACATAAAACACCATTCCTTATCTAATTCCTCATTCTCTTTTAGTGACTCACACAATCAACATATTTATTGGTAAATCAGCTCCTACGCTCAGCCATGGTAGTTTTCCTGTACCTTATAGTAATTTTTCATGCATATTAATCCTTAGTTGCATTGCATGCAATCTAACTGGTCCCCCATTTCAGAGACATGAACCTTGCGGCTGTGTTGCACTGACAGTAGGTTCTCCCAGATGGAACGATGTCCCATCAAGTTATATTATACGTTGTCCAGAGTCTATTTTAGCTTGACGTTTATGTAAGAAATCCAACCCAAAGATTGTGCAATAACGAGCGCCTTTACGACACAAAATTTTCATATATTCACAAAAATATTTTGCCCCCACCAAAACCTCAATACAGCATATCGTAGTGAATGCACATCACTTTCACTCATTCCACATTACGTATATCGAGGCCCACAAGAAAGACAGGACGCGGCACTTACGTCACGAAGGTAGGCCTCAGCTCGCTCGCTCGCTCTGCTCAGCCGACAAACTGCGTTTTTACGTCCGCTAATTCGTAATTGGGTGTTTAGTAGAAATGAGAATTGCATCAACTACTGGACTGCGCTGTTATGGAGTCTTATTGTTTATTGGTACTATAACGATTGGAAGTCCATAGGCCTACTAATAATTTATTATAGCTGTACTGGGCACAATAAAATTAAAATCATGTCAAAATGATTATCAGTTGAATGAGGCACTATATCTTGTATGGAATGAGGACTGTTAAGCAGAAGAGACTAAATGCTATAAACGAACTATTATATCATTTAGGTTGACCATAGATCTTCAAATATAACACACTGCAAAGTTGTGTATTTTGTTTTAGTACTAGTAATCAGTAACACTCCATAAAAACAGATTCCAGTAGAATATGCAATTGTTATTAGTACATAAACACGCAATTACAAGTTAAAATACTTAGAAACGCATCTCGTCTGCAGAGCTGAGCGAGTGAGCTAGCTCAGGTCTACCCTCTTGACGTCAGCGCCGCGGTCTGTCTTCCGCGCGGACCTCGACGTATATCGTGCTAGGCCCAGTCATTTTTCCCATGAGGTCCATACTTGCCACGGACGCCTGCAAACCTCTACCCAATAAAACCTTATGTCGTCTTCCATCTACTAAGCCACTGCGCACGTTATAGTTGAATTACAATCCATTGGAGGCGCCGTTCGGCGGCCCTGGAGCCCACTGCTGTTAAACGGTAGATTACTATTTCTATATAGTGTCCCACTTTGAAGCTACTTATTAGGCTTCCATCTACAATCTCGATTGTGATGCCCTACTTACCCATAGTTCCTATAATGCAGCTGACGTCACTCTCGACGTATATGACCTGACTGTCCGCAATTGTAACACTTCCGCAACAAAAATTCTCTTTTATCCCAGAATCGTCTCATTGCGTCTATTTCTTCCAACGAAGTTGCCATTCCTATGGTCCCAGCTAGGATTTTAAGATTTTAGGAGACTCTGTCCCTACTTTGCTTGAAACATCAGGTGACAACCTGCGCAAAAATGCGCCCAGTGCTCTTTGTTATGCCTATTGCAATGTGACCCTATAAGTATCATCGCTCTCTGGCAATTCATATGTATTGACGTTAAGTTTTATAATCCTCTCCACAAAATTATCGATGATTCCGCCAGTTTTTGGGACACATTGTTCAGTTGTTCCCTGTAGTATCTACAATTGTTCTTCATCTCATATTGCTTTACCTAGCCTGCAACAACCATATGCAACAACTGTTCCTCCAACTATATGCTATAGTGTAGCATCTTTGGTTGACGAGTAGTATACATTCAGAGCTCTCGTAAAGATAAATGTTTAATTGAGTAGTAACAATTAATCAAGACAATATTACATGTAAATAAGTAAATAATATCTACTGTAAGCTATAAATCGAAGGTTTCACGTTTTTGTGCATATTTTCCGGAAAAAGAAAACATTTCATAGGCCAGAATCTTGGACTAGGATTTGTTTATGTTATTGTATACTGTAAGTTACGTGATCATTTCAATAAAGTACAATGTATTCTTATACGCTATCCATTTGATTCTCTAGTAAGTAGCCAAAGTGAAAAGTTCCGAAATAAGTCAAAAATTTATATAGTGTAGGCTCAGTTCTTTGACAGCTTGGGGTTATCAAATGGTTCAAATGGCTCTGAGCACTATGGGACTTAACATCTGAGGTCATCAGTCCCCTAGAACTTAGAACTACTTAAACCTAACTAACCTAAGGACATCACACACATCCATGCCCGAGGCAGGATTCGAACCTACGACCGTAGCGGCCGCGTGGTTCCAGACTGAAGCGCCTAGAACCGCGGGATTATCAGATTTGGTGAACGGTGTAATGGAGTATCTGAGACCAGTTTTGAAAATAACTTCAGTAAAATGGAAATGACACTCATGTCTCCAAAAGAAGTAGCATCCATCATAAAATCCTTCGAATCTAAGTATTCTAGTGGTCATGATAACATATCAACGAAGATAATCAAGAGTGCTCATGCGAGTCGTGTTCTATCTTATTAATCAATCTCTTATCAGCAGAACATTTCCAGACCGGCTAAAATATCCTGTAGTGAAGCCTATTTACAAGAAGAGAGATAAAGAGATACCAACAAACTCTCGACCAGTTTCACTTTTGCCAGCATTTTAGAAAGTATTTGAAAATCTGGTTTTTTAGCGTCTTCTTAAGTATCTGACTGCCAATAATCTATTGTCGCAGTCACAGGTTTGGTTTCTTAAGGGTTCTGGTATAGTGATTGCTATTTACACTTACAGCGAGAATGTACTTAATTCATTAGACAATATATTAGAGGCTACCTGGATTTTCTGTGACTTATCAAAAGCCTTTGACTGTGTGAACCACAGCATTGTCTTAAGTAAATTAGAATATTATGTTGTCATCGGCAATGCTGCGAAATAGTTTGAGTCTTATCTAACTAACAGGAATCAAAGGGTGTCGTTGCGAAATACCTGTGCAGTAAGCAGTCAGTCTTCATCTGGCTGGGAATTAATTACATGTGGTGTTCCTCAAAGTTCCAGCTTGGGACCGTTGCTTTTCCTTGTGGAGATGAATGACGTCCAGTCTGTTACACTGCCAGATGCTAAGTTCGTTTTGTTTGCAGATAATACAAACATTGCAATAACTAGCAAGTCAAGTACAGATTTATAAATGGCTGCTAATCAAATTTTCACTGACATTAATAAAAGGTTTAACACTAATTAACTGTCATTAAACTTTGAAAAGACTCGCTATATGCTGTTCAGAACGTGTAATAGATTTCCTTCCATCATTTGTAAAACATACAAAGACATGCAGATCTGAGAGGTTGACAGTGTTAAATTTCTGGAATTACAATTCAATAATAAATTCAGTTGGGAAGGGCAAACCACAGAATTGCTGAAGCCCCTAAAAACTCTGTATTTGCAGTGAGAATGATGTCAGATGTAGGAGATATAAAGATAAAAAGTCTTCAGTTAAAACGTCCGGGCTGAGAGGTCGTGGTCGATGTACAAAATTTCCACCTACATTGTATGATAAAAAGTCTTGCATACTTTGCTTACTTTCATTCTATTACGTCATACGGGATCATACTCTGGGGTATCTCATCAAGCCGAGCAATAATTTTTAGCATGCAAAAGCGTGTAATAAAACTCATTTGTGGTGTAAATTCAAGAACATCGTGTAGAAACCTGTTCAAGGAACTTCGTATTCAAACCGTTGTTTCTCAGTGTATTTATTTCTTAATGAAATTTGTTGCAAGTAACATATATCTATTTCCAACCAATAGCCCAATACGTAGTATCAATACTAGGAGTAAGAACAATCTACAAAAGGACCAAATTTCACTCATCTTGGTTCAAAAATGGGGTCCAGTATTCAGTAACACACATTTTCAGTAAATTGCCAGTAACCATTAATAAATTTGGTTCCAGATAAAGCACGGTTTAAACAGAGTTTGAAAGACTTTTTGATTGGCAATTCCTTCAACTCTATAGATGACTATCTTAACAGGAACTGCTAGACAAGGTTAAATAAAAATGTTTGTTAGATTTCAGTTTTGACAGCACTTGGTCACAACAGTTAAAATTAGGTATTTTGTGTACGATAAATGTAATTCTTCGATTTCTAGGCCTCTGAACTGTTTGCCGCAACATTTCTGAATACCGTATGCTTGGGCAATTACTTACCGTTCCCACCACCAGTGGAGTGCCAACGGACTTCATTTCACATCGATGACATTTCAGTGCCACAAAAGCGACTGTAAGACTTTACAGAATTGGTAGCTAATACCTCAGCACATTAGCTTGCGAATTTGGTGTAGCTCAGTAGATGTTTAAGAGCATAGTTCCAGTAGCAGGATGCTGTACAAAATATATTTGCGATTCATAGACCATGATTTACATCGTGCGATGACGATGTCCTTCCATTGTATTCAACACTAAGTGACCTAGACGTGTGACCTGGTAGCAATTATGTTTGAAGAGACTACGTTGCGATCTACAACAGACACGTTTTCATGTGTCCATCTGGCTTAAACGTCTCGTTATTTCACAGTATTAAGATTCTACGAGCATCAAAGTGCATAACAATGTTTCATTCTGACAGTGTATTAATTCTGCAAATATTAGGAGTTCCAGTTTACTGTAATGTATTCACCTATTTTGACAATCTCCTGACAAATAATCAGGGTAGTAATTACTACATTCAGATGTTTTATGTATTTCATGTTATATGTTCTGACATGTTCCACACGTACGAGAATAATCTAACTTTTGTGTCTATGGAACGATAGTTGAATCTAATCTAATATTTAACCAACGTCCCAGCTTCGTGGCTGTTAATAGCTATAAATGTTAATGCATCCACAAGTGTTAGAAGCCCTTGAATGTAGCAACAGCCGTGCACCACATTTTGTAGTCACGCTTAATTTGCGACGCTGGCAGAGAACATTACGAACATTGATGCTCGTAGAATCTTAATACTGTGAAATAACGAGACGTTTAAGCCAGATGGACATATGAAAACGTGTCTGTTGTAGATCGCAACGTAGTCTCTTTAAACATAATTGCTACCAGTTCACACGTCTAAGTCTCTTAGTGTTGAATACAATGGAAGGACATCGTCATCGCACGATGTAAATCATGGTCTATGAATCGCAAATATATTTTGTAGAGCATCCTGCTACTGGAACTATGCTCTTAAACATCTACTGAGCTACACCAAATTCGCAAGCTAATGTGCTGAGATATTAGCTACCAATTCTGTAAAGTCTTACAGTCGCTTTTGTGGCACTGAAATGTCATCGATGTGAAATGAAGTCCGTTGGCACTCCACTGGTGGTGCAAACGGTAAGTAATTGACCAAGCATACGGTATTCAGAAATGTTGCGGCAAACAGTTCAGAGGCCTAGAAATCGAAGAATTACACCCGACAAAGAGCGTCAGAACACAGTATAGCAGTTCTCACGGCGCCTACACTGAATAAACAGATGTCAGCTGTGAAATCAATTCCCATTATTTGTTCATTGTCACGCAACAGAGTGGGACGGGAGACGAACTGCCTGCGAAAATCGAAGTTACATCGGCCACCGTCTTCTTACAGAATGCTCGTCCTCGCAGTTCGGATGCAGAAATCGTTAACAAGATACTAGTAATCTGTAGGCGCGTCCAAGGAAAGATCCCTGAATTAGTATTCAGACTGGAATATTTGTCGTGAGTATAAGTAAGTCGCCACTGATGGCGACGCATTTTTTTGCAGCAAAGAATTCGATAATACCCAACGAGGCTATCACGGATACCGGATGTCATTTAATCTCGGTGAAGTTCACATCATAGGTCGGTCAAACATGGTAATCACATGGTTTTATAGACCGCCTGGCTCAGGAGCTGCAGTGGTAGAGCGCTTCAGAGAAAAATTGCCGAATATCGTCAAAATTTTCCTGACCATGTCGTTGTAACAGGGTGACTTCAACGTACTAGGTACAGATTGGGCTAGTCATGTCATCAGAACTGGTGCCAGACACATTCGTGTCACATTATTGTGAATGTCATGTCCGAAAATTACTTGGAGAAGATAATTAGAGACTTTTTCCAACTCGTGAAGGTAATGTCTTGGACGTACTAGCAACAAACAGACCTGAACTTATCGTACTAAGTAACTTAGAGGAAGTTATCAGTGATCATAAGGCTGCTACAGCGTTGGGGAATGTTTAGATAGGTAAATATCTTTGCTTATCAAGAGTGACAGGAGAGAAATTGAAAAGTATCTGAGTAGTCAGCATCAGATATTCAGTGACAAGGATGAAGATGTGGAGAAGAAACGGAAAAAATTCAAAAGCATAGTACAGTATCCCTTCGACAAGTGTGTTCGGAGCAAGATCTTAAGGGATCCACCGAGGTTTAATAGCCGTTTCAGAAGACTGACGCAAATAAAGAAAGCTTCATCACGGGTTCAAGAGAATTCAAAACCAAGGTGACAAACAAAAGCTGAACGAAGTGAAAATGAGCGTAAGGAGAGCAATGAGAGAATCGTTCAGTGCCTTTGAAAGTAAAATTTAGTCCACCGATCTGAGTAAAAACCCTAGAAGGTGACAGATGCACATAATTGTAGGCCTATATACCTGACGTTAATCTGTTGTAGAATTGTTGGAAATGTTTTATGCTAAGAAAATATGAAGTTTTTGGAGAGTGAAAATCTCCTCGGTAATAATTAACACGGATTCCGCAAATAGAGACCTTGCGAAAGTCAGCTTATTCTGTTACTTCATGAGATCCATATGGCCGTAGGCAACAGCGCTCAGGTTGATGCCATGTGCCTTGACTTCATGAAGGCATTTGGCACTGTCCCGCGCTACTGTTTAGTGAAAAAAAAAAGAATTTACCGAGAATCGGACCAGTTTTGCGACTGGATTCAAGACTTTCTGACTTCCATGCAGGTACAACTAAATACATCGCTCTTAAAGGAACAAATCGACAGATGATAAGTTAATTTTCGGCGTACCCATAGGATGTGTGGTAGGACCTGTGTATAAATGATCTAGCAGAAAACGTCGGAAACTCATTAAGACTGTTCTCAGATGATGTGATTGTCTATAAGAAAGTAGCGACGCCAAAAGACGGTGCTGATTTGCAGAATGACCTGCAGCGGATTGATGAATGGTGCATGCTCTGGCAGTTGATCCTGAAAGTAAATAAATGTAACATATTGCACATACATAGGAAAGGAAATCCATTACTGTACGTCTACACTGTTGGTGACAAATTGCTGGAAACAATATTTACCGTAAAATATCTAGGAGTAACTATTCGGAGCGACCTTAAGTAGAATGACCACATAACACAAACAGCAGGAAAAGCAAATGCCAGACAGGTTCATAGGAATACTCTTAAGGGAATGCAACTCATCCAAGAAGGAAGTGGCTTACAATGCGCTTGTTCGACCGATTCTTGAGAACTATCCATCAATCTAGGTAGGACTGATAGAAGAGATAGAGGACATCCAACGAAGAGCGGCGCATTTCGTGAAGGGATCGTTACGTCGGCGTGAGACCGTTACAGAGATGCTCAAGAAACTCCAGTGGCAGGCGTTACAAGAGAGGCGTTGTGCATCTCGAAGAGGCTCACTGCTGAATTTTCAAGGGAGCACTTTTTTGAAGAGTTGGGTAACATGTTTCTTCCTCTTACATATATCTCACGAAATAATAACGACGAGAAAAGTCGAGAAATTAGAGTTAACACGGAGTCTTACCGAATATTTACTGATTCCGAGCGTTACATGCTCTAATATATTTCATTTATACCACGAATGAAGGAAAATTATGATTTAAAGTTCATCCAAAGACGAGTTTGAAGTCGGAGCTCTAGTTCGAATTGGACAAAGAAAGGCCAAGAAATCTGCGTTGTTCTTATTCAAGGAACCATCCTGACATTCGCCTTAAGTAATTGAGGACAGCTACGGAAAACTTCACCAGAAGGAGTCTGGGTCTTATTCCTCCCGAAAACGACCAAAGCAGCTAAACTCTTGCACTACCTGATTCAGTTTAGCACTGCGGCTTCAGCGTTTCCCTGAGAGTGGGAAATTCTCTCTGACGATAGAGTCAAACATAGGGTATGATACGTAATTGTACTATAGCACCCTCATGTCATGTATCAAGCATTTAATTCCATTTTTGCGATGTAACCCAGATAATCTTGCTTCCAAGGTTTACTTTTTATTTTTTTGTTTATGTATTTCTTTACTGCAGAAGTTCATACTCGCACCAAACAAGCTAAGTGTAAAGGAACGTGAATAAAACACTATCATATGTCTCTGGGAATGAAACTACGCTTTGTACATATGTATCCCTCCATTTCTATGCTTCATACTTGTTGCAGTGGATCATACAACTTTGAGTAACTTAAGGTGAGTAAACGTGTGTTTCCTAAACTGGAGGAGCTATGCAAAGTAGAACTTAAACTTATCCTTTTCAGCCGGCAGGGGTGGCCGAGCGGTTCTACGCGCTACAGTCTGGAACCGCGCGACCGCAACGGTCGCAGGTTCGAATCCTGCCTCGGGCATGGATGTGTGTGAAGACCTTAGGTTACTTCGGTTTAAGTAGTTCTAAGTTCTAGGAGACTGATGACCTCAGAAGTCCCATAGTGCTCAGAGCCATTTGAACCATTTTTTCATCCTTTTCAAACAAACTCTTCAAACCTGATCTGTGTTTATCTCGATTTGTTTAGAGCGTTGAAGTGATTCCCTGAAAATCCTGGCTGAGATGACAGATTGCGCTGTTGCGTTTTCCGACGCCTAGGTTAGATTGGAAAGGTATCAGTTTGATTGTGGGTTGAGAGATGTAAATTTTAAAAAATTGTGATAAGCCGTTGATGTGAAGCGCAGTCCGAGGTCTATGTTCACTCTTTACTTAAGGCGATTTTCGTTATAAATAGTTAAAACTGCTGCGTCAATTTAGGTAAGTTGAATTTCATAGCAGACAAGCTTCCGGTGAATATGTCGGTGCTAATTTTCTACATATATCGTACATCGACTATGAACTGCCTGGGGGCCACCTAGTTATTACACTGTTTGACACTAGCTAAGGAACAACTGCCAACTGCGACGGAACAGACGACAATTTCTTCTGAGCACCCAACCAATGGTAGTAAAATGAAATGTAGAGGGCTGGACGTGTTAACAGCAGCGAAGCCTGTGCACGAGCGCACTGTAGGCATTCGACAGTTCCTGCAGTACGGTGTTTGAAGAAGGTTGTTGTGGAACCGATTAATGCGAGATTTCGTGTAGCACGGAAACATGTCTGCAAGACGTCATTTGAGTGCTTACGATTCTAGACGAGCAGTTGGACGGCTCGAAACCGGTCAAAATGTCACTACTGTGGCTACAGTAATGGGTGTATCCAAAAGTGTCATCTCGCAAGTAAAAAAGGACGCTGAAGGCGAAAATGCTATGCGAAAGGATGCCTGTAGTCGTAGACGGACCACCACACAGCAAGACGATCGATAGCGAAAAGGAATTGACATCTACCTCCTAGGCGGATCGCTGCTGATCTTGCAACCGCTCCTGGTACATGAGTCTATGCCAGGACCATATCGCGGCTATTAAATCAGGATGGTTTGTATGCTCAAAAGCCTGTTGAAGGCAGACCAACACGCCATCGTCGCGCGAAAGAGTTCGTTTGTGCAGCGAGCATGTTAGGTGGGGTCAGTAACAGTGGTCCACAGTGATGTCCGCCAACGAATCCTGCTTCACTGTGGCAAGTGATTCTGGCCACCAGTTCGTGTGGAGAGAGAGATAGGAACACGTTACACACCACTGAATGCTCATTAACGTCATCGTTATGGCCTAGGTCTTTTGGTGTGGGCAGCGATTCTCTTGGCAGGCGTGTTTCTCAACGAACACACCGTCCCCGAATCGAGCAAGAACTGAAAACCGCCTTGAGAGAGAAGTCGGACAATATCCCCGAAGAATTCCTCAACCGTTTGGTAGCCAGCACGAATAAAAGGTACTAAATATGCGGTAGTGCCCGTGGAGGGCATATTCCTTACTGAGACACAGATACCGACCTTTATTTTTGGAGTCTGACTTGTGCCAAATATGAACATTATTTATGTCTGTTATCATGCTTTCCCTCGTGATGAAATCTGTACCATTTTGCTCTATAAATATACCACTCTATATCTATTGCGTACGTTCTGTGTTTCCTGTCGTCCGTTAGTGCCTGTGATTACTCCTATCCAGCAATGTCTCTGCTCCTTAGCAGTTGTGAAGCAGTGTATTACACTAGATATAGTTGTGCATATTTACCAAAACCTTATTATATTGTTCTTTTAAGAAAACCTTAGAAAATAGCTGCTATGATCGGAAGTTTTTGGTTTTCTTGAGTTCTGAGTGGCAATGAGAACTGTATTCATTACAGGTAATGTGCTTGGCTAGCAAGTGGCAGCGACAGTATACGGTTGTTCTCTATGGTACAGTGCGAATCCAGCTACACAGCCGAGCAGTAAATCTGACCGCTCTTTAAGGTGCCTTCCAATATTTGCACATGCTTTTAAGAAAATAATTGAACTAACATGACACAATCAAGTAGAAAAGACATCGACGTTTGCAGACTTTTGCTGGTTTCTGCCTACAAAGAACTGGAGTGAGATTGAGGTAGAGTGCGAAGTTTGTTAGAATAATAAATGAAATGGAAAACCAATCTCGCATACATTTTAAGTGATTTTAATTTCCTGTCAGGAAACGCCTTAATGTAAGCCCTTTATCTTATCTTGGAAACTGAGTAGCTGCCTTTGATCTCAGATATAAGACAGATATTTATGCAGCGGTGCCAGTTAAAACAATAGCTGCTTCAAAGTTCGATGTGGAATAGCTGATGAAAAAACTGACATGGCTTTCCATTTGATTAATCTGAACATTTCTTCAAAGAATTGGTGAAAAAATGCTTATCCAAAAGTTAAAATACGTTTGTGGATATTTATAACAATGCCAGTGATTGCAGCATCTCGTGTAAACAGTTTCAGGGAATTATAGATGAGAAACAAAATTACTGAAAGTCGAATAAAGATGAAAACAATTGTCAAATTTAACAATGTTGTCATTTATGGATAGATAGCAAGAAAATTTAAAGTAAAATTGTATTACACCACAATGTATGGATTGGGATATTTTGTCAACTCTTAATTATAGCTCTTTTTCTTATATTTTTAATTAGTAATTTATGAGGAACAACTAAAATATGTTCTTTATTATATTATATCATGCTGAAACTAATCTGCAGTAGCTCCCATAAATAACATGATATAGATCTTGTTATACCTTAAATTTTATTGGGCATTTATTCATTTTATTACCATGATGCACTTAATTTGTTGTGTGCAATATTTTATATCAATACATCGCATTTAAGTAATATTTTTGCTTCAGCTTTATGTAACCTAGTCAGAAAGTATAAAATTTGCTAAATGTGCGTAGCAAAACTTGCTGCATCTTTGTTTTACAGGAGACGGAGTTGCGGCTTAGGCAGTTATGGGGTGCAGGGTCAATTTTTTTGGTTCACAGACAGATCAACAGTTGTGAAAGGATAAAGACAGAAGTGTTTTGGTTGCGACCACTTCTGAAGTATTGAAGAAAACTGCAAACATAGAACAAAAACTTCAGGGAAGGCAAAGTTATGTATTATGTCATGTAGTTAGTACACAGATATTACCTAATGAGGGGAGATTTGATCTACTTAAAAGCAGGATGGATGGCAGCCGGTGTATTTTGTTAGTAACTGTGAACAGGCATTGCCAAATTTGTGTTCAGATAATCAGAAAATTAACTCCGTCATTGTTCCTTGAGCAAGGAATGTCAAGAGATGGGGCTTGAAGGTAAACTTCTTTGGTATTATTTTCAAGAATTTAAGGAGCAAGTCTTGAAAGAATATTTGTCTGATGAGAAGCACGAGAGAGTGTGGCACGATTTTGTAGAGCCAAGATCCTATGATGCCAGCAAGAGAATGTAGATGAAAGAGTTTTGTGAAAATTGGTTAAAGAAATTAAATTATTTGTGTGAACGACGCTCATAGCCACAGTACGTTTGGGAATTTTAGAATAAATATCCTGTTGATTACATCTGCCATAATGGTATTAATGGGTGAACAACTGCTACATTTCTGGCTGGAACTGATGGAAAATTGTCACAAACGTTGACAGGGTCTTCTGGACAGCATCGACAACCTGTAAGATTGTCAACATCAGATTACCTTATAATTTTTGTAAGGCAAACGCAGTGAATATCACTGACAACTGAATAATAACGTTAATCATGTAAAAATATAATTTCTTCGATCTTGTTATTAAACTCAGAAATTGTTACCTAAACTAAAATCCTCTACCTTTCCAACTGTAATAGAACCGGGTGCCATTTATGAATATCTAATTTGCCAATCAATTAAACATAAAAAAATTAAGAAAGCTTTGTTGTTTTGGAGAACAGTTTAAATAGCTCATTAACAAAGTTTCAATTACTTACTCAGTTTGCTCAATATGACAATCAAAGACAGTGAAACCATTATAATTTGAATGAAACGCTATTAAAGTAGTAGTAAAATTATGTAAACGCAGTAACATTAACAATGCAAAACTACAAATTTCTTTAAAACTTTTCATGTCATGACAGGTTTTGTGAAACTGTCTTGTGTCGCTTGCTTGCTAGTTATTACTTCGGTGTTTCTATTTTTTTGTTTTTTGTTTTGTTTTTCTTTTTGAGTCGTCAGTCTTCTGACTGATTGATGCGACCCGCCCGAATTCCTCTCCTGTGCCAACCTGTGTAACACTTGCAACCCACGTGCTCAATTATTTGCTGGATTTGTTCCAATCTCTGTCTTCCTCTACAGTTCTCGCTGTCTACAGATCCCTTTAGTACCATGAAAGTCATTCCCTGGTGTCATAACAGATGTCCTATCATCCTGTCTCTTCTCCTTGTCAGTGTTATCCACATATTCCTTTCCTCTCCGATTCTGTGCAGAACCTCCTCATTCCGTACCTTATCAGTCCACCTGATTCTCGATATTCGTCTGTCGCACCACATTTCAAATGCTTCGACTGTCCCTGTTTTCTCACAGTACATGTTTCACTATCATACAAGGCTGTGTTAGAAACGTACTTTCTCATAAATTTCTTCCTCAAATTAATGCCTATGTTTGATACTAGTAGACTTCTCTTGGCCGGGAATGCCCTTTTTCCCAGTGCTAGTCTGCTTTTTATGTCCTCGTTCCACCGTCATTGGTTATTTTGCTGTTTATGCATTAGAATACCTTAACTTCATCTACTTCGTGACCATCAAACCTGATGTTAAGTTTCTCGCTGTTCTCGTTTTTGCTATTTCTCATTACTTTCGTCTTTCTTCAGTTTACTCTCAATCCTCATTCTTTACTCATTGGACTGTTCACTCCATTCAGCAGATCATGTAATTCTTTTTCGCTTTCACTCAAGATACCGATGTCAGCGAATCGCATCAGTAATATTTTTTCACCTTGAATTTGGATCCCACTACTGAAACTTTCTTTTATTACCATCTTTACTTCTTCGATGTACAGATTGAACAGTAGCGGCGAAAGACTACATCCATGACTTACATCCTTTTGAATCCGAGCACTTCGTTTTTGGTCATCCACGTCGGTGTTACAACTCATTTAATTCTGATTATTATTAATTTATGCAAGGATTTCTAAGTTATTTAAAACAGTGAACTTCTACAGTTTTTACTTCTCAGGCTGATGAGTTTGGCCTGTGCAGGTAAACATTACAGTGAGGTAACGCAGTTTTGACTGGAATAGGAATAGCTCAACATTCAACGATTTCCGCAACGATCATTTACATTTTTTTCCAAATGATTACATTTCATCGTCTTCAGTAATTTAAAACCATGCTAACGTTTCTGTTTGTTACTTCGTAGAGCGTTTTCTGTTTGTTTTGTGTGTGGACCCGTTTATCAGCAGCAAATTTACTCAGGTAAGTTATGTAATAATTACTGTTCCAATAACCGATTGAGTGCTGAACAGAGTTTGTCCAATTGAACTGACGACGAATTTGGATATAACTTCATTAATTTGCAGCAGTTTATTCAAAATTTCTAGGTATTTCTTGTTCTCTTTATTGGAAGTGGTTTTACTATGTAACGTTCATTCAAATTTGGCATAAGAAAAACGTGGAGAAAATTATTCGTAAAATTAAAGTGTTGTACACTTTCCCCGAAAATCAGTTATCATTTCGGAAACGATTACATTAATTTTATGATCCAGTTAGGTTCACACGAGAGAAGGTCATTTGCAAAACCGATTAGAGAGGGCAAAGTTACATACCCAGCACGCTGAAATTTTGCGGTGTAACTACCCTATGCAAGACTGCTCACCTTCCTCAACACGGAGGCTGTGCATTTGCGAAGTATTTGTGGGCACACAACCTTATATTAATCATCCATGATCAGTTAAGATTTGTAAATGTAACTTACCGAAGAAATCGTAAAGACCTAACCAGAAAACCTGCATGACACAGTTTCCTGTGTCGTTGAGACGTTTCCTAAGGCTTATTTAGACGCTCACAGTATCCTAACGCCAGTGAACGAATGATGACTCAAATTGCCTTCGTCTTGTAGACCTACAATACTGGAAATGCAGAACGCACATTTGTTGGCCGTCCTGATTGACTGATATGAAGAAAATACGCTGGTACCCATAATTAAAGCAACAAACATCTATTTCCCAATTTTGTGTCTAACTCACGATGTAATCATACAAACTGTCAACGGATGTCGTTACGATCGTGTTCTGCATGGAAGGTGGCATTCCTATCAACGGACAACCACACCATGAATAATGTCAGGGCAGCTATCAGGTGGCGCTGTGTGCAGGGTATTTCCACATCCGCAATCGCTGTGTACGCAGTCACAGACGGTGCAGTATGGCACAGAGAAGACGCCTACAGACTCTCTACTGTGGAGGATCATTGGAAGAATGAAAGCAGGAGAGTTGCAAACTGATGTGGCTCAATGTGAATCATTTTGTTTTTCCTCTGCTGAGGAGACAGTTTATAGAGACCGAAACTGTATCCCGGAGACCAGGACAGGACCGACCATGTGTGACATCAGAAAGAGTGGATGGTACCGCCTTAGTACAGCACTGCAACTGGCATCTGACCTCGTAGCGTTCCCTGGACGTGTTATATCGAGACAAACAGTGTACCGAACGCTTCAGCATAATGGCATTTATTGCTGGAGACCTGTTGCCTGTTTGCCTCTGGCGTGTCTTCACAGAAGGGAACGTCTAGAGGGGAGTCATCAACATGCCACCTGGACGGTCGAATGGTGAGCCAATGCTATTTTCACAGATGAGTCCCGATTACGTCTGGTGCGCGATTCTCGACGGCTTTGCATCTGTAGGGCACATGAAACACGATTTCGTTAACCAAACATTGGGGTGAGAGACCGATCTCGAGGAGGATCCCTAATGCTGTTGGCAGGGATTTTGTTGACCAGTCGAACAACTCTTCAGGAAACCGTGCGGTGAATCAGCAAGATTTAACTCTTGTCAAGTACCGTGAGGAGATTTTGGGATCTTGGGATCTCATGCACGATTGTTGCGAGGTGCTGTGGGCCCAGACATCGTATTGATGGATTATAGTGCTCGATCTCATAGAGCACAGATGGTTGATGTGTTTTGGAAACGGAAGATATTGCACGCATGGGGTGGCCTGCTCGCTCTTCAGATTTACATCTCATAGACCATGTCTGGGATGCGCCTGCGAGACGGGTTGCGTCACGTCAGCATCCACCAACCACTTTTCAAGCCCTCTGAGCAGCTCTGCAGGAAGAATGGGCGTTATTGCCTGAACATGAGATTGATGACATCATTCACAGCATGTCCCGTCGCTGTCAAGCCTTTATTGATGCTAGAGGTGGTCACACTCTATACTGAGCACATTAACCAGTTGTCAGAATGTGTGCGCAAATTCGTTAAGTTGAAAAAAAAAATAACAAAAAAAACGAATGACATTTTTGTCTACCGTTATGCATGTCGCAGTTGATTACGATCTGTATTCTTTACATTGTTTCTACTTTATTATCACCTGTTTATATTGTTTTGTGGCAAAATAAACGTAACATTGCAAAATTTTCGTTTGTTGCTTCGATTTTGGACACCATTGTACTATGAATATCGTCTCACGCTTCTTCTTTACAAACCAGGTTTGGAGACGAGAGTGGTAGATACTTAATGAGTACTGCTCCCTAAATTATCTGTTTACCACAAACCAATGAAGCAAATGAATGTCAATATGAATTCTTCAACCTTGTCCAGAAGTAACCGGGCACGATCGTAAATATTTGTTCCTAAAATAACAGCGAACAGCTCAAAAGTTTATAAATTTCAGTATGTGGATCAGATTAAACAACATATGGATCTATGTAAGTGCCAAATGGAGTTTACGCTGTTAAATACGAATCATTGTGACCTTTCGAAGCCAGGGACTTACTACAAGCAGGCACGTGATAAAACACCTACGATCAGTTCCGCTGAATATTAAAATAAATATAATAAATTTGCACCATTAATTTAGCGAAGTTCCAAGAAAGTTGCGTAGTCTCATCCCTATCATAAAGCTAACACTATTGTTTACACGATCTAATCGTGCTCAGCATTACTTGTAATTTTTATTAAGTTTCACTCGAGACTAACAGCGAAAAATTTTAAGTACTGAAGAACTTTAAAGAGTAGCGATGATAGTAACGCACCTGGCTGAATCGCCGCTCAAACCATCGTATGCAGTTGTCAGCTACTACGGTTTCCAACAACCAACTACATTACCTTTGTAAACATGAAGTGTAGAAAGCGAAAGAAAAACGAAACGAGTGGTGGTAAATAGTGACGGTTAGACGAACAGGACATTGTGGTAATGTAATGGTGAAAAATGAAAGTTCATGCCAGACGGGGACTCGAACCCACATTTACCGCTTCTCATGAGCGGTTGCGTTAATAACATCGGCCATCCGGACACGATCCATGACTGACTCAGATTTCCAACTTATTGCATGTTGTAATGCAGCGTCCCTCGTCCATTATACTCACTACTCGCAAGTCCTGATTCCCGTACGCACTGCTGGTCGTTGTGGCCGACGGTTCTGGGCGCTTCAGTCTGGAACCACGCGACCGCTACGGTCGCAGGTTCGAATCCTGCCTCGGACATGGATGTGTGTGATGTCCTTGGGTTGGTTACGTTTAACTTGTTCTAAGTTCTAGGGAACTGATGACCTCAGAATTTAAGTCCCATAGTGCTCAGAGCCATTTTGAACCGTACGCACTGTAACAAAGGCCGGGGAACCGTCCCTCTTTTTTTCAGCAATATTTATATATCTGAGTGGTACCTGTTCTGAGGACACGTCCGACAGGACAGACAGCATATATATATATATATATATATATATATATATATATATATATATATATATATATGGTGTCCCATTTAGCTTCGCCACCCTAAATAGCTGTACGTGCACCAATCATAATCCCACCCCACAACTTCAAACCACGACCTCCATACAGGTCCCTTTCAAAGACATTAAGCGGTTGGTATCTGATTCCTGGTTCACGCTGGATGAAAACCCGGAGATAATCACTGTTCAGACTATACCTGGACTCGTCCGTGAACATAACCTGGGACCACTGTTCCTATGACCATGTACCATGTTCTTGACACAAGGCTTTTCGGGCTCTCCTGTGACCAGGGGTCAGTGGAATGCACCTTGCAGGTCTCCGGGCGAATAAACCATGTCTGTTCAGTCGTCTGTAGACTGTGTGTCTGGAGACAACTGTTCCAGTGGCTGCGGTAAGGTCCCGAGCAAGGCTACCTGCAGTACACCGTGGTCGTCTGCGGGCACTGATGGTAAGATATCGGTCTTCTTGTGGTGTTGTACACTGTGGACGTCCCGTACTGTAGCGCCTGGACACGTTTCCTGTCTGCTGGAATCGTTGCCATAATTTTGAGATCACACTTTGTGCCACACAGAGGGCCCGTGCTATGACCTGCTGTGTTCGACCAGCCTCCAGTCGCCCAATCACTCTACCCCTCATAACGTCATCAACATGTGTTCTTTGAGCCATTTTCAACACACAGTCATCATAGCACGTCTGAAAACGTCTGCAAACTTATTCGCTGCACCGTACTCTTACATGCACCAACACCCCTCTGCGTATGTGGACTGCTGCCAGCGCCACCGTGCGACAACCGCAGGTCAAACGCACCGCATGGGCATACCCCGAGGTGATTTAAATCCGCGAACTGCCCACCAGGGCGTTGTTTCACCATGTATGAGCATTATCCTTAATTTATGAGCATCAGTGTTTATATTTTTTTGCTTCTGCCAGACTCCATAGGCTGAGCTCGAGAAAGTTCCTGAATATATGTTGTCCCATCTCAATCGCTTCTAACAGAAAAATATCTGCGTTAGAACACGTGTAACCCGTGCCACACAAATTGTTTAAATAAACTATCTTTTGCGGAAGTTATAAGCGCCATTGCCTGCTGGCTATCAAAGCAAGCTTAACGAGACTAATTGGTAGGTTCTACGCTAACTGGTATATGAGATCCACCGCTTTTAATGTTCTTTACAATTGTGCATATTTATCGTAGAAAATAACGTATATAAATTATTAACTGGTAAGGAAAATATGTATAATGTACTTCTTAAAGAAAATTTCCTCCTTATTCCACTCGAGTATTCAGCTTGATGATATCTGTCACTGTTGTCTTGTAATTTACATATTTAATTTTAATCTTATTATTTAACACTTTCCTATATAAGTGTGTTTATATTGTGCCGTCTGATCACATATTATAATGCTACGGTGCTTCTAGCTTAACGTATACTTGGGTGCCAATATGTTTCTTACCGATACTTGATTACAATACAATTAATTTTATAATTATATTACTCTGTGGTTTTGCGTCAGTATGGTAACTGCGTTGAAGTTCCGAGTGGCTGCATTGATAGCTCTCACCACCAGCTGTCCAACGATACATTGTGTTCAAATGTGGTGATTACTTTTTCTATTAATTTTAGAAGTGCCTACACAATTTCCTATCTCTAATAGCGGATGTCTTTTAACAGAACTGTCGGATCGAGAAGCTGTTATCATCAGTAATTCTGTTTTTCCAGATTCTGTAACCTTGCGTGCTGTAACCTATGTTGGTTATCTCCCTCTGTAATATAATTTGTAATATAACGCCATCCTGCTCGTCTTCAGGACGGAGGTAATTATCCATTTGTACTACCGGTGGCCATTAAATTTTCCACCTCATCGCTGATATCGAATTGTTGGGTATCTTCTTTCAACGGATGCTGCCTCTTGTAGGTCAGGTGCGGTCTGGCACTTAAAAACATTCACTAGCCGAGCCGAGCCGAATGAAAACCCCTGGCAGAATTCGCCTACGATCCGCTAAAATATCAAATCGAGTCCACACCAGTCCGTCACGTCACGAAACTACAGTGTTGGTAAACTCAAGATATTTGTCAGTGGCGTAATTTGCTACTGCTATAAAGAAAAACTGATTTTATTGGAATAGGTAGTTCTTGAGTAACATAAGAACTTCAGTTAACGAAAAAGAAGTTGTCGGGTACGCTTCACTAGACGCACTTAATAAAAATAATTTTTTCTTCATGAAATAACATATTTTCGCTACATAGGTTCTGACAGAGATCATTTACCGCTTTAAGATAACTCTGTGTTCCGTTTCGACGGCTAACTAAAGTTAGAGATTAGACTTTGTGTCCGTTGTTGAGTAAATCGAAGTTAATACGTACAATATATGAGTCACTCGTGGTCACTGCCTCACAGTCTGTGCCATCATGTGCTGAGTAGGGTGGCGGGTGGTGTGTCAGTGTTACCAGGGAGCAAAATAGATGAATTAGAAGCGGCCTTGGAAAGCAGTTCAATAAAATCGTTGCCCTGTTTCGTACTTAAGACTGAAATAACAGCAACATCTGCTCACAAAGCTGGGCACACTTTACCAGTTTTAAGTACAGAAGCGAAGATGCTGTCAGAGTTCTCTCAATTACTGCTAGAAATAATCCCAAGTGATACTCGATATGGAGTGTTGAATAAATGTATAAGAAAATGTAACGCCCATTTGACGATGGAGAATAGGATATTATGGCGTTGCTCATGACCATTCAATAACTACATCCTGCACTCACTGTTTGTGTGACTGATCAGACACGAGATAAAGAAAACACGAGCACAAAATTGTGGTCAATCACGTGGAACGCGGTCTTTCTTTAAAGTCGGGCTGTACAACGTTTTTATGGGGAAACAGATCGAAGATCTATTTATTATTTATTTATGTATTTAACCTGATCAGATTAGGGCCTCTCTTACATCGGACCAGTGTTTCACACATGCAGCATTTCACACATCAAAGTTACATCATGACAATAGTTTAAATAAGAAAATTCGATTACTCTAGTGGCAATATGACTAAAGAGTAATGACTAAGACCTAATAAAGTAAGTGCTGGTAGTATTTACAACAGCTGCTATACATACAAATTATGATAAAAGCAATAATAGTAACAGTAAAAAAACTCATATAATAATTATAAACATGAGAAAAATTGGCAATAGTAATGAAGATTTGTGCAGATGTACATTAATATCTCGGTGTGTAAAGAAGATGTTTACTAGTATAGTGAGTTTTGGGGCAGAGAGATTTAAGGAGGGGGAAAGAGGGAAGTAATGAGGTGAAGTGCATTCATGTACAGAGGAAGGCATTACTGTTGCTTAAGTAGATACGTCATTAACTGTTTTTTTGAAGCCGGACATGTTTTTAAGTTCTCTAACATAACGAGGGAGGTTATTCCAGAGTCGGGTTCCCGCAACTGTAAAGGACTTGGAGAAGGTGACTGAGCGATGCAGTGGAACAGAGAGAATTTTATTATGATGGGAACGTGTGTTTCTGTCATGTTGTTCCGACATAAGCGTTAAAGACGAGGAGAGATATGAGAGACAGTGTACATTTATAAGGCAGTAGATGAGACAGAGCGTATGGAAATCTCTGCGTTTGTCTGCACGCAGCCAGTACAATTTTGCATATGCTGGTGAAATGTGATCAAAAAGTCGAACGTCACAGATATATCGGACGCAGGCATTCATGACCAGTTCCAGAATTCGCAAATTTTCCTGAGAGAGGCCTTGTAGGATAATATCGCGGTAGTCAATGATTGGGAGTATAAGGGTTTGTACTAATTTCTTTTCCACATCGAAAGGGAAGAGTTTTTTATATTTTTGTAGGACATGAATGGATGCTGATGCTTTTTTGCACACTGCAGTTACGTGCTCTGTCCAATTTAGATTTTCATCTATTATTACTCCCAAACTCTTTGCTGAGGGAGAGAAGTTAATATTTGTTCCATTTAGGACAAGAGATGGTACGGATTCCCGATGTTTTGGGCTAATGAGCTTAGAGTGACCAACAAGTACCGCTTGAGTTTTAGATGGGTTTAGTTTTAGTCCTATGTCCTGTGCCCGTTTTGATAGTGCACCGAGGTCAGTATTGAAATTTTCAATAGCTTTCTTAAGATTGCTTGGTTTCGCATTTAGATACAACTGAAGGTCATCAGCATACATATGATATTTGCAATAGGTCAGAACCGATGACACATCATTGACATACAG
The DNA here is from genome assembly GCF_021461395.2 of Schistocerca americana. Taxonomy (NCBI): domain Eukaryota; kingdom Metazoa; phylum Arthropoda; class Insecta; order Orthoptera; family Acrididae; genus Schistocerca; species Schistocerca americana. Next base: position 535,688,796 of record NC_060130.1, read on the forward strand.
AGAGAAGAGTGTGGGACCTAGTACTGAGCCTTGGGGAACACCTGACACTATCTGCCGCCATTGTGATTTTATATTCCCGGACAGGACACGTTGCTGACGAGACGTCATGTATGAGCGAAACCATTGCACTGCACTTGGTGAGAAATTTAGACCGCTAAGTTTGGCTAGTAAGATGTCGAAGTCGACAGTATCAAATGCTTTGCTGAAATCTAAGAAGCAAATGATAGTCTCTTCTTGTCTGTCCATAGCAAGTTTTAGGTCATCTGTCACCTTTATCAGTGCGGATGTTGTGCTTCGAAGTTTACGGAAACCTGATTGGCATTCGTCTAGTATGTTGTTAGTAGTTAGGTAGTTGGTGAGCTGGTCATGGACTATATATTCTAAGGCCTTTGATAGTGCAGGAAGAAGGCAGATGGGGCGGTAGTCAGAGGGTGCTGTCGCGACGTCCTTTTTAGGCAGTGGCTTAATTTGTCCCAGTTTTCAGGCCTCAGGCAAAACACTTGTGATTAATGAATCGTTGAAAATGTCTGTTGTAGAGGGCAGTAGTTGATCAATAATAAGTTTTACCATCTGGATAGTGATGCCATCATGACCAGTAGATGCTGGTCTAATCCGCATGCATGTATTTAGACTCAAGCTTAATCACTGCTGACTTAGTCAATATTCATTTGCTTAACACAAAGAAAAACGTAGGTTAGAACTTAACGCTTGGTCGTCCTCCGTGTTCTTAGGAATGATACAGAGAGAGGTACAGTGGTTAGGGCATGTTGAAGAGATGAGGTTCAAATTTCGCCCAGTTACCCATTTATAGGTTTCCTGTGATTTCCATAAATGATTTACGGCGAATTCCAGGACGATTTCTGTGATGAGGACAATGCCAATTTCCTGCCCCACTTTTATCGTTTCAAGCCTAGTGTTCGATTTTTAATTACCTCGTCACTGACGGGATGTTAAATCCTGACAGTGTTATATTTGCAATACGTCCGACACCCAATATAGGTTGCTATCAAAGGTTGGACTAAAGCATGCTTTTATTTTGCATTCACTGCTACTGCATAGTTTCCTCCTTTTTATGTTTTGACGGAATTTTAATTTTCTATGTTTTATATTGCCATGAGCTGTGCTGCACTCAAGGTGGCGTCGCACTGTTAGCGTCACTGGTTGTTGTACTATGAGTCGCCAGTTCAAATCCGATCGCCATGAAATATTTTTTATTTAGTATTTATCAGTTCTAGAAGTTTCTAATATTTGTGTTATTTACATATTCTAGAGTATTCGAGGTTTGTATAAATAATGTAACTCTCAGACTTTTTGTGGACAGACAGAGGATATGGCAAAGTCACCAAGACTGCCCTCTCCAATGCCAGAAAGCAAAGAGTAGAGTGAAATAAAATTAATCCAGGAAAACTGATTACAGATTCATGTTGCTGATGAGGTGTCGAGTTCATTGGTACCAAGCATGGACCTGTTTAACTGTGTAGTTAATATGCTCTCTAATTAAATCAATCAGCTGGAGCTTTAAACCTAATTCTCTCCAACCAATGAACAGCACTGACGGCATGCCTGCATGATGGGCCATCGGGTGGAGAGAGCTATACATTTCGCTTTTCCATCATTTAATTAATGTTAAAGTCACACAAGATGGTGGGCTTTCTTGAATTCGGAGCCATTACGTTCAGACTGCTGAAAGGGAGGACCAATGGTCCACGCATTCAAAGAACTGTTTCCCAAACAGGCCCTGCAGCCTTAATTTCGAACGACAAGATCGCAGCGCCGGTCTGAGGCGATAGCAACCATTAGCGCCTTCTCCCCCCCTCCTCCCCGCCCCTCCCGCGCCCCACCCGTCTGGCTATGCAGGCTGGGGGGAGCTCTATCCCTCCCCTGGAAGCATACTGTGATACTCGGTCATTAAGGAGAAGATGGCATGACCTTCATGACCTTGACTTTCAGTATGAGGTTCCATTAATAAGGACATACAGTGTCAGGTTACACACTTGGGGTCCATGGTGCACTCCACTTCCTCCAGCCTGGGGAACGACCAGGAATTGATCAAGGTTGTTAGAGGAAACCCCACAAGCCTTAGGCAATTCTGCGAGCTATATTCGAGGTCATGACGTAACTTGATACCGATCACATGGTCCTACCCACACACTTCAGACAAGTGAACTATCTACATTTATGGCCCTGACGTAACTCGATACTGGTCACGTGATACAAAATTGGTGAGAAACCCCTCCGATCTCTCTCTCAGCACATCAAAATAGTGGGACACCCCTCCCTTCCCCCTAGACCAATGCGAACCAAGCACACTTCCACAACATGCACATCTGCGTCTCTTATAACTGGGACATTTGGCTGGAAGGGGTTCACTCTGCGGGTAGGCAGCGGAGGAAAAAGATTTAGGATGTGTCTGTTTGTTACAACAAATTACTCGTACATTAAATCACGTAAGTCGAGGTCTGTTTTTAATAACATTTTAATATTACGTCATTCGAGGCAGCAGCAGAGACGACGCACTGGCAAATACGTAAGTTCTCTCGCTCATTCTTGTACAATTTTACATATCTATCCATATTTTCCAAATTTAATGTATTTTTGTCAGCTTCAAGTATTTTTTACCCATTTTCATTTTTCGTATTTTCCACAATTTTCCGCATTTTCCCACATTTGTTCTCTTTTATAACTGGGGCACTTGAGTGGGTGGGGTCCACTTTGGGTCTATGCAGCGTAAGGAGAGGATCAGGTTGCGTTGATTTTAATAACAAATTACGATAAGTCATGTCACTCGAGGTATATTTGTCGATAGCAATTTAATATTTAGTCATTCGAGGCACCGACAGAAACCACACCCAAGTGGATATGTAAGACCTATCATTCCTCCCCCATTTAAGCGTTATTCAGCCATTTTCGTATTTTCTCCGTATGTTGCACAATTTACACAATTTTCCACATTTCTTTATATTTTTGCAAGATTTTATCCATTTTTGTGAGTTATATTTCACTGCTCCCGACGTCACATCAACATCATGTGATATTGCGTCACGTCGACGTCATGATGCTCCTGAGTCACTGTGTAGCATGGGTCCGCATTATTTATCATAGCTAAGCCAGCTGTACATTACAAGTGTGTTTGACCTCATAGTTTAAGTGTTACAAACGAGCATACATCATATTAATGACGTCATAGCAAATTCTGTAAGCATCATAGTTTTTCCAATTTCCAGGCAAAGATACTATATGTATAAGAAATACCACGCTGCGATAGTAAACCCTTGCTAAGCCACAACCAAATTACTAGATTGTATGACACGATAGCAAAATTCTGAGGCTTCCAACGAAAGATAACTCTGTGTGTGTTTGTGTGTGTGTGTACGTGTGTGCGGGTGTGTGTGTGTGTGTGTGTGTGTGTGTGTGTGTGTGTGTGTGTGTGTATGTCTGTGTAGCACCTAGAGAAGTGAGCAGTACTTCAAATAACCTTTCAAGTAGCACTTCGAATTCTGACATGTGGTTTATATCTGTGAACACTGCTCCATCCCAGGGATGGCCGAGGAAGTTGCTTTATTACAGGTACAGCCCTTTTCAACCCAGTTGCTAGCACAAAAGGTACTGCTGCTGTATGATTTTCTGGCAGAGTCCGCCCCCGGTAGTTGGGTGGGCCCCATTCAGCCTTCGGCAGCAGAGCAACTCGCACTTGTTTACGTACCGGCTGCGAACGTTCGCGGAAGACTCGGTGTTTACACCGTCGTTACTCGCGTGTGTTACTGTTTGCATCGAACGCAATGGCACACAATTTTCGAGAAACTACGATACAGTTCACGTTCTGTAACGGGTTTGCAAGACTGTAGGGTTTCGAAATTGAACGTTTCTTGAGGGACAAAGTGCATCTTAATTACACGGAGCTTACTGGAATTCACTGATCAATCGTGAGCAGCACTCTTTACGTAAAGATGATTGACAACGCAGCATGCGATCGAATTATTGAAGCCGCAAAACGAGGATTCCAGTTCGGACACTCCGATGGTCGTATTGACGAAGTTTTAGTAGCTCATTCGGTCCTGGTCGTGCGTACTATTCGAATCTTCGAGCTGCCTTTCGAGGTACCCAATTCATTGGTCACTGATTCGCTCCAGCCATATGGCAGAGTTATTAGTCACACGGCCGAACGTTGGGCAAGTTTTAGTACGTATCCAGTGCTCAATGGTGTCCGATAGGTGCGAATTGCCCTTACGAAACATGTGCCATCGTACATAACCATCGGCGGCTGTAGAGCTATTGCCATCTATGATGGACAGCCCCGGAAATGCTCTGGGTGTAGTGGTGAAGGACATCTTCGATCTGCGTGTATGCAGAGGACACTCGTGCAACTCCCCAGCGGAGACTTCCAGAATCCGGCTACACCAACGTCACTGCCGCTGACTTACGTGACGGCGCTTCGCGAGGAGGTGACGCCGAGGTCGAAGCGTACTATCGACCCAACGCCGCCGTTGATTGAGACGCCTTCGAGCCCCACTGAAGAAGGAATGGCTCCGACCAACCTCCAATCCCAGACACTATATGTTGTGGAGAAAGAGGATGACAGCATCACGCAAGGCATGAAAGCTGAAGTGGAACGGCCCCAGGGTGTTGTGGCGGTGGCGAGACAGCAGGAGATACCAGATTCGTCAACATCAGAGGCCGAGGTTAGGGCCCGCAAACAACGCTCGCCGAAGCGCCGCAAGAAGCGCCGACTAAACTCTGCGGAGACGCTCTGTTCTCTTCTTGGGAGCACTGATGAGTAACACTATGGACCTGTCTGACTTGGAACCACAAGCTTCGGATGCCACTGACCATGTGAATTCGGGCAGTGAAAAGATGTGATGTCGTTCAGACGACGCATCCACTCAGGGCCCCGACGACATCCATTCTGCGGAGGAGTCTAAAGCTGCGAAAGATACACAGATGCCACACATCAGTGCCTCACAGGGCAGTTTGAAGCACCCCAATAATATCAGCTGGGATGCGCAGGACGAAGAAATCACCGATACAGACCCTTCCATTGGTGGGGACTCGCATCCTTCCGCATCTCAAGAAACCTAATGCCGCAGAGAGACGTCCATCGGGCGACCCTCTGTGATTGTGCAAAGCGACCATTGACATAGTAAATTTTCTTCATTTTAACATCATGCGGAGATGACAGCCACTCGAACCCAGGCATACAAAATAGGGACAGTGAATGTAAATACCATTTGATCGCACGTGAAACAACAATTGTTTAGGACATTATATACGCGTCGGATGTGGATATACTGATGGCGCAGGAAATTTACATTCCTGAGTTCCAGGAAGTGCATGGATACATCTGCTACACCTCGCCTCACTCGGACAACGACAGTGGAACGGCGATATTGCTCCGGGACGGGATTCCGGTTCGCGACCTGTCTTATCTGCCTTCGGCACGAGGACTGACGATAACTGTTGATGGAATTCGTATTCTCAATGTTTATGCCCCTTCCGGCACAGACAGCAGACGGGCGCGTGCGAGATACTATTCGGAAGATATTGTGCCCTTATTTACCGGCATATTCGATCATTTCATTGTAGGTGGTGACTTCAATTGTGTTCTAGCCCAAAAAGACCTGTCTCCACTTACAATACCTGTCGTGAACTGCAAGTGCTATAACGGGACCTGGAGTTATGTGACACCTGCGACAGGATTCATAGAAACCGTGAGCGATATACTTTTCTTATCAGTCACTCGGCGAGCAGACTTGATCGAATCTATGTTTCCGTTGGCCTACAGGATAAGGTGGTCGACGCGTAACGATGGCCTGGTCATCTGGCTTACATTTGTACCATATCACTCTCTCGGCAAAGCGTGTGGAAAAGCCGCGGGACCTGGCAGCTCAATTCGTCACTTTTGGCAGGTCCCGAATGTCGTCAGAGACTCGAGGAGGTATGGGCCACATGTCAACGCCGTCTACCAATATATGCCTCCGTGCTTCAATGGTGGCTCGAGTGTACTAAGTCAGCAATGAGAAAAGCTCTACTATAGTATGGTCGGGATAAGAAGAGATGGCAAAGAGACACTCTTGATTATTATTACATCATGCTTCGTGAGCTGCCATTCCAGGTACCGTCTGAAGAACATTATGCAGAAGTTTATCGTGTCAAGGCACAAATCCTATCGATCACGCGACGACGACTGGGTGGCATCCCGATACGGGCAAGATGTCTCGACACCATCACTGGGGAACGTACCTCGATGCACCATGTGTCGCGGGAACACAAACGTTACCGCCGGGCATTGGTCACAGTACTCGAAGGTTTAGATAGCCGTCAACTGACAACACAACAGGACATTGAAAATGAATTTTTAGAGCATCTCCGCTACCTATACGCCGGAACACCGACGGACCGTCGAGTGGGGGAGGACATATTGCAACATCTGCAAACGACATTAACAGAGACGGATAAGGCAGCACTTATGGAGCCACTCACAGAAGACGATATAAAGGTGTCACTAAAAAAAGGAGCAGCCAATAAATCACCAGGGCCAGATGGGATTACGTTAGAGTTTTATCGGGAATTCGCGGACATGATGATGCCACAGTGGATGTCGATGTATAATGAGGCGGTGCGTCCTGGCATGCGCCTACCGTAGGAATTTGTGAGGGGCTTTCTTCTTCCCATCCCGAAGGTAGCGGGGAGTCGCAGTGTTAATATCGGCCTCTCAGTATGCTAAACACTGACTACAAAATCTTTGCACGACTACTAGCGTCTCGTCTCGAACTGGCGATATCCAGGTCATTATCCCCTATCAGGCTTGCCTATGGGTGCGAAGCAACATCTCCTCGGCGTTAAGTGAGTACCGTAACGTTATCGCCCTTGCGGAAACGTGTAGAATGCGAGCAGCGATGATATCTGTGGACTTCGATCGTGCCTTCGACAGGATAAACCATGACTTCTTGGCGTCATCATGAGACGAATGGCGGTTCCACCTGTTTTCATCTCCATGTTATGAGGCTAATACGAGGGTCTTCATCGAAGATGATTGTAAACGGTCGGGAAGCGGGCTCGATTTCCATTAACAGCTCGGTTCGACAAGGGTGCCCACTCACCATGATTCTGTTTGCGATTGCACTCCAGCCGCTGATGTGTGTTATGAGGCGCTCACCTACTGGAATAGCCGGCCGAAGTGGCCGTGCGGTTAAAGGCGCTGCAGTCTGGAACCGCAAGACCGCTACGGTCGCAGGTTCGAATCCTGCCTCGGGCATGGATGTTTGCGGTGACCTTAGGTTAGTTAGGTTTAACTAGTTCTAAGTTCTAGGGGACTAATGACCTCAGCAGTTGAGTCCCATAGTGCTCCGAGCCATTTGAACCAACCTACTGGAATAGCGCTTAATGAGAACTCTTTCGTTTGTCGCGCATATGTGGACGACCTGATCCTTCTTGTCAGATCAGGACATGAAGTGCGTCAGGACGTCGAACATCTAGACTCTTACGGGGCAGCGGTAGGCAGTGTCGTTAACATGACGCAATCCCAAATTATGCACATTGGACGAGGTCTGGAAGACGTACCGGGGCTGTTTCAGACGGTGGAATCGCTGAGATGTCTGTGGATCACATTTACTCGTTCACTGCGGCGGTCAGCGGCGGCGAGTTCTCGGCGACTTCTGAAGAATGTTCGTCTGACGATACCCAACAACTCACTAAGAGCCTTTGACATGATCCAACGTGTGGCATACACCAACGTTCACATAGAGTCAAGACTGCCCCATTTAGCGCAGATCCTACCAATTCCAAAGGGTATTGCGGTCCGTCTCATGGTTGCCTTTGGTTATTATGTTATTACTGGGACGTGTCAAATATGACACGTTAACCCTTACAGTTCCAGAACGATGGCTTCAACCTCACAGACGTGCGAAACAAAGCGTTCGCGCTTTACATACTAGTGATAATACACGATTGGCAACAACGAAAGCATACCATAACATCAGCTCTGATAGAAGTACTTGTTCCGCCTTCGTACGAACCCCCGACAGCGGTAGGCAACATTTCGCCTTCTCTTGCACACATTGCCTCATTTCTTGTTGATTATAGTTATGCTCGTCTGAAAGTATCTTCGGCGAGAATGCCCACGACTCGGGAGATCTATCAGTGCTTGATGGATCACCATGGCCACAACATAATGGAATTCAAATACCCAACGAAAACTTGGAAGCACATTTGGTGTGCAGTGCATACTCCATTACTGTCAACAGCAGCGAGATCGATGTGGTATATTCTTGTAAACCGTAAGCTTGTGATCAGGAGTCGATTACATACAATTCATATGGTCGATTCTCCTCTTTGCAAAAAGTGTGGACTGTTAGCTACGGAAGAACATGGTTTAATGTATGGCGCAGCGAGGGACGTCTGGATGCTGACGCGTCGAATACTGGCCTTCCTTCGGCGCACTAACTACACAGAAATCACATCGATTGTACTTTTTCTACCGGACAAGACCTTTTTTCCCGAACAAAGGACGTATGTGGTCAATTGGATCGCTGGATATGCAACGAAATATTTGTTTTAGTACGATATTAAGTCCTTGATGGATAATTGGATGTACTTACAAGAACAACACGAGCTCATACGGAGTCATACGAAATACAGGACTTACTTTTCCAATTTTTTAGGAAGTGTTTTTCACAACCCGCCCGACAGCTGGGGTGTCCCAGGAACGACACGACTCCTGCAGCAGAACGACTAGAGACAGTACTGCACGGTTCAGATATATTGGCATATCGCACACTGAGAAGACAACTGGCCTCTACCTGTTGGCGCCAGTTACGACTGGTCCTTTGAATGTTCGACGCAGAAGAAATGAAGAAATACATGCCGCCCACAATGGCAGGTATGGCGAAGGTTATATGGCTGAATGCCAGATTCATGATGCGACACCGCGTGCTGCAGGGATTGTGATGCAGATGATAACTTCGTTTTCACTCCCGCCCCTGACTAGGATTGTCATTTACTTTATTCACGTAAAAAAAAAGCGGCCTTTGCGTTGATTTTATGGTTTCCAAATTGTTTTTGCTGTCGCGATACTTTTCTTATCCCTAGGACAGCACAATTGTACGAATAAAGATTGTTTGTTCCACAAAATAAAAAGAGAGAGTGGTCAGCGCGACAGAATATCAATCCTAAGCGCCCGGGTTCGATTCCCGGCTGGGTCGGAGATTTTCTCCGCTTTGGGACTGGGTGTTGTGTTGTCCTAATCATCATTATTTCATCCCCATCGACGCGCAAGTCACCGACGTGGCGTCAACTCGAAAGACTTGCACCCGGAGAACGGTCTACCCGACGGGAGGCTCTAGTCACACGACATTTACATTTTAGTTCTGGCAGAGGTATCGGCAGCTCATTGTGATATTGGCAAACAGATCCCAACACGTCAGTGTAAAATACAGTGCAAAATACAGATCTACTAGGGTAAGTCAATTATTATCCAGAAAGTGGTTCAAATGGTTCCAATGGCTCTGAGCGCTATGGGACTTAACATATGACGTCATCAGCCTCCTAGAACTTAGAACTACTTAAACCTAACAAACCTAAGGTCATCACACACATCCATGCCCTAGGAAAAATTCCAACCTGCGACCGTAGCGGTCGCGCGGTTCCAGACTGAAGCGCCTGGAACCGCTCGTCTACAGGGGCCGGCCCAGGAGGTAGTTATAAAATTTTATTGTAATCAAATAGAAAACTTACAAGAACATGCATTTCAACGCACTTCGTCCATCGTTGTACAAGCTTCCTGATGCCCTCATAAAAAAAGGTTCTCGGTTGAGCTGCGAACCAGGAATGCACCGCTTCTTTCACTTCTTCGTCTGAGGCATATCGACGGCCCCTTAATGCCTGTTTGTGTGGACCAAACAGGTGATAGTCAGAAGGGGCAAGATCGGGACTATATGGAGGATGATCCAGTACTTCAAATTTGAGTTTCTGGAGCGTTTGAGCAGTGTGGGCAACAGTATGCGGACGGGCATTGTCGTGCAAAACACAACACCTTTTGACAGCAATCCTCGATGTTTTATTCTAATTGCAGGCTTTAACTTGGCAGTAAGCATCTCACTGTAACGTACACTATTTATTGTTGTCTCCCTTTCCCCATAATGTTCCAGTACTGGACCTTGTGGGTCCCAAAACGACGTAAGCATCAGTTTTCCTGCGGACGGTTGGGTCTTGAACTTTTTCTTGCTCGGCGAATTTGGATGTTTCCATTCCATACTCTGCCGTTTACTCTCCGGCTCGTAATGATTGATGGTTCAAATGGCTCTGAGCACTATGGGACTTAACATCTATGGTCATCAGTCCCCTAGAACTTAGAACTACTTAAACCTAACTAACCTAAGGACATCACACAACACCCAGCCATCACGAGGCAGAGAAAATCCCTGACCCCGCCGGGAATCGAACCCGGGAACCCGGGCGTGGGAAGCGAGAACGCTACCGCACGACCACGAGCTGCGGACGTAATGATTGATCCATCTTTCGTCATCGGTAATGATCCTGTCTAAGAAGTTGTCCCTTTCGCTACCATAGCGATACAAATGTTTTTTGCAGATGTCCAAGCGCGTTTGTTTATGCAACTGTGTGAGTTTTTTTGGTACCCATCTTGCACAAACTTTATGAAACCCAAGTCTGTTGTGGATGATTTCGTAGGCAGAACCGTGAACAATTTGCGGACGATGTGGCACTTCGTCAATAGTTAATCGTCTGTCTAAGAGAATCATTTCACGTGAGCGCTCAATGGTTTGTTCATTTGTGGCGGTAAACGGTCATCCGGCTCCTTCATCGTGCGTAACACTTGTGCGACCATTTCGGAATTTTTCAATCCATTCGTACACACTCCGTTGTGGCAAAACACTGTTGCCGTACTGTACCGATAGTCTTCGATGAATTTCGGCCCCTGTAACGCCTTCCGACCACAAAATACGGAACACTGAACGTTGCTCTTCTTTGGTGCAAATAGACCGCTGAGCAGCCATGATTAACAGCATGGCAGCGATAACGAAACTAACCTAGCAGCTTGAAAATTGCAAAAATACGCTCAAGCACCGTTTTTTGAGTGGCATAAGATACCATACTGAATATGAATGTGTATTTATCATACAAAGAGAAGCGGCTATATGGCTATATGGCGTGGAATGGGCGGCTTTTTAGGTTAGGGGGTATCGGGGAAACACAAAAAGGGATTCAGCCTCAAAGGGTGCATGTCGAACATAGGAAGAACGTAGATCTAGTAACCCTCGATATAACAGTGGTAAATTGTCGTAGCTGTGTTGGGAAAGTACCATCGCTCCAAGGGCTAATATAAAGCACTGATGATGAAATCGTTACAGGCACTGAAAGCTAGCTAAAGCCGCAGCTAAGTTCAGCCGAAATTTTTGCGAAGGACCTAAAGGATAGGGTAAATGCAGTTTGCGGTGACGTATTTGTTGCTATTAGAAGTGGTTTATCTTGTAGCGAAATCGAAATAGGTAGTTCCTGTGACGTAGTATGAGTAGAGGTCATTTTTGGCAACCGGACAAAATAGTAAATGGGGCGTTTAGCCGACCTCTCGACTCAGATGACATAGTTTCTGAAAGGTTCCGAGAAAACTTGAGACTAGTTTGAAATACGTATCCAACTCATACAGTTATAGTTGGTGGCGCCTTTAATTTGCCCTCGATATGTTGGCGAAAATACGTCTTTAAATCCGGAGATACGCATAAAGCATCATCCAAAATTTCGTTGAAAATTACTTCAAGCAGTTAATTCATGAGACCACTCGAATAGTAAACCGTTGTGAAAACACGCTTGACCTCTTAGCAACAAATAATTCCTGAGCTAATAACGAGCATCAAAACGGATACGGGGATTAGTGAGCACAGGGCAGTCGTAGCGAGACTGAATACCGTAGCTCCCAAATCTTTCAAAAATAAACGAAAAATACATCAATTCAAAAAAGTAAATAAAAATTCGTTTGACTACTTCCTGAGAGACAATCTCCACTCCTTTCAAATTAACAGTGTAAGAATAGACCAGATCAGTACCCAGAGATTTGAAAGTTGCACATGTCACACCAGTATTAAAGAAAAGCAATCGGAGTAACACACTAAATTACAGGCCCATATCATTACCGTCGATATTCGAACATATATTGTGTTCGAACATTGTGAATTACCTCGAAAAGAACGGTCTATTGGGACACAGTCAACACGGATTTAGGAAACATCGTTCTTGTGAAACACAACTAGCTCCTTACTCACACAAAGTGTTAAGTGCTATCGACAAGGGATTTCAGATTGGTTCCGTATTTTTAGATTTCCAGAGGGCTTATGATACTACTTCACTAGCGGCTTGTAATCAGATTACGTGTTTATGGAATAACGTGTCAGTTATGCAACTGGATTAGTGATTTCCCACGGTTAGTAGTAATTAACGGAAGGTCATAGAGTAAAATAAATGATTTCTGGAGTTACCCAAGGTAGTGTTATAGGCACTCTGCTGTTCCTTATCTACATAAGCGATTTAGGAAACAGTTTGAGGAGCCGTCTTAGGTTGTCTGCAAATGCTGCTGTCGTTTATCGTCTAGTAAAGTCATCAGATGATCAAAACAAATTGCAAAACGATTTCGAAAAGGTATCTGTATGGTACGAAAATTGACAATTGACCCCAAATAATAAAAAGTGTGATGTCACCCACATGAGTGCTAAAAATAGTCCATTAAACCTGCGTTACACGATAAATCAATCAATTCTAAAGGCCGTATATTCAACTAAATACCTAGGAATTACAATTACGAACAACTTTAATTGGAAAGAACACATAGAAAAAGTTGTGGGGAAGGCGAACCAGGAATGCGTTCTATTGGCAGAAAGCTTAGAAGAAGCAACAGATCTACTAAAGCGTCTGCCTACACTATGCTTCTCCGTCCTCTTTTGGAGTACTACAGCGCGACGTGGGATCCTTACTAGATAGGATTAACGCAGTAAATCGAGAAAGTTCAAACAAGGGCAGCACATTTTGTATTATCGAGGAATAGGGGAGGAAGTGTCACAGTCATGATACAGGATTTGGAGTGGACACGTTTGAAACAAAGACGTTTCTCGTTGCAGCTGGATTTACTCACTAAGATTCAATCACCAACATTCTCCTCTGAATGCAAAAGTATTTTATTGACACCGACCTGCATAGGCGGAAACGACCATTATAAAAAAGTAAGGGAAATCAGGGCACGCACGGGAAGATATAGGTGTTCGTTTTTTCAGCGTGCTATTCCATAGTGGAATAATTGAGAATTATTGTAAAGATAGTTCGATGTACCCTCATTAAGTGCGATTTGCAGAGTATCCACGTAGATGCATAAGTAGTTGCTATGTTCGCGTACCACTTATAAGTAGTAAGTGACGTAGATTTCAGACAAGCGTTTAAAAAATATGCTGAATCTCTGTCTAATATTTATTCGGAAACATATATATGCAAGCACTGGAATAATAATAAAATAGGCTTCTATGGACGTAATTCAAGCGATAATTATAGAAAACATTCATCAGTCCAACCTAGTAAGTGTCTCCGATCCCGTAGTTTGTCGTAACACAGCACAAAAATCTTAAACTTCTTGTATGTGTGATAAATAATTATAGATTCAAAGACTAATCCTAGGTATTTATTTACAACACCATATTGACATTAACACAGCACGGTGGAACAGTAACACATGTGTGAAGGCTATGTCTCTGTCAGCCATGAGCGCGAGTGCCTAATAAAGGGTGTTTCCCAGTCATCGTTCTAATAATTTTATAGCTCATTTTAAGTCCTGATTTTCGCTCTCTGTCTTTTTCTCTCCCTGTCTTTCTCTCTTTTTAAGCAGAGTATTGAGGTAGAGTATTTCATTCCATCAATTCCAAATCATCCCTTAAAGCTACAGTTTTTCACAACATGTACACATCCAGCTATAAATATAACACTTACGTGATCTAATTTTCGGAGTCATAAATAGAAAGACCTCATAATTAATGACACCTAAGTTAATATTCCACCCCAATAGACAAAACTGTAGAACGATCATAGAGCTACATATACGAAAACTTTGATAGGTAATGGTTGGAGTTTGCTTGACACACATTACACCCTTTTGTGTATCAGGAAGCTATAATTTGCTGTATATCTCTGCGAGAAAGACAGTCAATATATAGTTGTTCTTTGTATTCCCAGGTTTACTGCCACTAGAATTTTCAGTCCTCCTAACAGTAGCATCACACTGCAAATTACAGATACGACGAAATATAGAAAAATGTGTAAACTGTGGAACATACGGAGAAAATTGGTGCAAAATACGTAAAATTGGAAAGAATGATCGTACTTGCATGTCTGCCGTGTATGGCCTCTGATGGTGCCTCGAATAACTAAATATTAAATTGTTATTAAGAAACAGACCTCGAGTGATGTGACTTAACATAATTTGTTATTAACAAATAGACATATTCTTTCCTCTCACTACGATGCACAGCTCCACAGTGAACCCCACCCACTCAAGGGCCCCAGTTATAAATGAGAAGAATTATGGAAGAATACGTAATATGTGGAAAATACGAAAAAAATTTGGAAATTGGTAAAAAATACGTAAAACTGGGAAAAATACGAAAAATGTGGAAAATATGAATAAATACACAAAACTGTGGAAGAATGAGAGAGAGTACTTACATATCTGCCAGTGTGTTGTATCTGCTGGTGTCTCGAATGACGTAAATGTTATTAACTAATACACCTCGAGTTATGTGACGTAACATAATCTGTTTTTGTTTTTTTTTTTTGGGGGGGGGGGGGGGGGCGAGGCAGTCGGGATCACCGAGGAGTCCAAGTGTGAAACTTGGCACTTGAAGTCCTTGTCAGAGTAACCTGATACTCAAGGTCATATCGTTCTCTCCTTCATAATCTACTTCCTGCGTGGCACCCGTATTAACAAAACCATGTCAAAACGCTCTCTAGGCGCCAGTCAACACATTCGCCTCAAATATTAGGTGAGTCATTTTGAGAGTAGTCATAACGCGGAAATTACCGACATCTTAGGACAAGGCTGACACTTCAGCACCTTGGAAGTAGCTTGGTGTACAGACCAGATAGCCGTCGAGTAACATGATTGAAAGTCGGGTGTTTGTAGCAGCTACACTAACTAATCGCGTACAGTCACACTTAATGCTTCGCTCGCGTTGAACATCACAAGTGTGTCAGCAGTAATGCAATAAGCTTCAACGTATTGCCCCTGTTTCTGCTATTTCATCTTAATTTCCGTGGCTTGCCCTCCCCATTTTCGAGATTTAGCCCCAGAAATTAGCTCTCGTTCTCTCTCTAGGGAGTGGTTTTCGATTTCGTTGTCTGTATTTAAGTGTTTGACGGGTTTGTCGTGCGTAATATCTGGCACATAACAGGATGGTAGCGCGCCAAATTGCCCATAATTATGAGTGGAGAAACGTAATTGTGCGATAGGGCTGCGTCAACGTATGTTCCTTTTGGTTTTTAATATACTTACATGATGAACTTCGTTGAAGAGCTTTCACTAACTGCTGCTTTCCCTGTCCCTTTTATTAATTATATCACCGAATCTGCAACAGTCTCTTGTAAGTAGGTGATTAAAACAGATGCCGGCACGGTCCAGGAACAAAAGATCAGCACATGAGTGACTCTCCCACTCTCTGATAGGCAACAAGTGTTAGCTCATTCATCATTCTTTTAATCGCAGTCAGCGCTGACGTGACGACAGCCACGATCACTGTAACATCCCGTTACTAGCAAGTATGAGGGAGTGCGGAAAAGTAATGCCTCCGAATTTTTTATTCAAGACTTTCTAAATTAGCTAACGCAAGCTGCAACCCTCTGCCTTTAGTGGGCTCCGAATTGTAGCGGGTAAATTCCCGTGCATAACATAATATTACATCGGTGAGCGAGAAACAACCTGTTGCAATGTTGTTGTTGTGGTCTTTAGTCCAGAGACTGGTTTGATGCAGCTCTCCATGCTGCTCTATCCTGTGCAAGCTTCTTCATCGCCCAGTACCTACTGCAACCTACATCCTTCTGAATCTGTTTAGTGTATTCATCTCTTGGTCTCCCTCTACTATTTTTACCCTCCAAGCTTCCCTCCAATATTAAATTGGTGATCCCTTGTTGTCTCAGAATATGCCCTACCAACCGATCCCTTCTTCTAGTCAAGTTGTGCCACAAACTCCTCTTCTCTCCAATTATATTCAATACCTCCTCATTAGTTATGTGATCTACCCGTCTTATCTTCAGCATTCTTCTGTAACACCACATTTCGAAAGCTTCTACTCTCTTCTTGTCTAAACTATTTATCGTCCCCGGTTCACTTCCATACAAAGCTGCACTCCATACAAATACTTTCAGAAACGACTTCCTGACACTTAAATCTATACTCGATGTTAACAAATTTCTCTTCTTCAGAAACGCTTTTCTTGCCATTGCCAGTCTACATTTTATATCCTCTCTACTTCCACCATCATCAGTTATTTTGCGCCCCAAATAGCAAAACTTATCTACTACTTTATGTGTCTCATTTCCTAATCTTCCAAGTCCTTTGCTTGTCTCTGATAGAATTACAATGTCATCGGCGAATCTCAAAGTTTTTATTTCTTCTCCATGGATTTTAATTTCTACTCCGAATTTTTCTTTTGTTTCCTTCACTGCTTGCTCAATATACAGATTAAATAACATCAGGGATAGGCTACAACACTGTCTCACTCCATTCCCAACCACTGTTTCCCTTTCATGCCCCTCGACCCTGTTGCAATATGAGTTTCGAATTGAAAGAGCTCATGCACACATGGAGCATGCTCTCCTGCAGCATGACTATGCCAGACCACACACGAGCGCTGTGACATCTACAACAGTCCGACGCCTCGGGTATACTATTATCGATCATCCTCCATACAGTCCAGACCTGACCCCATCCGAATTTCATCTGTTACCTAAGCTTAAGGAACTTCTTCGAGGATTTCACTTTGATAGTGATGAAGCGGTGGAAGCAGAGGTAATGGAAATGGAAATGTCGTGTGGCTAGGGCCTCCCGTCGGGTAGACCGTTCGCCTGGTGCAGGTCTTTCGATTTGACGCCACTTCGGCGACCTGCGCGTCGATGGGGATGAAATGATGATGATTAGGACAACACAACACCCAGTCCCTAAGCGAAGAAAATCTCCGACCCAGCCGGGAATCGAACCCGGGCCCTTAGGATTGACAACCTGTCACGCTGACCACTCAGCTACCGGGGCGGACGAAGCAGAGGTGAGGTTGTTGCTCCGTCAACAATGTCAAAATTCTATACTGACGATATTAAAAACCCAATCTCTCGTTGGGAGAAACGTGCTCCTCGCCTAGGTAACTTTGTTGAGAGATCAATTTGTAGACATGAAGAATAAAGATGTACAATGTTAATAACGTTTTTTTTTATTTAAGAAGCTTTAAGAGTTTTCACATAAGGATTTTGAAGGCACTACGTTCAGCAAGCTCTCGTAATAAAAACTTCTAGTCGCTACAATGGGAGCATTCTCCGTCCAGGAGATAGTGCTGTTTTATCAGTACGTTGTTGTCCATAATAGACTTACGCTTGATTGGTTCAAATGGCTCTGAGCACTATGGGACTCAACTGCTGAGGTCATTAGTCCCCTAGAACTTAGAACTAGTTAAACCTAACTAACCTAAGGACATCACATACATCCATTCCCGAGGCAGGATTCGAACCTGCGTCCGTAGCGGTCTCGTGGTTCCAGACTGCAGCGCCTAGAACCGCACGGCCACTTCGGCCGGCTTACACTTGATTGACGACCCTGCCTACGAATTTAGACTTGATTGTGGTTACGACGTGATAATATTCCGTATCCTCGCAGGGACTGTCAAAGGAACATTGGTCAAAGTTGCGTAAAAATAAAATGTGATAACCGGTATGAAGTCCCATGTGGACTGCCCGCGCACTGCGTCCTGCGTCCTGCCCTCGTAACTCATTGGGAGCCAGTGCCTCAAGCATGCCATACACAACTTTCTTTGCTTGCCGGACAGATGTCTCGCGACGTCACGACCCTTGAAAAAAACATAAGCTAAACTTTGCGTAAACTACGAGCTTTGTAAAAACACCGTGATATGCCGCTGCAGTTGGCTGAGCAGGTAGAGAGATGATAAAGATATATAAGGTGTAAAAAAAAATCTACGCGAACAAAATTTTAGTGTTTGGAAGAGATAAAAAAGAAACATTTTTATTCTGTGACTAAAATGTTGCAGATGCACCGATTCCCCTCTAGGTTTTGACGTAAGTGATGTTTAGAGACAGTGTTCAAATTTCCGTGTGATGAATATAGTTTTAGAGATGTTGTTGAAAAACAACTGGCATCTCCGTGCTAATGATTGTCTAACATGTTCAAAACAACAAGGTGTTTCATTAATAATGGCTGCAGCGTCAGTCAAACTGATAACCAGCACTTTTGGAGTGTCTTTCTATGTCTCGTAAACCAAACGCTTTATCTTGCCCCAAAAAAGGAACTCACAGGAGTGAGGCAGCATCTCTGAAACAATATTCATCATACGATAGTTTGAACACCGTCTCTGAGCATCTCTAGGGTCAAAACCTTCATAGATCACTGGCAGGAAACGGTGCACCTGTGACATTTTTGTTACAGAAAAAAATATTCTTTTTTCTTTTCTCCAAACACTCCACAATTTGTATACATAATTTTTTTATACTCTGTATTTATGTGGGCAGCAGACCGGGAAGCAATCGTTTACTGCTCGATGGCAATGGAAACCAAAGGTTCGTCAGTAGGCAGTCCCCTTTTAAAGTTTCAGTGGTGTCATATTTCTGACAAAGAACATCGCTATATGTAATTCTAGTAACAGTTACAACATTAATTCTTATGGTTTGCCATTAGCACTGTCACTAGTATTAGCTTTGCTGCTGTCTGTAGTCTAGCCATCAGATGAGCAGTAAAGAATAATAAATTGCAGAGGACATGGATCATTCACCACTTATTATCGTCCGCAGCTCGTGGTCGTGCAGTAGCGTTCTCGCTTCCAACGCCCGGGTTCCCGGGTTCGATTCCCGGCGGGGTCAGGGATTTTCTCTGCCTCGTGATGACTGGGTGTTGTGTGCTGTCCTTAGGTTAGTTAGGTTTACGTAGTTCTAAGTTCTAGGGGACTGATGACCATAGATGTTCAGTTCCATAGTGCTCAGATCCACTTCCACCACTTATGCCGATGAGAGGGCTGTGACTGCAATACCCATCTGCATTATGGAAGGACAAGAGCTAATAACGCTTTCAATAGATAGCTCATTTGACGTTTCTAGTGTCATCTTATGTAGCTGGCGAGCGGGCAACCATAAATTTTCTATGGGGCTAGGGTTTGGTGCGGATGAAGACCAGTCGGGAAGGGTAATTTTATTCTGTTCTGAAACATCGCTGACACTTGAACTGATGGTTCTGCTGGAAACAGATTTCTCCCTCGAGATTTAGTTTTCACGATGATAGGTCCTGGTAACAGTAATGTATGAATGTACTGGACAGATTATTTCAACGATGTATCTTGTGAAGCGTTTCGAACAACGGAAAGATATCCAGCTCCACACTGTCACGAAAAAACTGCCAATTCAAGATGAGTGATACATATTTTGGGTTGTACCAGGCACATTACAGCTTGCGTACTCGCACTGGAACTGTATGTGGGTGTGTATTATTACTGATATTGCCACCGGCAGTACCAGCCAGCAGAGTTGATTTTCATCAGAGAACCTCTCCTTAACGGGACCGCATTTGCTTTATAGCCAAACCTACGGAAGTTGGCGTCAAACCATATCTACCAGCTCGAGAAAGACGGTTGTTTGAGCTGCATAGTGCTTAAAAACAGATTTTGACATGATTTGTTTGCCACTCCACTATTCTGTGCCGGTGATTACACATCAAAATTCCCTTCCTGCAACCTGAAAGAATTCTCCAGTTTCACGGTACTGTCATATCCAGGATCTCAGTGCGCTCAGGAACGATATTACGCGCTTAGCACAGGATAAAATTTTTTAATGGTTTGGTTGCAAATTAATTAATTCACGGTTACATGTTTCGTACAGTATCATCAGAATACAGCTGTGTCGAGAACAATAAATACAATATAAGAAATGCTAATAGAAAATATTTTATCCACAACAAAGCAATTTTTCATTAGCACTTCTTGTATTGTATTCCTCGTTATTGCCACAGCTGTGTTCTGATGATGAAGTTTATAACGCGTAACGCTGAATAAATTAATTTGGGACCAAGAAATTTCCAAAATTATATCCTTTGCCAAATCTGAATTGTCTCCTGCCTCAAATATGTAAGAATCTCTTAATTAAGTGATGGATGTTACGCGTCCCAGCCACTGGCGGCGACAATTTAGTTTCCTCCAGAAGAATGATGTAGTAACGAATAACTTGACAGTGACACATGGCTCATGGAATGAAAGTGAGATGGTGATGTACCTGATCCTGAATCAATGGCAGTCGTAGAACAAATGATATGCTTACGGACGTACATTACTTTGTACGCCATTTTCGAAGGTGAGGTTTCCGTATGCCGGTAGAAGTCTATCAAGTGAATGAACTTCAGCCTTCTCCATCACTTTAATGACAATGCCGTCTTTGCATGCTACCACTTATTCTAAATTTTTTTTGTTGTGTATTTGATGTGGCTCAGTGGTAAAGTGCCAGACTATGAATCCAAAGGCCTCCTGTCCGATCACCAGGCAGGACTATGGATTTTATCTGCCACTTATCACTTGTTTCACCTCGAGTACTGTTTGCTGATGTGAAAAATGCAGAGCTACAACGTAATTGAGAGTGCATGCTAAACTGCAGGTCCCCCTATAACTGGCTGATAAGTCAGTTCAAAGATCGGAGGAACGCTACTTCATACCACCTTCAACAGGACCTTGCCTAGTAAAGTAATGTGTTTTTGAAAATAGTTTGTTGATAGTAAGGTAGGTGCTGATTTTATGATAAATGTGTCACTGACTGTTTTGAGGAAGGTAGCAGCATTTGTAGCAATCAGTACTGCTCAAAAACATACACATTCTTATAACATTTTTACTCGTGGTGTGTTGGTGTAGCCACAACTAAAAAAGTGGCTGTTTACTGTTTGCTGGGAACTATTTGTCTAAAGCTGGTACTTTTGCTTCGGTACTGACGCATCATCTGTTGTTCTTCGCTGACCAGTTTATATTGTGGTATATGTTAGATGTGGGGTGTGTTGTGTAACTACAAGTTCATTATTATAAGTGATGAGATTAATTGAGGTGTCGTCAGTACGTATTGATGAACAGCCATCCTTATTAAGTTTTTCAGCACATTGGTTGTAACGCAGCTTATTCCGACTGCGGTTGTGTCTATGTAGTACTGTAGCACTTTCCAGATATGTACCTGTTCCACTGAGAGTGTGCATTAATTTCTCGAAAGAATATCGTTCTTGTTTAGGGTTGTGATGTCACTGTGCGAGAGGTCAGAATGCTGCCTGAAGACACAAGACAGGGAAGATAGACGAAGTCGTCAGACAACGACATTTCAGTAGGGCCCCCCAGCATCCTTGTGTATTGAGACTGATCGGACAGGCACTCAGTGCATGTTGTCGTCTCTAGGTCAACATATTGCACAACAGAGAAAACGGTCGAGGGGATCTGACAGTATCTTCGAGTAAAGAGGACACGGA
The DNA here is from genome assembly GCF_021461395.2 of Schistocerca americana. Lineage (NCBI taxonomy): Eukaryota > Metazoa > Arthropoda > Insecta > Orthoptera > Acrididae > Schistocerca > Schistocerca americana. The sequence goes on from NC_060130.1 coordinate 535,710,532, forward strand.
GATTTTGAATATGGGGGGTTGGGTTGTTTGGGGGAAGAGACCAAACAGCGAGGTCATCGGTCTCATCGGATTAGGGAAGGATGGGGAAGGAAGTCGGCCGTGCCCTTTCAAAGGAACCATCCCAGCATTTGCCTGGAGCGATTTAGGGAAATCACGGAAAACCTAAATCAGGATGGCCGGACGCGGGATTGAACCGTCGCCCTCCCGAATGCGAGTCCAGTGTGCTACCACTGCGCCACCTCGCTCGGTTTTTGAATATGGATGGACTAAATACTACTCGAGATTACCCAGAAATGCTTCCATGAAGGAATATTGTTGCCGAATGTGTGTTTCCTTTAGCAGGGAAAAAGTGTGGTTTTTGCAAGAGCACGTATAACAGATAATTTGATTGATGAGGAGAAGAACTCCAGTTGGCCAGTCAGATATGAGAACACATCCATCTTAAATGCTGCGGAACACTAGACTAGAAGGAGCCTCCTAGTGAGGAGCACTAGGCCTTATGTGAGGTGTTTCAACAATTGCTGGAAGGTGGCCCAAGACTTTGGAATGTGGCTATAAGTGATGACAAGTCAGCTAATCTTATTTCTGGTAGACACTGATCCAGTCAGACCTTGCTGCTGAAACGAGCTGTACACCGGGGCGCAGCATGGACATCGCGCAGCGGACATGCCGCCTATGCCACATCGTTAATATGCAACGCAACAGTTACAGTTATTTAATGAAACTTTTTTATTTAGACTGATGTATTCGTGGAGAGAACCATTGTAGTGTGAAGACAGGAGACTCTCAGGTGTTGTTTATTTAGTGACCAGTTTTCATTATCCAAGATGACATGGCTGGTCTAAGACAGAATGTGCCTACATGGAGTGTTTAGCTTTCTGGAGTCCTTTCTGAAGGGGGTAGGTGCAGGGCTGCAACTGAAGAGGAGAATACTGCATAGCCTCTCTACCAGGATACCTCCCAGGTCAGTATGGCGCTCACTGTGTTTGGAAATAATGCCATCTCTTTCAGTTTATTAGAGTATTATCGTATTCGAAAACGACAAATGTCTTGATCCGGCAAAGATAGCCCTTACTAACAGAAGGCCTTCGACACGGTATTAAACGTTCAAAATTACAAAGCAGCAAATTATTTGAACTTGATAAATGGACAGGTAGGCTATATAAGCCGCCGCCCCGTCAGGAAGACGGAAGAACGAATAAGAGAGTTGTCGAAATGAGTCTCCATCCGAGGCCCTCCTAACACATTGAACATATTGGCCCTGTCGTTGCTATTGGCTTAAATTATAGCGAGTGAGAAACTGCATTTCTGCTAGTTTTCCGTGACAACCATGCTTTCCATATTATCTTGCTAGCCGAGAATTACCCAGAATCACATGTGTAAGTGCTCTCAGCCAAGCCCGAATCTACTACCTTTTCTGCTTTCTGATGAAATTAAGTAAATCTGAGTGACAGCAAATAAATAAGGGGACTGTTACTTTCATAATCACTGCGACATGAGCTCTCATTTCGGTCAACGTTGTACCAGTACTCGACAGCCAACAACTCACTGTGATGGTTTCTACTAGGATGACAAACTTAATGGGCCAAAGGAAATCGTAATTTTATATTTAGGGGAGATCTGTTTAATGATATTACATGAATGGAAGTTCATATATTAGTAAACTGCTTCAAGTTTTCACCCCTCTTTGAACTTTGTTTTCTTTGACGAGCTTAAAGTATTAGGAGACGGGACCGCCGCTACGATCTTCCTCCGGTGCCTGGTAAGTCCAGAAGAGTATGCTGAGAGCCACGTCAATTTGCAGCAGAGTTAATATTACTTTTCTTACAGGTATTAATGGATGCTGTATCCGTCTTACAGGTACCCCAGACGTAGATAAGCGGACGAGAATGCTACATACCTGCACACTAATCACTACATGGTAATGATGAACACCACAGCACATAAATAAAAGATTTTTCTGATGGTGACAAAATGATAACTAACACCGAGGAAATTTACACTAAGATTTTCTTCTAGATAATAGCCATTATTCTTTTTTATGATGTTAGTGTGTAATGAATGATGTCGATTGTTTCAGAATCGGTTTTCGACAGGGTAACTGCAATCAATTTAGCTGTTGTCTGGAAGAAGATAAAATATGTGAAAATAAAAATGACTGAAATCTACTGTAATTAATTTCCTGCAGCTAGTGCTCTTTGTTAATTTATTATCAGTCGAGTGCAGATCTTTACATTTAATAAAAGTAATTAAAATAACGTAGCTTCTCAAGCTGAATAACGTAACAAATTTACCACAAATACTGAACTAACAGAGCGCCATTTATAAGTTACTATCTACAGAAAAGGCTGACCAACGCAACGCTTAACAAAATAATAACCATTGGGTTTCATCTACGTTATTTACTAGCCTCTGATGTAGCCTAAAAATTAGGAGCATGTATCTCCATCATGTTATCCTGGAACCATTTATTTCGTACTATCTCATTAACCGCTACCTCTGATTTAATTTTCAGTGACCTCCAAAACTTAAGAACGAGATATTTAACGTGACATACCATATTAACAACTCGGTGGAAGTTAATGAAACAACGGGAGTATGTCACTAGATGTCTCCCAGTCGTGCACAGAAGGCTGGTCGTCACATGGTCTGATGTCATCGTGATTATAACCCCAAATGGGGCTAGCCCTGATACACGGGGCAGTTGAAGGAACGGGAAAAGACAATGTTTGTCAAACAGCGAACAATTACAATGTGCTGTGGTGGTGTTCTTCATTACGATATGGCACGGAGACAATATGTGGGTGACTTCATAAGATAAGAATCGTGGGGAACTGGAAGAAGAACAAAATGTGGCGAGTGTGTTCCTGGGGTTTCACCCGCATGGCACAGCTGCCCGTGGGAAAGGAGGTGGTGGACCACTGTTAACTGCAGCATCAGATGACCGCTACATTGTGCGACAGGCGAGAAGGGCCCACCTCAAACAGCAGGCGCATTTGCAACCACATTTAACAGGACTGAAAAGCACGCAGGCTCGAGCACGGCGACTGCGAGGGGATGGTCTCCTTGCCCGATTACCAGTACGTTGTGCTCCGTTGACACCTGCACATTGGGGGCGCCGTTTGCAATGGTGCGAAGAGCGTAGGGCCTGGGTCAACATGAAATGTGGTCACGTGCTCTTCTCGGATGAGGGCAGACTCAGTCTGACTCCTGATTCTGGACTTTCGTCGTAAGTCGACGGTTGGGAACACGTCATTCACTCAGGAGCATTGTCGAACACGAGGTGTTTTGTGATCCAGTGTGATATGGTGTGTGGTGTGTGGACGGCCGTACTGACCTCCAGATCTTTGAACACGGTACATTCCCCGGTCAGCATTATTGTGACACTGTACTCTTTCGCCATCGCCTCTTTCCAGGGGTGCATTCGGTCCTCACTTCATTTTTACTGCTGGCAAAGTGCAACCGCATCGATCTGTGCAGGTAGGGAAGCTCTTGAAACGGGAGGATATTCGTCGAAAGGTCTGGCCTGCCCATTTCCTGACTTAAATCCCATCGAGCACGTTGGAATGCGTTGGGAAGACGTATTGGAGTACGTCCACATTCACCAATGACCATCCAACAGTCGCTAACTGCACTGTTGGGGATTGGCACGCCCTACCACACGGACCCTTTACCAACCTCGTGGCCAACATGTGCTCACGTTGCAGAACATGCATTGCCATTGGTGGTTATCACTCACTCTACCAAAGCGATTTCTCGCCTTTTTTAACGTCCAGGAGACCATCATAAAATTCGAGGACTTACGTGATTGGGCAGGTGATGGTTAAATTGGTCACTGCAACAAATATCTACTAATACCAGTATTGCTAGCCCCTATTTTAATCACAAGCGAGGCAGATTTTTCCATTACGGTCAGGGCCTGAAGATGGCGTAGTAAAACACTGAAACTGGTTGCCCAATAAAATAAAGTTCAGAATTGACGGCTGAAAGGCGTTTAATTTGCCATTCTCTATTGAACAGCTGAGTCCCTCAACCATCACAAAAAAGATGGACATACAGAGACTTAAGTGTGATTGTTCTCCTTGAATAAAAGTGTCATTTCAGATCGTCTCATTGGGTATTTATTCAGTTACCTCCTGTACTGTACTATAGTATACTGTAACAGTTCTTGCTATGTGGTCCAAGGTTACTTGGCATGACACATCATAAGAAAGTTAATTTTGTCCTTAAGTTATACACACCATTTTATTTATGTCGTGGCACTGACTTAATTATTTTCCCCAATGACCTGATATTCCAACGCAATTATCTTTGTTTTCAGCAAATACAACAAATGCGTCATAATTATTCATTGCATAAAAATTCTACGACGTTTATAGGTAGTGCTGTGCTGTCTGGTGTTTTTGATGCTTTGCAGAGCTGTTCGCTCTATTTTGTTCGTTTTTCATATGTTTTGGATTACGCGTAAGATCATTCCAGCCCACTGGATGTTGCTGGAATGGAATTTATGTTATAGGGATCAGTTTCAGCCTCACAGTCAAACACTTCCTTCTGTGAGGCGTTCGTTATTGCTGTTATGGTGTTCATGGATTCTGCCTATTGCACATTTTTCGTTGTTTGATTTACATGTGAGTCTCCTTCGCCTTTGCCATGTACTGCTATCACGCTGCTGTAAGCAACTGCAGTCAATGATCAGCCTCGCAAAGTACTGAACAGGCCAGTCCCAGCGCCCGAACGTACTGAGATGTGTGCTGTTCTGTGTCTGAGCCAGGAGTATGAACAAATCTTTTCTCACTCGTCACTTTAATTTCTATTTCGACGGAAGTGACACTATCTCGTTCTTTTGTTCAGATTTTCTCATGAATTCGGAATGTATTTGACATGCAGAGCTTATTAACGTGTTTCTGCAACTTTAAATATTTTATAAAGCAGCCACAGGCAAACTATATAATTCTGTGTCTCATTATGTTGGTAGAATTAGTGTAAACTTTCTTATAAAACCAATCTTTAGTCATACTGACGTCAAGAAACGGAAGACCAGAAGCTCCCGCCGAGGAGACCCCTCCTAAGGACAAGTTACTTGCACTTTATTGTTGAATTAGTTTACTTATTTTGCACTTCTTCGTTGGTAGTGTTCCATGCTCGCAGCGTACCGTGTAAGTAGTAGATATTTCACCTAATAGCGTCCACCAGTTACGATCCTTAAAGAGGTAGCTCCTTGCTAAAATAAATATTTTCCGACAGTTCATCTTCCTAATGCAATACTTTTTCCTCCATACTTGCCTGCAAGAATGTTAGTTACGTAAAACTTCGCTTGGTGTCGTGAGGCTGACTTTCTGGCTACTCTCCTGAAATCGTCCAGGTGCTTGCTATTTTAGAGGCGCTCAGGTGAGAAATTTTCATCGGCTCGGGCATAACGAGGTGTGTTTCTCTGCCAGTATGTGGAGGCTAACATGACTATAACAGTGAGTCAATTCTGTCTTCATTTCTGTGGCAGAATATAATTTCACTAGCAAGAGAGTGTGGTGCACTGAATAAACATATGATTTACTTGTCGAATAACGCTTTTGATGGCGGTAAAGCACCACTAGACGAGATGCTGAATCTGTTTCGTGCCGTTACAAGTCAAGTATTGGGTAGAAATAAACAGATAATCATTCCAGTACAGCGTAGGAAATGAAGTGCAGTGAAAAAAGCTGTTGAAGTCAGTATAGAAGACATATTTTTACGTGAACAGATTTTCGTTGTAAATACACAGGGAAAATGTTCTTTTGACAAAAAATGTAATAAATTACACTACATATATATTGTCCGTGGTTTCATAAAATTACCCTGAAAAATGAGTTGCGTGACACTATTCGCGAACTGGATCGTAAGCCGGTGATTTGGGTCAATACAAAAACGTATATATTAAAATAACAACACAGTTTCCACAGATAAAACTGTTCTTCCTCACTGTAACAACACATCTATCATAGAACCAATCTCTGTCGTTGTGCTGACACTCCATACAGTTAGCATGTTTCCCTGATATTCGATCGCAGTATTTAATCTTGCAGAGTTCAGAAGATGTGTCATTATCTTCATACCTTTTTTCAGAGCATAATGATGAAGCTGACTCTACACCTTTAGGTGTAGTCTCTTCTTAACTTACCGTTTCTTCTAAATGTGTAGCTTAGATCTTCTTTGGTTTCGTTTATACTTTCTGGGGAGTATAGGAAATACTTTTTTCTGTTTCCTGGCTGAAGATTCTGGTGTAGACTTCTTTGGAGACTGATAAAAATCGTGGCATGAAACAGAAGAATTTGCGTGTCATTGTTATCATGGACTAGACTAGAGGGTGGTAACAAAGGCTGAAGGTCAATTTTCTTTCATGTACTTCCAGGCTCTTCGATATTCTAACCTGCAACAACCCATGTTCAGCCATTGCGTTTTCACTGCATGCGAAAATGCCTACTGGACAGAAGCTATCATCCGCAACCGCTAGTGTTGTCGCTTTCATTCATATAGCCTAGGAAATGTTTTCAAATGTTTGTTGATCTTCCTTGTCCCTTGATCTTTCCTGCTCCTTACTAAATGTATATTGACCATATTTTACCTCTGATGGAGAATATTTTCGGCTTTGCAGTTGTCTTTGTTGACAGGAATCACATGTTTCCCAGTTGAACTAAGATTTATCCATACCGTGTGTCTGAAGCAATATACACTGAAGTGCCAAAGAAATTTGTAGAGGCAAGCGTATTAAAATACAGAGAAATGTAAACAGACAGAATATGGCGTTGCGGTCGGAAACACCTATAAAACATAAAAAGTGTCTGGCGGAGTTGTTAGATCGGTTACTGCTGCTACGATGGCAGGTTATGAAAATTTGAGTTTGGATGTGGCGTTATAGTCGGTGCACGAGCGATGGGACACAGCATCTCCGAGTTAGCGAGGAAGTGGGAATTTTCTCGTACGGTCAAAGAGGTCACCGAAAAAGTGTAAATAAGGGCAGCTCGTTCCGTGATATCGCGCAATAGGGGTGAGAGTGTCACAGATATGATACGCGAGTTGGGGTGGCAGTCACTGAAACAAAGGCGGCTCTCTTTGCGGCGAGATCTATTTACGAAATTTCAATCACCAGCTTTCTCTTCCGAATGCCAAAATATTTTGATGACAACCACCTGCTAAGGGAGAAATCAACAAGATAACAAAATAAGAGAAATCAGAGCTCGAACGGAAAGATTTAGCTTTTCCTTTTTCCCACCCGCCATTCGAGAATGGACTGGTAGAGAAGTAGTATGAAAATGGTTCGATGAACCCTCTTCCATGCACTTAAGTGTGAATTGCAGAGTAGCCATGTAGATGTAGATGTTCACGGGTATACCGTGAATATCAGGAATCCGCTAAAACGTCAATCTCCGACATCGCTGCGGCTGGAAAAATATGCTGCAAGAACGGGACCAATGACGAATGAAAAGAATCGTTCAACGTGACACAAGTGCAACCCATCCTCAAATTGCTGTAGATTTCAATGCTGGGCCATCCACAAGCGTCAGCGTGCGAACCATTCAACGAAACATCATCGATATGGGCTTTCAGAGCCGAAGGCCCACTCGTGTACCCTTGATGACTGCACGACACAAAGTTGTACGCCTCGTCTGGGCCCCATCAACACATACGTTGGACTGTTGATGAACGCAAACATGTCGCCTTGTCGGACGAGTCACGTTTCAAATTGTATCAAGCGGATGGACGTGTACAGGTATGGAGACAACCTCTTGAATCCATGGATCCTGCATATCAGCAGGAGAATCTTCAAGCCGGTGGAGGCTCCTTAATGATGTGTGACGTGGTGGGCAATTGGAGTGATATGCGACCCCTGATACGTCTAGATACGACTCTGACAGATGACACGTACGTAATCATCCTATCTGATCATCTGCAACCATTCATGTCCATTGTGCTTTCCGACGGACTTCGGCAATTCCAGGAAGACAATGCGACACCCCACAAGTCCAGAATTGCTACAGAGTGGCTCCAGGAACACTCTTCGGAGTTTAAACACTTCCGCTGTCCACTAAACTCCCAAAACATTAAGATTATTGCGCATATCTGGGATGCCTTGCAACGTGCTTTTCAGAAGAGATCTCCACTCCCTCGTACTCTTACGGATTTATGGATAGCTCTGCAGGATTCATGGTGTCAGTTCCGTCCATTACTACTTCAGACATTAGCAGAGTCCATGCCACGTCGTGTTGCGGCACTTCTGCGTACTTACGGCAGCCCTACACGATATTAGGCAAGTGCACCAATTTATTGCCGGCCGGGGTGGCCGAGCGGTTCTAGGCGCTAAAGTCGCAGGTTCGAATCCTGCCTCGGGCGTGGGTGCGTGTGATGTCCTTAGGTTAGTTAGGTTTAAGTAGTTCTAAGTTCTAGGGGACTGATGACCTCAGAAGTTAAGTCCCATAGTGCTCATAGCCATTTGAACCATTTTGAACCTATTTATTTGGCTCTTCAGTGAGTAACACTTCTCTATTGACAAAGGCGCTGTCTTACTCACAGCAGTAAACAGAATGTTCTTCCTGACATCTGAGGCTTTCAAAAGTACTTAGACAATGCTTTTAATAATCATTGACTTGGTAGCAATGTATTCGTGTAGGGATAGCAAAAATGCGAGCTGCCTAATCGGCATGCGTGTCGAACAAATACTCTAATATTTGGATACAAGCGGTACGGCAATCATTACAGCACAGCACTTGAATATATTAATGTAAATGCACGTTCTGAAGCATGGATGTATTTACATACCTGAAAATTCTTTTTTTGGTTGGTTTATCTGCATTTTGTTCTGTTCTAGCAATTTTACGAATTTACAATTTGGCAGCCTACCAAATTGCCATGTCACATCCAGTTTCACCAATTTCCAGATTTGATGCCATTAATCTAGCATTTTTACTAACTGTGCAATGACGTCATTAATTTATATACTCGTAGTATACTACTGCGGCTAATGCACACTGTATGGACGGCGTATATTCGGTGTATGTATGATGTGTAGGCGGGATATTTGTGACGTCATTAAGACGTGTACGTTGACGTATTTGTGGCGTAGCTGAGGCGAATGTGGCATGATTGTGGTATAATTGTGGCTTATGTGACACACGTATGGTATCGCGACGCCAACTTACCAACTACACAGCCTATTTACCATTCTGCAAATTTGTGTCCTACTAATTTACCAATTATAAAAATTTTCAGATTTGGCGTCCTACCTATTTACCACTTTCACAGCCAATTTAGTAATTTCCAGATCTGATGTCCTACCAAGTTGTCAGTTTCAACTAATTTACCAATTTCTGGATTTGGTGTCCTACCAAATTAGCAATTATATAGCCAATGCTACCAGCTGCCAGAATTGGTGTCCTACGCTTTTACCAATCTTACAGATAATTTAGCGATTTCTGGATATGATGTGCTACCAGTTTGTCATTTTACTGCCAATTTACCGATTTCTGAATCTGGCGCCCTGACAAATTACCAATTTTACAGTCAGTTTCACTTATTCCCAGATTTGGGATCTTCCCAGATTATCAACTGCCTGACAATTGTACCAATTTCTGGATTTGGTGTACTACCAATTTGCCAATCATACCGCCAATTTCTCCAGTTTCCTAATTTGGTGTGCCAGAAATATAACCAATTTTACAGCGAATCTACCGATTTACAGGTTGGATGTCACTTCAATAACATATGACAGACTTTTCTATGCTGTAACTATTTTTTGTTATTGAAGTGTTTTATCTTGCCATTTTTTATTCTGTTTCTCTCTACAGCCTCATGTTATTGGGATAATAGTAAAAAATTTAATTTGTTACGACAATTACCAACACCCTAATCCTCCCATGTTTCATATCTTAGTTTTTTTTAACACAGCAACGTTTACGTGTCCGTAGTCTGTTCATGTAACTTACAAAATTCAAACCCACTGCGTTATGCGTGCTTGCTACATAGATGAATAGGGGTACAGGCAGAGGTCATGTCACTTGTGTCACATATTGTACCGGTATGTTGAAAAATGTGCTGTTATAAATAGAAAGTGTGTTTCTTGCTTCTAATAAATCGGAACTTAAATTTTTAAGCTTGAGTCGGCTGCTGGAGTACAGGTTTGTCGGTAGGTAACAATATATTGTTATGAAAAAGAAGAAGTATATTGTTAACAGGATGGGGCACAAGTGGGAATAACGATAATATTTCTTTGTAGGGAATATATTTTTTTTTTACTTTATTTACATATACACATTTATTTAAAATTATTGAGTGTGGCACGGTATTTCGCAAAAAGCCATTTCTTCTAATCCTAAAATCCAGCCTGTATTGCACTAAGTCCGACAGATGTGAACATATACATTCAAATACCGTCTGTGGACTCAGCCTCTCTGGACCTGTCATGTTCGATACTTACACACTTCGGTTCTCATGGAATATAGGCATTGATACATTGCTCCACGTGTTTCATATCGACACTGTTGTTGCGTAAACGGTTAAAATCATAGTACGCCCATCATACATGTGGGTGCAAACAGCAAAATTTATACTTGGCAGTTGAGGAGATTAGTGTTTAACGTCCCGTCGACAACGAGGTCGTTAGAGACGGAGCGCAAGCTCGGGTTAGGGAAGGATGGGGAAGGAAATCGGCCGTGCCCTTTCAAAGGAACCATCCCGGCATTTGCCTGAAGCGATTTAGGGAAATCACGGAAAACCTAAATCAGGTTGGCCGGAGACGGGATTGAACCGTCGTCCTCCCGAATGCGAGTCCAGTGTGCTAACCACTGCGCCACCTCGCTCGGTACTTGGCAGTTGATAATGTATATTACAAGTCTTAAAATTTAACAACACTTGAATCCTTTAGATAGGTGTTTGTGCCCTAAGAAGTTAATTCTAGAATTATCTCATCATACGTATCTACTACAGACACGTTACGATCAAGCATGTGAATGTCAGTCGGATATGAGATGGGTCATAGTCATCTTCACCTTCTTCTATCTATATTCCATGATACCCCAAATGTAGTCCCACTTCTACCATGAATATAAAACTTTAGCACGAATGTGTTGGGTGTTTGTCACTTCTATCATCATATCAAAGCTACAGCCATATGACAGTCCCACATTAACGTGTTTAGATGCAAATGTTCAAAAATGTTCAAATGTGTGTGAAATCTTAAGGGACTTAACTGCTAAGGTCATCAGTCCCTAAGCTTACACACTACTTAACCTAAATTATCCTAAGGACAAACACTCACACCCATGCCCGAGAGAGGACTCGAACCTCCGCCGGGACCAGCTACAAAATAGCAGGTCAGCAACTGGAAGCAGTTAATTCCATAAATTATCTGGGAGTGCGCATTAGGAGTGATTTAAAATGGAATGATCATATAAAGTCGATCGTCGGTAAAGCAGGTGCCAGACTGAGATTCATTGGAAGAATCCTAAGGAAATGCAATCCGAAAACAAAGGAAGTAGGTTATAGTACGCTTGTTCGCCCACTGCTTGAATACTGCTCAGCAGTGTGGGATCCGTACCAGATAGGGTTGATAGAAGAGATAGAGAAGATCCAACGGAGAGCAACGCGCTTCGTTACAGGATCATTTAGTAATCGCGAAAGCGTTACGGAGATGATAGATAAACTCCAGTGGTAGACTCTGCAGGAGAGACGCTCAGTAGCTCGGTACGGGCTTTTGTTAAAGTTTCGAGAATATACCTTCACCGAAGAGTCAAGCAGTATATTGCTCCCTCCTACGTATATATCGCGAAGAGATCAAGATGATAAAATCTGAGAGATTAGAGCCCACACAGAGGCATACCGACAATCCTTCTTTCCACGAACAATACGAGACTGGAATAGAAGGGAGAACCGATAGAGGTACTCAGGGTACCGTCCACCACACACCGTCAGGTGGCTTGCGGAGTATGGATGTAGATGTAGAGACCAGCCGCGCAGCCCATGACTGCAGCGCCTAGACGGCTCGGCTAATCCCGCGCGGCTGTTTAGATGCACTAATTGTCACATTGTAAGTGTTAGAACCTGTGGCACTTCATACTGCAGCTACGCCGTTGAATAGTTGAACGACGCTAGGTTCAGCAGGTCGGGCAGACATGCTGTGGAGAGTGGCTGCTGTTACTGAGGTACTAGTGTGTCGTGGAACACGTACATGTGCTTGCCCATCAGTTCTGCTGGCACTGGATCTGCGGCTTCTTAGGCTGTGGACTGTTGTTGCTCCAGCTGTGCTAATGCATAGTCGAACGCCAACAGGTCTGATAGGCTTTTTTAAGTGGTAGAAAACCTGTGTTACCTCATCTGTAACAATATTAACAAAGCCCTTAGTATAAAGACATAGATACATAATAATAATTAGAGATGGATAGATAAAATACTTACTGATAGTCGTCTTGTTCTTCCCAGCAGATCACTGTTGCTGGCGACGTTTTTAACTGGACAAAGTACATACAGCAAATAATGGCACTCACACAATCGATTTGTAAAAAATAAAATTCCTCAAGAGGTGGGGAGTTGAACTTGCGCACATCTGGTTGTGAGAATGATGACATCGACGAGCGCTCCCACAACGTGGATGGGCACACGGATAGGGGTGCAGGGGGCGGTAGAGTGTGGTGTGGGCGATGTGGAGTGCGGGGAGGCATTCACATGGCAGGGAGATGGTGATGCCATGGCCTTGTTGCAGTTGTTCGGATGCGATGATCTCAGAATTCCAGGAATGCTGATGCTGATGTCACCGATTCCAGGAGTGCTGATGCCGATGTCAGTGAAATATAAACGCATAATAACCTGAACAACGGATGGTGGCGTCACCAGTTCCTGGAAAGCTGACGCCAAAAAAAAGTGCAGACATCAGCGAATTTCCCAGAACATACACTGCTCTCTTACCGTAGGGTACTTGCATCTGTGGGTTATTTTCAGTTTTCATCGTTATGTTATGTCGTTTGCATTAACTGGGAGATAAATCAGTATTTATATTTTTTATTGTGCATCCTGTACATTAAAACAACCTAGATCAAAGGAAAAGTACAAAAACACATGAAGAACTGACCGGCCGCCGTGTCATCCTCAGCCCATAGGCGTCACTGGATGCAGATATGGAGGGGCATGTGGTCAGCACACCGCTCTCCCGGCCTTATGTCAGTTTCCGAGACCGGAGCCGCTACTTCTCAATCAAACAGCTCCTCAATTTGCATCACAAGGTCTGAGTGCACCCCGCTTGCCAACAGCGCTCGGCAGACCGGATGGTCACCCATCCAAGTGCTAGCCAAGCCCGACAGCACCTAACTTCCATGATCTGACGGGAACCGGTGTTAGCACTGCGGCAAGGCCGTTGGCAAAGTACATAAATATTGGTACGATTTTCTCTTAATTTCCTCTGTCTACTATAACTAGAACCATGTACGAGTATAATGTCAATTGGTGAACGAGAGAGAGAGAGAGAGAGAGAGAGAAAGAGATCGAAGGAGACGCCGTGTCTGTATCCGTTCAATTGTGCACATTGTTCCACCTGTTGTCAGACAACCTGTGCCACAGACAAACATCAATGTCAGCGCAGTAATACTATCTTTCTTTCTGTGAGCGGCAACATGGGAATTCTCAAAATTGTCTATTTACATTCCTTTATTTGGAGATATTCAGAGCCATTCGGATTTTTCTGCGTTGGAATTCGGGGAAATTCATCTTTATCTTGACTCACTCTAAATGTACATTTATTAAACGAAAGTACAGTAAAGTAATACCTTTAATTACATTACATCAATACTGTGGCAAACGGTAAAAGACTTGGGCGAGATGATTCCATTTCAACGAAACGTTTTTCTACACCTTGCTAAGAGGTTTTCAAATTATTTATCTGGGATGAATGTAATGTACCCTTCAGTATTTCTTATCAAAACTAGTTTTGTCTAGAAGAAGACATTGTTCTGCTTGCTACGTCTGGGAGATAAAGTAATTATGAGAATAGATATGAAGATCATCTAAGATAAGAACAGAATTAGGTATCATATGTTTTGTGCAGTAACCACAGCGGTGATCAGCTATTACCTAACAAAATAGTTGAGGAATAAGTATACCTGTAACTGAAAACGATGAGAAACTGAACACTGAAAGACTTATATCAGATAATGAAAACCATTTGAAGCTCATTTTCAAAGCTGAATATCATATCAGAAAGTAAATTACCGATGCGTCTGAAACAGGAAACCTATGACCAAATTTTACTGTCAGTTTTGAGCTACAGCCTTGACACATGGAGGCCGACCGGTATGGCCGAGCGGTTCTAGGCGCTACAGTCTGGAACCGCGCGACCGCTACGATCGCAGGTTCGAATACTGCCTCGGGCATGGATGTGTGTGATGTCATTAGGTTACTTAGGTTTAAGTAGTTCTAAGTTCTAGGGGACTGATGACCTCAGAAGTTAAGTACCATAGTGCTCAGAGCCATTTGAACCTTGACACGTGGACCTTAAATAGGAAAACCATCCGTTTATTGACAATGATACAACAGGCAGCGGACAGAAACGTATTGAGAATTATGAAATGACACAGAAGGTCAACTGACTTGGTACGCAAGAAGCACAATTGATGATGTAATAGCGGCGACTAAGAAATTGAGAAGGTGGATATTCCACCAAGAAAATTTTTTGGTGCACCCCATATGATAAAAAGCGATGTAGAGGAAAAGAAATTTTTAGTTGTAGATCAGACTTAAAGTTACATATTATGATGTGAAGATAATTTAACAATGGACGAAGAATAGACGATGGTAATGATAATTATGATAATAATCCACTTATATGTCATTGGTATGTCACCAACTACTACGTTTTCTTGAATAAAATAATAGAGAACCATTCCAGATGCTCATTATTCGTTAAAAAATTGATGATTGAAATTGGACAGCTACGTGGGAGCGCTACTGCTACTCCTTAGCCCTGAGTACAATACTGTGACCCTGAAAACATGACTTATCAAGATGGCGGTGGTCGAAAATTTAAAAATCCAAGATGGCAATGGCGGGAAATCTAAAAATGTGCAATACGGCGTTGCAGAAAACTTTAAGAACAGAAAGATGTTACTAGTGGACAATTTATAGTGTTTTAGCATCCATTAAAATGAAACAGCCAGTCACAACTCTGTATTTTACCACGCACTAAAATTAGACAGCAAAGTTATATGTAGCCACCACGTTCAATAATTTATCACAGTTCTACACTATTTCAAAACAAAAAATTATTTAAGCTTCTCCTGAACTGCATAAATTGGTGCCATGTTCAAAAGTATTTGATTATTTGCCAAAATAACAAATGTGTGCTAGTCAAGGGAAATTTCACAGATCCAACAGAGGTACCAACCCGAGTGCAACATGGATGTATTTTGGCGGTAACACTTGTCCTACTTGTTCTTCACTCAGTCATGTGAAGAGTCACAGCAAGCAGGAGACGAAATATCCAATGGGGGGTCCATGAACGTCTCTAGGATTTGGACTTCAAACGACAGCGTTGTATTAGTTCAAAGACTAAGAGATATTAAAGATAAATTAAACTCTGTGGAAAAAAAGTAGAGTTTACTGGCCTCAAGATAAATATTGCAAAAACAAATAAATGAGAGAAAATTCTGTGAACATGGAAGATCCACTCTGAGGGAGGAACAGGTGGAGACTTCCAACTCAGTGGTGGCAGAAGATGCTAGATCTGGAGAAGATGTGGAGAACCACATAAAGAAGGTAAATGGTGTCTTCATACAAATGTTTCCAACACGGCAAAATAGATAGACCACATGTAAAAGATATCGTATTTTTAATACGATTTTGAAGGCTGTCCTATACACCAGTGAATTTCAAAAAGTAGACAAGAATATAACGCCACAGTTTCAGAACTTCATAATAGACATCTCTGGAGCATGATGAATGTCTAGTGAGCATGAAAAAGTAATGAATAGCTCTGGAGAAAAACAGACCAGATTTATATATATATCTGAGCAGATACAGGAGGGAAGGTGGAGATGGGTGGAGCTTACATTGAGAAAGCCAGACTAAGCATTAGGAAAGAAGGCATTGCAATGGAATCCACAGGGAACAAGGTAGAGAGTCAGGCTCAGCGGCAGATGGAGGAGGATGGTGGAAAGGGAAGGAAGGAGAGTGGGTAAATCCTGGTTGGAACTAAGAGAAATCTGCAAAGACAAAGATGGATGAGTTCTTCTGGGTGCCCTACGTCCTCAAAATGGTCAAAGGAATGAGATAAGTCAATGTTCACAGGAAATACTGTTGTGCTTTGTCAGTAAATTGCATCCCTGTTTTGTACTTCACTGATGAAAAGTGTTTTTTCATTTGATTACTGAAATGTTTCTTATCTAAGTTTTTAAATGATTCTAAGTACATAAGCAATCTCTGTACTAATTTTAGTCTTTTTTTAGACTGACAATGCATGGATATTTGGAGTACACATCGAATTATTGTTTTCGTCAGCTTATGTGCTGATTACAATAATAAACCTTATTACAAATGGAAGTGGAAAAAGAAACCAAACAAAAAACGCTCTAGGTTTAGATTTATTATAAAACCATTCCATTTATTTCTTTGTTTATCAGATAACGAAACATATTTATTCACCTTCAACATTTAAAAATCATCTGTTGGAAACAGTAAGTTGCTAGAATTCAAGTGTATATGTGCAACATCTCCAGCAGCTAACTAAGTTTTAACAGCTGTATCTGTCTCAAAAACGAACTGTCACATAACTGCGTTTTGTAAGAAAACAGTGTACAACATGTACACACGACCATCCGATAAGCTCTCATCTTCTCTGACAACCAGTTTCTCATATTGGCACTAGTGCTATGCCTATACGTTCAGTCTTCCTTGAAATCGAATAGGATCTCTCAAGATCTATACCCAAGATGAGGTGGATAGTGTTTGAAATGTGAATATCCATCAATAATTTATTACATGAACTGAATCCAAACTTTTCGAATTTGCTGGGAAATGCTTTTTTTGAGGGTGATTTCTAACCGATGGAATTTTCTGATACATATCTTCCCATTTTGTAATTGTGTCTTTCCCTTTATTATTTTCGGCAGCCAACATAGCCTACAAGCATTAATTCATGGTTTCCTAAGCTCTTCTTCCAAAGATATTATTTTACTATCTGAATTATTATCCACCACTTTGGAAGCTAGCAAGAAAACTTACTCCACCAGTTCATTCAGATTATTCTAGTGGGCGAAGTCGATGTGTGATTTCTTGGACAGCGTCTCCAAGTCGCAAACATCAAGTGCATCCTTATTCTCTCCAGTGCCGATATGTACGGCATCTCTCATTAATGATCCGCTCCTTATTTAAACTACACTGAATGAAGTGCATCAACATCTGTATTCCGCAGCTACCTTCCTTTCCTGCTCCATTTGCGAATTGTTCGCGGGAAGAGTGATTGCTGGTAAGGATCCACGTGGGCTCTAATCAATCTAATTTTATCCTCATGGTCTTTTCGCGAGTAGGAGGAGGCAATGTATTTGTTGACTCTTCTAGGATTGTACGCTCTCAGAACTAACAGTAAACGACATCGTGCTACAGAATGCCTCTCTGGTAGCACCTGCCACCAGAGTTTTTTCAGCATCTCCTTGATGCTTTCGTGTTTATTAAATGAACCTGTAAAGAAACGCACTGCTCTTCTTTGGATCTTCTCTGCTTCCTCTATCAATCCTATCTGGCATGAATCTCATACTGACCAGCAATATTCAAGAACTGTCTTAACGAGGATTTTGTAAGCTATCTCCTGTTGATGGACTACATATCCTGAGGATTCGTCTAATGACTCACTCTGGCATCAGCCTTACTTTGGATTAATTTTATGCTATCGTTTCACTTTAAATCACTCCACACACATACTCCTACATATATTATGGAAGTAACTGCTTCCTGTCGTATCGGCTTCTTTGGGAGTCAGCATCGATACAAAAAGGGAAGAGAGAAGTTGCCACGGCTGGTAGCAGGAATCCGAAATCATCTGTACAAAACAGTTGTGGATTAAATGAACACTATTGGTACAAAGAAGAGAACCATTACTAAACTTGGCGTGTGTGCTTTTGTGCCTCCTACGGGCAGTTACTTATACAGAATATTACTACTCGCAGAACACAGGCTAAGTAACGTCTTCTTATTACTTAGCAGTGATGTTCTGTAAGACTGCGAACGAATTGGGCTGACCAGCGATTGGTGGCTGGTTAAATCAGCGTTGACAGGTGATACTGAACTCTATCCTTCTGGAGGTGTGGCGCTGCCCTCACTTTCCACTGACGCAGGGGGCAGAGCCTTCTTGATGCCTTTTCGTGGAGCTGCGCTGGTAGGTGAGCAGTCGAATGCTTCAGGACTGCACATTCCTCACCCGCCAACACCGTTGCGTAGAAAGCCATCTTGGAATGGAATCCACAAGGAACAAGGTAAAGAGTCAGGCTCAGAGGCAGCTGGTGTGTTTTGTCTGGTGGCGGGGCACTTGGCTGCCTTAAGAGAGCAGACTTTGCCTCTGGCGCGGCCTGGGAGGCACGGCGCTACTCGTTTTACTTAGCGTCGCGCGCGCTATTGATGCGGGAACGGAAGTTGAAAGCGGGCTGCAGCTGGCTGAGTGGCCGTGGCTCGTAAGAGGGGGAAGCGATAAACGTCACACTTCCTGCCTGCCGGCACTGGCCTGCGCCACAACACACGCCGTCATTCGCTCTGCGGATGTCGACGACGCTTTGCTCTTAGGTTTCACTGGGTGTTGGCTTGCAACGTTCACTTGTGTTAACGTACCTCTGCAATGCCTGTGTGACGTGGTTATCGTCACCGTTGGCGGCGCAGTGTTCCTGTGTACAAGTCTTTGAAAGCAATGGACATTGACCTTCCTGGCCAATGGATGGTGTTAAGAGCCGGGAGCCGCAACTGGGACCTACGGCGAGCCTCTGGCCACGGCCCCCACATCCGTCCTGTGCTTCGAGGGTAACGTCGGTCGGAAAACCCCCAGAAAGGCGCCCACCCTCTTCCTGAGCCGGTACGACGAAAAGCGGGGAGGGCGGCGATGATGAATGCGACGGCGCCTGTGAGTCGAGCTGCTGCGACGGCGAAGGTGACGGATCCAGCTCCACACGTGGAGCCGGAGAGGCATCCGCCCAAATTTCGAAGATTCGTTCCCCTCTCCCACAGCCTGGTACCACCGAAAACTTTGAAAAGAACAGGATTATTAGGTGCAAAGCGATACTTGCGGAGCGTGGGAAGCGCCAAGCATTGCGGTAGGGCAGCAGCTGGAGCATTTACACCCCAACCACAACAAAGATCAAAAATTAATTATGATTGTAGTGTTGCTCACGCTGCTAAATATTACATTTTCGGGAAACAACAAAGTTATATTATGTGGCAGGTGCCATTAGAGCACAGTTAATAAAGTCATTTCTTGAAATAATGGATAAACTAGGCACTCATATTTTCGTGTTTCCCACGCTCGTATCGTTGTGAACTCATGGCTCAATCGTCGAAAACCTAGGTAGTGATGATTCCAAACTCGGATGCAAAGAGGCCTAGGTGTTATTCTGCGATATTCAAAAGTTTTATAGATGTGTTTCATAAACCATTCTTGAAGATTAAATTTTTGCAAGTTAGGACAATGGTGATGTAAAAAGGTAATCAGCACTCCGAATTTAAGTTACACTTCTTTTTTATTACTTTTGTTGCAGTATCACATAACTCGTTCCAAAACATCACTTCACAATATAAAACATACCTGAAAATGTCTTCCTCACTGTTAAAGTTCACATTTCATAGACTGACTACAATTTGCGTCTTTTCAACATGACGACATAAGCTTGACTCTCTAATAACCGCTTACGCGCCCAAAAATCAGAGTTACAAGTACGTCAAAGATCATAGTGACAAAAGAAAGAATACACATAAGAATATCACTGCAATATATACATATCGATGTATCGAAGTACATTAATGAAATCAAATCTGAATGTTGTCACAGAAATATGTTAACTACAGAAACACAGTAGAATATTGCTGGTATCGAGAGGTTGAGGTGAGGTGCCGTAATGGTTACGTACCATTACAAGCAACATGCGATAGCGCCGGCCGTGTAGAAGCTCCACCGGCGACGGACCGTCTCGAGGCTGGGAGCGAGCGGTACGTCGCAATGAAGAGCAGCAGCGCTTATTCCCGTGTGTGGGAGGTACGTCTTTTGCTTGAAAGCACGCACAAATCGTTCAGCTTCTCCGTTCCATTGAGGATGAAACGGAGCACTGGTAAGGTGAGTGATACCATTGGCTGTACAAACTGAGCCGTATACTATGGTCCGTTGTCTGTAACTAACACTTCAGGCAACCTTACAAGCAAAATATAGATGACAAAGCCTGAATGGTACTACATGACGTAGTCGAATGCATGGGCATTGCAAACGGATATTTGCTAAAGGAGTGTACAACACTAAGCCAACGGGGTTCTAAAAGGGACCAGCAAAGTCAATATGCACTCATTGCCACGGCGATTGAGTCTTTGGCTCAGATGAAAAGGTTTGCGGTGGGGTCGATAGCGTTTCAGTACAAGCGCGACACAGACGTCATTTGTTCAAAGTGAGGGTCCGTGTCCGTCCAAATATAGTGGCGACGCGCTAACTATTTTGTGCGTACAATTCCCCAATGTCTCTGGTGGAGCAATTGCAAATATCTTGTTGCAACACTTTAGGAATAAGCACACGCTATTGTCCAGCGTCAATTTGCAATAAAATCACACGGTGATGGATGGAGTGGCTATGCCGACGAGCAAAATACCGGCACACAAAAGAATTCTGAATGGTTTTCAGTGAACGAGGCCAAGCAGTAAGGATGAAATGCAACAAGAAGTTCCAGTCAGGGTCTGCTTCTGTGGCCTGAACAATTTTCCTGTGCTGCAGTGGAAAAGTCTGCAAAAGTTCGGTGTCCTGCGCATCGATCTGACAACGAACTGCCATAGTAGCATCGAATTCAGAATCAGGACCAACAGGAAGGTGATAAAGGCCGTCAGTATTTGCATGCTTCGAGTGGGCCGATACAATATTTCATACTGATACAAAGCCTAATTTTGCGGCTTGTGAGCTGTACGTGTCGGAACAGGTTTGGAAGAATGAAACAAAAACTGAAGCGGCTTATGGTCCGTCACTAAGTAAAACTTCCTGCCAAACAGATTATGGTGAAACTTTGTCACACAAAGATAGTAGCGAGCGTTTCTTTCTCGACCTGGGAATAGTTACATTGAGTCTTGGTGAATAACTTGAAAGCGAAAGCAATCGGCCTGTCCTGTGAACCAAATCTGTGCGAGAGTATAGCTCCCATTCCGAACGAAGAACCGTCCACTGCCATAACTACAAGCTTAGCGAGATCGAAGTGAACTTTCTGGAATACATCCTGTCCCTCTTTGTCCAGGTCAACTACCGGAGAATTGACTGCAATTCTGTCACGTTTTGCGGATCAGAGAGATCCCGGGTAGCCAGTTAATGTGACTGAAGGGGACGAACCCCTTGGGTCTTAAGATCATGGCGTAAGTACTGAATTTACGACTGAAAAAATAAAAAAAGGGGCACATTTGTCCAGGAGACACAACAAAATTGCAACTGAAAGAACTTGAAAAAGCGTACGAAGGTTACGCACATGTTCCTCGCATGTACGTCCGGATACCATAATATCGTTCAAGTAATTTGAACATAACGTAACTTTTTCAGTAAGCTGTTGTAAGTAGCGTTGGAATATGGCAGGCACGGAAGCGCAGCCAAAGGGTAAGCGCAAAAATTTTGACAACTTTAAAAGTCTGTAGACCACGAACACTTTCGGAGACTCCCCATCGATCATAATTTGCAAATACGCATGGCATAAATCAATTTTCGAAAACTAGCTGCCTGCACCAGTTCTGTAGATCTGTTCCTCAGTGCGATGCAACGAATACGTATCAATTATTGAGTGTGGATTCACAGTGGACTTAAAGTGAACGCAAAGACGCATTCTTGCAGAAGGCTTTCGTAAGATGACAGTGGGAGACGCCTATAGACTAACCTGGATAGGAGCAAATAACACCATTTTCTTGACATTCTTTAAATTCACTTGCAACTTTGGCCCTACGTGCATGAGGGACGGGGCGAGCCGGAAAAAAACTTAGGTTGCCCATTGTCTTTCATCGTGTCGTGTGCCACAGAATTACTTGCTCTGGCAAGTCCTTCAGAAAATAAATCAGGAAACTCCTCAAATGCGTAACACTGTCTTTTAGGCACAAAGCAGAAACAAGATATATTGTCCCGAATACGAAGACCGAACAAAACAAATAAATCCAACCAAAAAATATTTTCACGGGCTCGCGAACGCAGAATTGTAAACGTCACTGTTCCGGTGAGAGACTGGAATGCGGCACGCAAACGACAAGTACCAAGCACTGGAATGTCCTGACCGTTATACGCAGTAAGTTGCGTGCAAGATTTTGTCAACTGTGGTCACCCCAACTGTTCATTAATGGCACGATTAAGCAACGTAACGGAAACGCCAGAGTAACTGAAGTTGCACACAGACGTCCGGCAATGAGTCAGTTTAGAGTTTGTTTGTTTGTCGTTGCACAGCACTTGAGAGGGGCGAGGGCACATCCTGAATTTGATCATTACTAGTACCGGTAGCCGGTTTAGAAGAAACTACATTCATTGAATGAGGTGCTCCGCGCTTACGAGAGCGAATGTGAGTGGAGTTCATTTTCTGTTGCAAGCATACAGACTATACATGACCTGGCTTTCCGCAAGCAAAGCCAGTCGCCTTCCGCGAAGGACACTGTTGTCTTTTATGTGTGGGATAGCAGTGAGGACATTTCACAGAAGACACACGAGCTGACACTTGTTTACTCTGGTCGCGGCGCGGTGGCCTGTCTGCACGTAGAGCTCGGTCGTGAAGCAGTACCTGCTCGTCACTTTGCGTTACACTGCAAATGGGAGCTACCTGAAAGTTTTCCACGACACTATCACACGGGACCTGATGTTCAATAATTTTTAACAACTGTTTCAAACCAGGATCAGAATGTTTGATGATCTGTTCATGAACCCTACTGTCTGGCACATTGTACGTAATTGCATCATGGATCGTTGCATGGTACTGTCCTCAGCTACAATGAAAACGGCACTGCCGAATCAAACCCCGAAATTCGGTGACCCACTGACGGTACGCTGTTCTGACTTTTTCCTCAATCAAAGAAAGCTGTAACGAGCTGCAGCAATCTGTATCAGATCTTCGTAATATTTAGTGAGGGCAGAAACAATCTTCGAAAACTAGGAACTCCGGCCTGTTAATAGGGTAAACTCCTGCGCCGGCCAATGAAATGAAATAAACCTGATGATGACAACGTGGTCGATTGCCGAAATATAGTGTCCTATGCACACTCATACCAAGCTGTTCACCCGAGATTTATTTCGTCACAAGAAATAAAGTTTCACAGTACCTTGGACTTGATGCTTAGCACAGTGAGCGTTGATCTGAGTGTCGTACTCGTTCCATTCCTCTCGTGCGTCGAAAGCTTGGGAAGGTAGAATGCACGGAGGCGGTGCTGTGGATGTCACTGGCTGTTAGCACGGAGTTGATGCAGCAGCGGCTTGTTTATTAATGAGCTGCTGGACGGCCGTCATCAGCTGCGACATTTGGTGGTTCTGAAACTGAATAAACTGCATTAGATCAAAGCCAACAGCTGCTGGAGGCGTAGACGCAGGTGGTGTAGCAGGCGGGTTAGAGGCCATTTAAATCAGAGGAGCGCCGCAACAAATAATTATACATAAATAGCAAGAACACAATTTGTAGCCATGCACCTCTGAAAGAGAGAGATATATATAACTGACGCGCTTTTACGGAGCCGTTGAGAGCAAGGTCAGTGTTGGTTCTGGAATTCTGGTCGCCAGATGTTTCGGCTATAGTGGGAGTCAGCACCAACACAAGCAAGGAAGGAGATAAGTTGCGATTGCCGGTGGTAGGAACAAAAAATCGTCTGTACAAAACGGTTGAGGATTAACTGAATACTTTATTCTACGAAGAAAAGAGACAATTCTTGGTATATGTGCTTCTGTGGCTCGTACTTGCAGTTACTTATACAGACTATTAGTAATCGCAGAACGCAAGTTAAGTAACGTCTTCCTGTTACTCAGTACTGATGCTCTCGGACGTGACCAGCGATGGGCGGCTGGTTAAATCAGCGTTGACAGATGGCGCTGAACTCAGTCTTCCTGGAGGTGTAGCGCTGCACTGGCGCGCTGATCAGCGCCTTCTTGATGCATACCGTTTCGCAGAGCTGCGCTGGTAAGTGTGCAGTCGTATGCTTTAGGACTGCACACTTTCAGTGATTGTTCTACAATCGTGCAACCATACAACAATGGGTCTTTCTGTCCATGTGTATTTCTGGGTTACAATTATGGCCGTCTGATGGAATTTAATGGTCTGTAAGAGAGAGAGAGTTTTGCATGTGTGAATTTGCGGCCCTGAGAATTTTATCGTAATTTTGAAGATCTCGTGTTGTGTACCCCTCTTTAGGAAGTTTAATTTTCCGCAGTAGGTTATATAATACGCTCGCTCCTGGGTATCTTACATTGTGAATTATTAAATTATCCTCATGAATACCTAACAATCATCCATCATTCATATCTGTGATGTCGAATCAAATGGGATTCTGTATACAGTATCACACTTTTGATGTATTGGTTCACTAAAATGATGCCTCCAGTCTAATTCTTGTCACTGTTATGATTTTCTTTCATAATTATTCTTCATCACCACCACCACCATCATCATCTTCATCATGTACCTCATCATTTTAATCTGCTTCTTCTTCTCCTAAAATGTCTCTATGTCCTTCTTTGT
Organism: Schistocerca americana; assembly: GCF_021461395.2. Lineage (NCBI taxonomy): Eukaryota > Metazoa > Arthropoda > Insecta > Orthoptera > Acrididae > Schistocerca > Schistocerca americana. Next base: position 535,735,440 of record NC_060130.1, read on the forward strand.
CCTCTGCTTTCGTAAATAATGTCTTTTCTTTGGCTTTAACGTCTTAGTTTTCTTCGTCTTTGTCTGTCTTCTTTCTGAAGAGCTGTCCTTTTTTTATCAGTTTCTGTAGGAGTTGTAAACCGAGTCTAATGGGAAGTTGAAGTGCAGTCTTCTTAAATTGCGTCTTCTCCTGACATTCTCTGTAAACTCAAGATGGCACAATATGTGGTACATACTCCTTCCTTGGTGTTTGATCAGTAGCACTGCTTCTTGACGGAGTCATTGTCTCTAGAATGCTTTGTTTAATGTCTGGGTATCTTAGCAAAAACAATTACATCCACTTTTTGCCAGGTTACCCATCTCTGAATGGAATGTCCAGTTTCATCTCTGTATCTGGTTTGTCATTAGCTTCTATTGGCTGACTTCTGCTAGTGAGGAATCTGTTCTTTTTACTCTCCGACATCCGCATAATTAATGTACACAACTGGCCATTAAAATTGCTACACCACGAAGATGACGTGCTACACACGGGAAATTTAACCGACAGGAAGAAGATGCTGTGGTATGCAAATGATTAGCTTTTCAGAGCATTCACACAAGGTTGGCGCCGGTGGCGACACCTACAACCGCTGGCATGAGCAAAGTTTCCAACCGATTTCTCATACACAAATAGCAGTTGACCAGCGTTGCCTGGTGAAACGTTGTTGTGATGCCTCGTGTAAGAAGGAGAAATGCTTACCATCACGTTTCCGACTTTGATAAAGGTCGGATTGTAGCCTATCGCGATTGCGGTTTATCGTATCGTGACATTGCTGCTCGCGTTGGTCGAGATCCAATGACTGCTAGCAGAATATGGAATCGGTGGGTTCATGAGGGTAATACGGAACGACGTGCTGGATCCCAACGGCCTCGTATCACTAGCAGTCGAGATGACAGGCATCTTATCCGCATGGCTGTAGCGGATCGTGCAGCCACGTCTCGATTCCTGAGTAAACAGATGGGGACGTTTGCAAGACTACAACCATCTGCACTAACATTTCGACGACGTTTGCAGCAGCGTGGACTATCAGCTCGGAGACCATGGCTACGGTTACCCTTGACGCTACATCATAGACAGGAGCGCCTGCGATGGTGTACTCAACGACGAACCTGGATGCACGAATGGCAAAACGTCATTTTCTCGGACGAATCCAGGTTCTGCTTACGCGGTGAACGCACATTGGAAGTGTGTATTCGTCATCGCCATACTGGCGTATCACCCGGCGTGTTGCAGGTCCTGTACGGGCCTTTCTGGATACAGAAAATGTTCGACTGCTGCCCTGGCCAGCACATTTTCCAGATCTCTCACCAATTGAAAACGTCTGGCCAATGGTGGCCGAGCAACTGGCTCGTCACAATACGCCAGTCACTACTCTTGATGAACTGTGGTATCGTGTTGAGGCTGCATGGGCAGCTGTACCTGTACACGCCATCCAAGCTCTGTTTGAGTCAATGCCCAGGCGTATCAAGGCCGTTATTACGGCAAGAGGTGTTTGTTCTGGGTATTGATTTCTCAGGATCTGTGCACCCAAATTGCGTGAAAATGTAATCAAATGTCAGATCCAGTATTATATATTTGTCCAATGAATACCCTCTTATCATCTGCATTTCTTCTTGGTGTAGCAATTTTAATGGCCAGTAGTGTAGCTTCACATTCTTTAATTAGTATACAGAAGGGGTTCACCTGTCTTTGAAACTGACATTTTCCAGAGTGTTTATACATCAAAATTGTTCTGAGAAGTATTTTCAGTTTATTCAGAACAAGATAGTATGTGCCAAAATCTGACAGTAGGTGTCAGCTAATGGATCTTAAACTGTTTCCTAAAAGCGGAAGCTGACACGATGTATGTACTGTGTGCGTCACTTACTGACCTACTGCATCTTAAATAGTATTCTAATGCCAGAAGCTGACAGTCTATATTTGCAGTCGATGTTAGCTAATGAATCTTAAAACTGTATTGAATCACCAGCAGCTGACACTATAAATGTTCAGTGCGTGTCAGCTGCGGGATCTTCAGCCTATAAAGTCACTTAGTGTGTATTGTCAGACGAAGAGTTGTTTAGGCTATACATAGTGTAGAATGCATCCTGTCATCATGGAATTGTGACCTTTGTAAAATGTTATTTGTTTACGTTTAGTGCTAAGAGCTAAACTGTGAGGTTACATACATTTATTTTTTCACGTTTATTTGTTGATAACAGCGATGATGAAAATCGAAATATGTCAAACGAGAAACATTTACTTTGCATACATAAATACACAAAGATCTATTTTCTGTTATCACACTAGTAAAGGAGCCTTATTTGTTGACAAATATTGAGACAAATTGTTACAAAGCTAATACTGCAGGGCTAATACATGTGACTGCGTGGCCATATACTTGGGCCATATACTTGCGAGGTATGTACTGTCTAGATAAATTTGAAAGTGTGCTGAGAGTCAGTCCGATAGAGACATTTAGAGCAATTTCCAACTGGTTATAAGTATTATATATGACAGTGCGACTCAGTTCTTCCGGATTATACTGATCTCCAAGCCATAGTACTTATCTGAAATTAGATACGACGGGAAGCTGTACTACTAGTACCTATGGCTTGCAGACTGATGATGTGTAAAACATACTTTGTTTTCCTTGTGAACAAAGATTAAAATGATTGTATTAGAAAGTAAAAACGGAAGGATTTCATCCCTGAAAAATATTTCTAAATGCGATAAATACTAAATTTCCTGCAAGTCATAGCTTCAAATCCATTTTCGAGGATACTTTCCCTTTTGCATATTTGTAAGTCATGTAGATACGTCACTGCAGCAATATTTATTGACACGGAAAATTGGCAATTCTATAAATTTCACTACAACACTCGAAAAATAGCTCTGGCTGTATTTTTGTATGTCTTATTCTACAACATAAAAATAGCGACGTCTGGGCTATGGCAGCTGTCACTGACATGCTCATTCTATAAATAGAGTACAAATTTTCAAGTTCCCCATGAAACGCTGGCTAATAATGCTGCTTATAGTATTTTTAGGCGCTAGCTATACAACAAATATGTGTTTTAAGTGATGTTATTGGCCCGTCCCCGATTTGTGTGCAATGCATTACGTTTATGTACGTTCAGAGTCAACTGCCTGCCTCTGCACCAGTCATTGGTCCTCTGCACGTCTTCCTGCACTTTGCTAAAGACATGTGGTATTGTTAAAGTTCTGTAGATAGTAGCTCTATCTACGAAACGACTTCCAGAGCCTCCGACATTATCCACTAGATAATAGCTGAAGAATTTAAAAGAAGAGTTTCCTATTTTCTTTATTTGAAGGCTCAGTCACAAAAAAGGATAGCGTTACAGTGTAAATGCATTGTAAATAAGTGTTGGGAAGGTATAGGACGCACAGATACGTAAGGTGCTAAGAGGACATATGAAATGACGATAAACTTTACTGAAACATTTTGAAGAGGCTCATGTAGAGATCCTTCAACAATACAACATTTAACATCAACGTTTTTGAGTTAAGTATGAAAACAAAGAGAGAGTATGATAACAAAGAGAGAAGAAGTACATAGTAATACAGTATTCAATGTGTGTGTGTGTGTGTGTGTGTGTGTGTGTGTGATTATGTAATTTTTGACAAATGCAATATTATTTTGAACATGGTGCTAATTTACACAATTCAGTTGAAGTATACGTAATTTTTGATTGGAAATACTACTGTATTGTGATAAATTACTGAATATTTTTGAACAAAGTAGCTACCTACAGATTGACCGTTTGATTTTAATGCCTGGTAAAATATTGCACAGTAATGGGAAGTTTCATTGTAATGAATTAAAAAAAAAATTTTTTTAATTTCTTCCGGCACCACCTTTCTTTTGTTATGTTGTCTGGTAAAAATAGTGGACTATGATTGGCTGCTATGTTTCAATGGTTATTAAAAATTCTTAAAATTTTCCACCAGCATCGTCTTGCATTTTTCAAAATTTACGACAATCACCACCTTGAATATTTTGAAATTTACCACCAGTGCCGGCTTCGATTTTTAAATTTCCCATCACCGCCATTTTTTGACATCATGCGTTCAGGGGGATTGATGAAATCATGGGTGGAGGTATGAGATGGGTACGTGACGACTTTCAGCAAACAGCCAATGCATTAGACAAGTGAATGCTCCATTTCACGAAAATTTGACAGATGTTGCCCTATCGATGGGCTTCATTGTCTGTCTTCATGTTAACTGATTTTTCCGTCCCGTCTCTATATTGTAGACCTTCCACAGTATTATGCTATTAATTTATAATTATAGACTTCTTTAGCGGTGATGTGTATGTCAACACATATCTCTTGCATTTGAGACACTATGAAGTAAGTGATACGAAAGGAAAGAATTTACACGTTATCATTTATCAGTTTAATGATCACATCTGATCGAGCCCCAGGTTGGGCGCTAAAAAGTGGTAAGTCTTTAATATTGAATTCTATGCTGTCCCCCAAAAGTATTGTATCTCGCATGATATCGAGCCGACGTTGGTTGCTAAAGTGTCATGAATGGGGATTTTTAGCTGAGATATAGGGAAAAATTAATTGATTTCTTGTTTGTTGGTCATCAGGATTGATCGTCAATAGTCAAAACAAAAGACCACTTTGCAAGATGTTTGCAAATGATCAGAATTCTGAGTGGTGAACACAGAGTATAATATCAAAGCAATTGACTAAAAATAAATAAATAAAAACAAGAGACTTTTAAATATATCTTCCCAGGTCGCCTGGACTGAGCAGACGGCGCAGAAATTGATCCTCTGTGGAGAGCACTTGTCAAGTAGATCCCACCAAAGTCCAGAATCGGCTGTCAGCAGAGCCGAGTTGGAATCGCCAAGCGTTTACCTGCAATTGCTTGTATCCGGGTCTGTCGTCTTCATCTCTGCTAACGGGCAGTGGGTGGCGGATGAGTGGCAGCTGTCGGCGGTTGAAGATCCGTTTCCTTTGTGATGACCGAGAGGATTAGCGCTGTATTCTACTGGCGAGGACTACACGGCCGTCGCGTTCACTGTTCAGGTAGTGGCATTACGAGGGATCAGCTCTATGAAGTACTGTATGCTGCCGGATTACAGACTGTACTCAAGGAATCGGATCTGAACCGTTTGAAAGTGGTCACTTGAATGAGTCATTCGCAGCAGATTCAAAACTGACATTAGTATTGGAATAGAATTGCAAAAGCAGCATCACGTGAAAAGACTGACTTAAGGAAAGAAACAAAGTTGGATGCTCGTGAGAATAAGGATCAGATTGGAATGAAATGCAACAAATAGCGGAATGGGAATCTGGACAAGGTGGAATAGACTGAACGGGATCGAATCGGCAACAAGACCTAGTGCAGACCAAGGCCTGACTATAGAGTCTTTAGATGAAGTCTCAACACGAATTCTCTCGAAAAATGACGTTATTTGTTGTGAGTGACATAAGACAGGTGTATGTGGTGAATAACTGTGTACATAGTTGTTTTAATTTTTACATTCCGAGGCATCAGTCTTCTAGTCTGTTATGTACCTGCCATTTTCGTGAGAGAGAGTATTTTTATTGCTGTTTTAAGACATATGCCACACATGCCTGCCAAGTTTATCAGTTTTTCTGTTTTTTCTGTTATGTTGAACCTGACACTCTGCATTACAACTGTTTTGTATATAGTCACGCTGTATAAATGTTTTTCAGATCTGAAGATTACCGAAACTAGATACCGAGAATAAAGGTTATTATTAGCGATCTTGGCAAAGACGTTTATCTTCCTCAATGTATTTTCACAGGTCGTCCCTTGCCTCCAAAAATGAGTAAAATAAAACAAAAAATGTTGTTATTGTATTGACATATTACTGTGTATTGCGCAGTTTTTTAAAAATGACTGTGTTATCAAAACGATTTATAATCTGATATATACAACGCAGAAAATATAGTGGATAGTTCTGTGGTATTAGGAGTGATGTGTAACCCAAAAATTATGCATTATCTTGAACTTGGCAGATGTGGACTAATTCCAGAAACCACAAGCATAGTGAGGGACAACTTTAAAATGTACTTCAACTATAAAGGATCAGTACCGTTCCAAAACAAAGCCACCGCGTACCTACGAACGTACATAAAATGGTGCATTTCAAACGTGTATTTATTTGTCGTATCGAAAAAGTCTACATATTGTGCTTTGGCACTAATCAGAAAAAAATCACTGCAGAGATTACATTTGTCTCCATTGTGTTATTTACTAACTAGGATGCGTATTATTTTCTTTTTCTAGAATCTCAGCATAACACACAAAAGATTGCAGTACATATAATATTTATATAAGTACTTATAAAAACACGGATTGCATAATTTTATATGAGGGACGAAACAAATAATTGATTTTGCTCATGAAAATTAAAAGCGAATTCTTACAACTTATCTCCTTTTCAGAATCTCCTGCTAGACCGCGATCTTCTCGGTGCTGCTCTCCGACATTAAAGAAAGAAAGCACGAGGCTGGCTTGAAAAGAATGAGATTTTCACTCTGCAGCAAAGTGTGCGCTGATATTAAACTTCCTGACAGGCTAAAAGTGTGTGCCGGACCGAAACTCGAACTCGGGACCTCTGTCTCTCGCGGGTAAGTGCTCTACCATCTGAGTTACTCAAGGATGACTCACGACCTGTCTTCACAGCTTCAATTCTGCCAGTATCTCGTCTCCTACCTTCCAAACTTTTAGGCATTGGCAGAATTGAAGCTGTGAAGGTCGTGAGCCATGCTTGGGGAGCTCAGATGGTAGAACATTTGCCCGCGAGAGGCAAAGGCCCCGAGTTCGTGTCTCAGTCCAGCACAGTTTTAATCTGTCAGGAAGTTTCGTGGTTTGAAAAGTTCTCGGAATCACCAGGAGAGGTCAGCGCTAGCGCAATGACTTGTTCATGTGATATTCATTGGGCTGTTGCCTGTAAACACGTGCCACGTCAGTGCTCTTGGAAGAGAGCTGTGGCGGTGACATGGCTTTGTTGTTGTTCCCGTGTAGTGATTTGTGAAGATGGAAAAAATCGAGATTCGAGCAGTGATTAAGTACTTCGTAAAGGAAGGTATGAATGCAAAGGACATTGATGCCGATTTCCTGAGTACAGTGGGGGACTCTGCTCCTTCATATTCAACTGTTGCCAATTGGACAAACCAGTTTAAATGTGGTCAGGAGAGCTTAGATGATGATCCTTGTAGTGGTCGGCCAAGGTGTGTCACTACTTCAGAAATCATTGCAAAAGTGTTCAAAATGGTCATGGAGGATCGTCGATTGAGAGTGTGTGAAATTGCTCATGCTTGCCAGATGTCATCTATATCACATTTTAACTGAAGAATTAGGTATGAAAAAATTATCTGCAAGATGGGTGCCGCCACTATTGACGCTGGATCAAAAATGCATGAGAAGGGACATACTGGAACTATGTTTCGCCCGTTTTAGGAGAAACGAAAAAGATTTTTTGCGCCGGTTTGCGACCACAGATAAAACTTGGGTGCACAACTATACCACAGAGACAAACCAACAGTCAAAGCAGTGGAAACATACTGATTCTCCGCCAACAAAGAAAGCAAACACAATTCCTTCGTCGGGAAATTTCATGGCATCAGTGTTCAGGAACGCGAAGGGGATTCTGTTTGTAGATTATCTCCCCTCTGGGTAAACAGTTACTGGAGAATACTATGCTAACCTGCTGGACAAATTGCAACAAAACACACGCGAAAAAGGCTAGGTTTAGCAACGAAGAAAGTCATCTTCCATCAAGACAATGCGCGCCCGTGCACATGTGCCGTCGCCATGGCAAAATTACACGAACTAAGGTATGGATTGGTGCCACACCTGCCTTATGCACCTGATATGGCTCCGTCAGACTTCCATCTCTTCCCAAAACTGAAAATTTTTCTTGGTGAACGAAGATACACTTCAAACGAAGAAGTGAGTTGACAACTATTTTGCAGTCCTGGAGGAAACTCATTTTCGAGATGGGATCAAGGCACTGGAACATCTTTGGACCAAGTGCATTAATCTACAAGGAGACTACATTGAGAAATAAAAAAAGTTTCACTGATGTAAGTACTGTTTTTCTGTTCCGCTCCGAGAACTTTTCAAACCAACCTCTTAAGTCAAAGCACCACAAAGAAAGTTTATAAATTTCTTCCGTTCCAGCTCCAGACCACACGGGTGCTTTTATTTTCGTATTCTCTTTGCACTAAACTGTTCGAAATGAGTTGATCTTTTTGGTTACCAACTCTCTTGTTGCCTCACGATCCACTACTTCATTAACCAAAGCGCAAAGCGGCGTATGTCTGGTTTGTCTTGTCTCGGTTGCCGCAGTCCATAGATTTTACTTGCCAGCATCAAGGAAAACTTTGGTGCCGGCTGCTGTCGTCGAGCGGTTCTAGGCGCTTCAGTCCGGAACCACGCGGTTGCTACGGTCGCAGGTTCGAATCCTGCCTCGGGCACGGATGTGTGTGATGTCCTTAGGTTAGTTAGGCTTAAGTAGCTCTAAGTTCTAGGGGACTGATGGCCTCAGAAGTTAAGTCCCATAGTGCTCAGAGCCATTTGAACTATCATTACCAGGTTTGCAGCAGCTGTAGCATGTGCTGCGCAGTCCATTTTTGTTTTCGCGGTGCCAAAATGCTTATTCTGCCTGAGATCAGCAATACACTAAGAACTGTCACTGAAAAACACATATGGTTAATCATTTAACTCGTCTCATAGAATTTGCTGTGACTATTTCGAATCCAAGCGTAGTAGAGCCCCCCTGCGGCTGACTTAAAGAAGGATGTTAGATAATTATATTATTACAAACATCACGTCTCGTTGCTACTTCTCAGATGATTATAGCATTAAATGTAGTAAACACCTGTCACCGTCTGTGGAAAAAAAATTCTTTGATTAATACAAGACGCTTGTAACCCTGAAATAAAAAACATTATCATCAAAATGAACTCTCTCTGGCGTTAAGTAGAATGTCTCGCCTTCAATAGGCTGGTCTATAATTCCTTTGATTTAGAGTATTTTGTTCTGTTCCTTGTGCTACAGCGAAAACTCGAATGCTTTTTCTTCGGAACATCATGTTCATAGCAGTGTGCTTATACTTAGCATGCAAGGGAAACTAGAATATGACGTATATGTACAGTAGTCTCGTTTTTTTCTGGAGCTTAGTCTAAAGTACACTGTTGGCCTGCTTTCCGGCAGACGACCTCACAAAGACGACACCACGCAACGTAGCACGCCAGCCGGAATGCTCCCTTACGGCCGAGGCGTCCCCTTGTTATCACAGCACTTCTCGGGGGACCCTTTCTTAACCGCGACTTGTTTGCTCAGGCCACGTTTAGACGGAGCCACATATACCTATTCTTTTTTCAGTGTAAACCAAACATAGCTACAACCTTCGACAGGTATTGATCTTCCTAATAAATTATTAATGCTGTTTTGTTGTGTTAGCTGTTCTGGTACCCAACAAGTTTTAGCTCACTGGACGTCAATATGAATTTCTGTAGCCCAGTTCACACTACCCCGATATATGAGGAAATGGTAAAGAGAAGAGGGTTATGGGGCACAACGGGAAACGTAAAGGAACGATGTACACTCATGGTCAGAAAAAAAAAACAGAACACCTTGAACGAATAGAGATAGGACTTTCATATTCACATGACGTATACAATAGTATGTTCTGCAGAAATGAATAGCTTTTGAACACGTCGGACCCCGCGTTCAGGGTCAACATTGACATCGTGGCGCAACGCCAACTACCGCTAAACTGTGCTAGCGGCTCTCGTTGTCATTATAAACCGAAGGTACTGGATCAGTGTGACTTTAGCAGAGGTGCAGGATGCCTCGCAGAGCATGCGCGAATCGTACCGTGAGTTTGAAAGCGGGCGCATTATCGACAAGAGTGAATGTGATACATCCATCCGGGAAACTGCTGCTCGTGTGGGACTAAGTGTTTCGGCAGCGCAAAGGGTGTGAACCGAATACTTCATGGACGGCCCTAGAACACGACGAGATGACTGCAAGGTTCGCAGGAGAGCTTCTGTGAAATTCGGAAGGTAGGAGACGAGCTACTTGCGGAATTAAAGCTGTGAGGACGAGGCTTGAGTCGTGCTTGGGTAGCTCAGTTGGTAGAGCACTTGCCCGCGAAAGGCAAAGGCCCGAGTTCGAGTCTCGATCCGGCACACAGTTTTAATCTGCCAGGAAGTTTCAATACTGTTTGTGTTCCTTCTGAATCAGTCGTCACCTATAACTCAGTGGATATATCGCAGAACCTCTGATATGGTATCGAGTCAGAATACGTTACAAGTACTATAGAAATATCTAGATGGGGCAGTGTGAGGGAGTCCCAAAATATCGCTTATGTCGTACCTCGATTTGTAAAGTGGGTAAAGCTTTTAACATCGATACTTCTATGCATCTGTAGAACCAAGACCGCTTGTGACAGGAAAGGAAGGAGTATGTCAAGTCATAAGACTGGTACTGATATTTCTATTTCCAGAGCCATAGCCATCAAGAGGGTGTATTTCCGATACTTCGCTCATTGTCGAATGTCGTTCAACTGAGACCGCGATCGTGACATTTAGTTGTAAGTACAGGGATAAAATAAATATGTGACCGATTTCTTAGGATGATTGATTCTACCTGTGCGTGCTCAGCCTGCAGCGCCGGCGACCTGTGTGGGGGTGATTCACGTTTCCCTTAAACGGTAAAAGCTGTCAGAATGGAGAGGCCTGTTGGAGTATGGGAATGTAGATGAATTAAGGTGTTGTCATCTAGATAACCGAATAGCGAACTAATACCTAGTATGTGTTGGATAGCTTTCGTGATTGTGTGGAAATTTGAAAATGAATTGGAGGTGCATTTGCGCTAGACTATTATTCCCTCGCATGTAAACTGTTCGGTTGACTGCTTCTGTACATTTGACGCCTTTATTTAGTTGAGAGAAGATCGATTGTGGGTGTGCATCTAGTGTGTGGAAAACATGTTCGCCAGTTCTCTGGACATGAGGAACACCTTAGTTGACCTTGTAAATTATAGGGATGATTTCTAATCTGTTACATCACCGAGATCGGTATTCGAGGGTGGAAATATCATTTTTTGTCTGTTTGTTTTTAGTTACTCAGTAGTCTAGAGCACGCTCCACCTAGCTGAAGTTTCAGGTTTCTATAGAAATAATTGTCAGTCTGTATCTTCGGAATTATGTTGCATGAGCGATAGGTAGGATACTGCTGTGTGCATCTAGATATGTTCTTGTAATCCCAGAGTCTGGAGATGGGTGTAGAAATGCGAGCAAGCAGGCAGGTCCTGACCAGCAAGAGTAACGCGTTTTTACCGAGGGGGAGAAACGAGCCAATCTTTGCACAACAGTTCTGAGAGTGACTTCGATCCACTGACGGCTTTCTGATGTAAAAAGGATGATTTTGTATGTGGAGGACATGAATTATATGTTTACTACATCAACACAGTACGCGGTGATATATTGCTGGGTTGGAGATCGGTTTCACTCTCTAATATTGAAGCTCGTGTCCTCAGTGGGATAGTCTTTCCGTATTTGGCAATATGTATGGCACTTCGTGAGGTTTAGTTGTTGGTGCAATATGGTGATCAGTGTAAAATAGTTTATTCCACTGACTGAAACATTTGTAGAAAGAAAGAAAAGGCTGGCGGTGCTTCCCTAGGACTGAGGAGCATAGTGTTGGCATACCACAATTTTTTCAGGTGCTGTACAGATATAAAAGATCACTATACTGTTTGTGTAAAATGTGTATATATTGTATTGTAAAGTTATTGTGGCTTATGTTGTGTAAAATGTGTATATATTGCATTGCAAAGTTACTGTGGTTTATGTTGTGGCATGACTAGGGAGGATGAGTGTGTGTCCTATCGTGAGGGACATATAAATTCAGCACATCGATAACCACGAGGGTACGAGAGAGATCTTTTACATGGAAAATTATGTGCACTATAGATACTGAGAGTCGTTCCAGAAGCACAGTCGTCAAGAGAAGACATTACCTGTACATCGATTGGTGTCACACTTCAGCAGCAATTGTAATATTTAATTGTAGTTACACTGGTAAATATGTTCCTGGCCTCCAATATTCTTGTGGCTTTAGTATATATTTGATGCTCTGTAGACAACTTTGTGGATTTAACTGTCAATGTAATATAGCGATTTGTGTGAAATAATTTTACCGCTGAAAGACCAGTCTGCAAAAAGAGAGAAAAGTTGGATGGTGCTTTGACACCGGTGGCATTAGTAATTCGGCAGGTGAATTCGATAAGAACCAATTGTAATGCTCGATTCATTCACATCCTTTGTGCTGGGATATTGGAGCCTCTACAAGTGGTGGGAACGTTTGTGTGTGTTGAAACCAGGAAGGGTAACACATGATGGACAGGGTACTGCATTAGATCCACGAGGAAGACTGCATTCGATATTATTCTGCACTATTATCGTAAGCAGGTTCTGTTACAGCAAGAATTTCTGTGCATACAAGCTGAGACATCAAGAAAACGAGCGTTAACTATTTCTGTGACACTATACAAATTCCGCGATGTCAACTCAGCTATTATTTTAGATAGCCGTGTGGCTTCAGCATAACGTTGGGAACATTGCTAGATGCGCTTGCAAGGGTATGTAGCTACGCACAGCGTTGCGTCAGTCATGCTGGGCAGTTAAGTACGGCTAGACACTTCTCTCATGTCGCGCTAGGAACAATATGCCCTGTCTTGTCTTGTGACAGCCAGAGCGAGAGCACCAGCAGCAGCGAGTACTGTTTGTATAAAGGGTTTTTGTACTTATTTGCTGCGCTTAGCTTTTAAATAGTTTTTCTGGGAAAACCTAGCGTAGTTTTCGCGTCTCGTATTTCAGTGAGTGTTTCTTGATTATCAGAGTAGCTCATCAGAAGATTATCTTGGGAATTTGTCACCGTATAGAGTAGGGTAAACATAGTCATGTGTAGGGACTGTGGTTGTTGTGAGCGGACGCAAGGAGAATTGGCCACTCTTCGGGGGCAGGTGGAGGCTTTGTCTGTTAGGCTCATCGAGCTCGAGGGGCAGGCGTCGGCTCGTAGTGGCGTTGGGGCAACTGTGGTGAGACCTATGCCTACTTCGGTGGCCTTGGAATCACATGGAACCCCTGATGTCGCTGCGTCTTCCGGCAGTGAGCATCTTACCGGTCAGCCATCACTCCAGGGTGAATGGCGGACAGTGGTGGGCTCGCGCGTGCCTGGCCGAAAGGCAAAGGTGGGATCTGGCCGCGTGGCAGCTGCCTTACCCCTTTCCAACAGGTACGGGGTGCTTCCTAGTGGTGATGACATCGTTTCCGAGCCACCACAGGATGCCTCGCCTGTTGGGCCAGTGGCCGATTCTCCGGCAAGGTCCCGACAGTCACAGAGGGCGGGCCTATTAGTTATAGGGAGCTCCAACGTTAGGCGGGTTATGGAGCCCCTTAGGAAAATAGCGGGTAGGTCGGGGAAGAATGCCAGTGTGCACTCGGTGTGCTTGCCGGGGGGTCTCGTCCGTAATGTGGAGGAGGCCCTTCCGGCAGCTATTGAACGCACTGGGTGTGACCGGCTGCAGATAGTAGCACATGTCGGAACGAATGACGCCTGCCGCTTGGGTTCTGAGGCCATCCTTGGTTCCTTCCGGCGGCTGGCTGATTTGGTGAAGACAACCAGCATCGCACGCGGAGTGCAAGCTGAGCTTAATATCTGCAGCATAGTGCCCAGAGTCGATCGCAGTCCTCTGGTTTGGAGCCGTGTGGAGGGTCTAAACCAGAGGCTCAGACGACTCTGCGACTATAATGGTTGCAAATTCATCGACCTCCGTTATTGGGTGGAGAACTGTAGGGCCCCCCTAGACAGGTCAGGCGTGCACTACACACCGGAAGCAGCTACTAGGGTAGCAGAGTACGTGTGGCGTGCACACGGGGGTTTTTTAGGTTAGAGGGAACCCCCCCCCCCCCCCCCCCCCTTGGGCGAAACGATAAAATACCTGACGGCTTACCAGAGAGGACATTATCATCGTTGATAAAGAACGTTCGTCCTCAGAGACCAAAAACAGGAAAAGTTAACGTAATACTGGTAAACTGCAGGAGTATCCAGGGCAAGGTTCCTGAATTAGTATCTCTTATTGAAGGAAATAGTGCACATATAGTATTAGCAACGGAAAGTTGGTTAAAACCGGAAGTGAACAGTAACGAAATCCTAGACACAGAATGGAATATATACCGCAAGGATAGGATAAACGCCAATGGTGGAGGAGTATTTATAGCAGTAAAGAATTCAATATTATCCAGTGAAGTTATTAGCGAATGCGAATGTGAAATAATCTGGGTTAAGTTAAGTATCAAAGGTGGGTCAGATATGATAGTCGGATGCTTCTATAGGCCACCTGCATCAGCAACCGTAGTAGTTGAGCGCCTCAGAGAGAACCTGCAGAACGTCGTGAAGAAGTTTCGTGATCATACTATTGTAATAGGGGGAGACTTCAATCTACCAGGTATAGAATGGGATAGTCACACAATCAGAACTGGAGCCAGGGACAGAGACTCTTGTGACATTATCCTGACTGCCTTGTCCGAGAATTACTTCGAGCAGATAGTTAGAGAACCAACTCGTGAAGCTAACGTTTTAGACCTCATAGCAACAAATAGACCGGAACTTTTCGACTCCGTGAATGTAGAAGAGGGTATCAGTGATCATAAGTCAGTGGTTGCATCAATGACTACAAGTGTAATAAGAAATGCCAAGAAAGGAAGGAAAATACGAGTATATTTGCTTAACAAGAGTGATAGGGCACAAATCGCAGAATATCTGAGTGACCACCATCAAACGTTCATTTCTGAGGAAGAGGATGTGGAACAAAAATGGAAAAAATTCAGAAACATCGTCCAGTACGCCTTAGATAAGTTCGTACCGACTAAGGTCCAAAGCGAGGGGAAAGATCCACCGTGGTATAACAATCATGTACGAAAGGTACTACGGAAACAAAGAAAGCTTCATCATAGGTTTAAGAGTAGTCGAATCATAGCTGATAAGGAAAAGCTGAACGAAGCGAAAAAGAGCCTAAAGAGAGCAATGAGAGAAGCATTCAACGAATTCGAACATAAAACATTAGCAAACAATCTAAACAAGAACCCTAAAAAGTTTTGGTCATATGTAAAATCGGTAAGCGGATCTAAATCCCCTATTCAGTCACTCGTTGACCACGATGGCACCGAAACAGAGGACGACCGAAGAAAGGCAGAAATACTGAATTCAGTGTTCCGAAACTGTTTCACTGCGGAAAATCGTAACACGGTCCCTGACTTCAGCCGTCGCACGGACGCCAAAATGGAAAATATTGAAATAAACGATATCGGAATTGAAAAACAACTGCTATCACTTAGTAGCGGAAAAGCATCCGGACCAGACGAGATACCCTTAAGATTCTACAGTGATTATGCTAAAGAACTTGCCCCCTTTCTATCAGCAATTTATCGTAGATCGCTGGAAGAACGTAAAGTACCTAGCGACTGGAAGAAAGCGCAGGTCGTTCCCATTTTCAAGAAGGGTCGTAAATCAGATGCGAATAATTATAGGCCTATTTCGCTTACGTCAATCTGTTGTAGAATAATGGAACATGTTTTGTGTTCTCGTATTATGACGTTCTTAGATAATACAAATCTCCTTCATCATAACCAACATGGATTCCGCAAACAGAGATCATGTGAAACTCAGCTCGCCCTATTTGCCCAAGAAATTCACAGTGCCGTAGACACTGGCGAGCAGATTGATGCCGTATTCCTGGACTTCAGGAAGGCATTTGATACGGTTCCGCACTTACGTTTAGTGAAAAAAATACGAGCTTACGGAATATCGGACCAGGTTTGTGATTGGATTCAGGATTTCCTAGAAGAAAGAACACAACATGTCATTCTTAACGGTTCAAAATCTGCAGATGTAGAGGTAATTTCGGGAGTACCGCAGGGAAGCGTGATAGGACCTTTATTGTTTACAATATACATAAATGACTTAGTTGACAACATCGGTAGCTCCGTGAGGCTATTTGCAGATGACACGGTTGTCTACAAGAAAGTAGCAACATCAGAAGACTCGTACGTACTCCAGGAGGACCTGCAGAGGATTAATGCATGGTGCGACAGCTGGCAGCTTTCCCTAAACGTAGATAAATGTAATATAATGCGCATACATAGGGGCAGAAATCCATTCCAGTACGACTATGCCATAGGTGGTAAATCATTGGAAGCGGTAACGACCGTAAAATACTTAGGAGTTACTATCCGGAGCGATCTGAAGTGGAATGATCACATAAAACAAATAGTGGGAAAAGCAGGCGCCAGGTTGAGATTCATAGGAAGAATTCTAAGAAAATGTGACTCATCGACGAAAGAAGTAGCTTACAAAACGCTTGTTCGTCCGATTCTTGAGTATTGCTCATCAGTATGGGACCCTTACCAGGTTGGATTAATAGAAGAGATAGACATGATCCAGCGAAAAGCAGCGCGATTCGTCATGGGGACATTTAGTCAGCGCGAGAGCGTTACGGAGATGCTGAACAAGCTCCAGTGGCGGACACTTCAAGAAAGGCGTTACGCAATACGGAGAGGTTTATTATCGAAATTACGAGAGAGCACATTCCGGGAAGAGATGGGCAACATATTACTACCGCCCACATATACCTCGCGTAATGATCACAACGAAAAGATCCGAGAAATTAGAGCAAATACGGAGACTTACAAGCAGTCGTTCTTCCCACGCACAATTCGTGAATGGAACAGGGAAGGGGGGATCAGATAGTGGTACAATAAGTACCCTCCGCCACACACCGTAAGGTGGCTCGCGGAGTATAGATGTAGATGTAGATGCTACTCTGTCATCAATGATAAGGACACGTGCTGCCTGGAGGCGTCTTGTGTATGGGAGCTGCGTCAGCGCACCTTGGAGTACTTTGACGTCAGTATAATACTGACTGTATACCTGAAACTAGAAGCAGCTTTCACCTGCATCTGGTGGTGGCTCATATTTGTGACGGTGCACCCCTCCCCCCCTCCCCCCCCCCCCCTCCGCCCCCGGAGTGTCTGCGCCCCTGTTTGGTCGTGTCAGCACCGGTTTCTTGGTGAACACGTATTTCAAGAAAAATTTCTCAGGTGTCAAGTATGAAAGGGATGTTGCCGCCTCATGCTTGAGGGCACCTGTGTGTAGTTTGACAGTTGACGGCTGCATCACTTTGCCGGAGCAGCTGCTAACCTCCTGTACAGTCCAGTGGACAGTGGGTGGCAGACAACACTTGTGCACATTGATTGCATGCCTGTTGGATTATTTTGTGAGCAGGTCTGTAGGCTGTGCTATGTGTTGTTTGGACAGGTTATGAGCTGATTTCGTGTGTGCACATCAGTTTACTGCAATATTTAGGAGGAGTTTGCATGTCTCTGCTGAAATTATTTTAGTAAATTAGGAGTTTTTTTTGCATCTGGAGAGCGTTATTTGTTATTTAGAAGTAGCTTAGAGGTCTGCAGACTGTGTATTGGGACCCCAAGCACATCAGGGTGAGTGTTTTGTGTCATTGTGATAAATATACTCCATCCCTAAATAAAATGTTCCAAAATAGAGTACACTCCTTCCTTACTCTCTCCAGGAGACTAGCACAGGCTGAGTCATTTTAGCGCCATTTCCCCCTGCAGCCCACCATCTTGGATTACGTCACAAGAGGGATGACAGTACCCTCTGGTGGCAGTACAGTGTAATAAGTCAACTGGAGTCTAGATCTTGTGGTGGAGACACTGCCTGCAAAATAAAAACTTACGTCCAGCACAGACAGAGTCGTTTTCCATGATTTCCCCATACCATCTTGGATCACATCATGAAACGGACAACAGTGCTCCCTGGTGGTGGTACTGCATACTAGGTCCAGACCTCGCGTTGAACATACCGTTTGCCGCCATCTTGGATAACTGTACTTGCATTATCAGCTGACGTCATGGCTGCCATCTTGGATTACGTCACAGAACAGATGACACTGCCCTCGGTGGTGGTAGTGTATTCTGGGTCAGTTGGAGTGCGGACCTCCTGGTGAACACACTGGATGGTGGTGCTGCCTCTAGCTGTTTAAATAAAGACTGGTGCATGATTTCGACAGTTGACAATTATCAGGCATGTTTACAGAGTCTTTTTAGTGGTTTGCATGTCTGTAGGCTGTGTGGCATGTCGGAGTGTGTGTTTTGTATCAGTCTGATAAATATACTCCACCCCTAAATAAATTGTTTCAAAATAAGTAAATAAAGTACACTCCTTCCTCTCTCCAGCAGCCCAGTGCACGCCGAGTCCTTTTCCCAGCAATTCTTAGGAAGAGGTAGCGGTTGGATGACTTAGGTTAATGGAGGTACCCCAAGTGACCTTTTTTCCAACGATTTTCTTAGGTTAGTAGAGGTGTGATACATTGTCCTGCTAGAATTTGAACTTCCCACCAATTCCTAGGAAGATGTGGCGGTCAGATGATTTAGGTTAGTGGAGGTAGCCCAAGTGACCTTTTTTCCGCCATGTTCTTAGGTTAGTAGAGATAACTGCGGTGTGATGCATTATCCTGTTGGAATTTCAACTTCCCACCATTTTCTGGGGGCGAGGTTAGGTTAATGGAGGTAGCCCAATTTACCTATCTACCTACCAAAATCCGCCATCTTGAATGACGTCATGGCCGCCATATTGGATGTTGCCAAGTCTACAAGCCGCCATCTTGGATGACACCATCGCTGCCATCTCTGATACATCTGGCAACAATGGAATGTGGGGTGGCATTAGCCTAGCTGCACTACTCTCCTGCTCCATGAAACACACTGTGGAACAGAAAGCCAAAGACCTCAGATTCAAAGGATGAAGCTAATACTATAGAGACCTGCAGTCTTTGCTAAAAATAAACCTGCCAGGATAGCCGAGAGCGCTAACGCGCTGCTTCCTGGACTCGGGTAGGCGCGCCGGCCGCGGATCGAATCTGCCCAGCGGATTAACGACGAGGACCGGTGTGCCGGCCATCCTGGATGTGGTTTTTAGGTGGTTTTCCACATCCCGCTAGGTGAATACCAGGCTGGTCCACACGTTCCGCCTCAGTTACACGCATCACAGACATTTGAAACACGTCCGCACTATTTCACGATTGGCACTCGACACAGACAGTTGGGGTACACTGATTCCGTCCTGGGATGTATGGGGTGGCGGCAGGAAGGGCATCCGTAACGCTAATTTTGCCAAATCAGTTGTAACCACGCCGAGAACAAAAACATACCGGAACGAACAGAATTTATGCGCGGTAAATATTTTGTGGACAAATACTCAATCTCACCCAGCACATAGAGAACGGCTTCGAATGGAAGCAAGTAATTAGATTCGCTTTGACAGATCTCTTAGCTGCCTACGATACTGCCAGCCACCAACGGGTGCTCATTAAGTTTTGTAATATGACTAAGGACTTCCGAGTTACAAAATTAGTGGAATGTCTCCTTCAAAATATACGTTTTTATGTGACGCTACATGGTAGGAATAGCCACTGGAGAAGGCAAAAGAATCGCTTATCCCAAGAGTGTCCTGCCACCAATTTTATACATACAAACGAACAGGCAAGGAACGATGAGGCGAGACAGTTTATATATACCGATGATAGTGGCGTGGCCGCAAGAGGAAAATAGTTTGAGGAAATTAAAGGAAAACTGATGCGGTCTCTCGAAGTCTAACCTATCTACTGCGGAAAATATTTCCTGAGGCCAAATCTCTGTAAAGCTGTTTCCATTCCACCTTAGAAATGAAGACGCCCATCTCCGAGTTATTTGGGTATCCGAGTTGATATTACTCGGACATTTTGGAAGCACTGCCAAAACGTTAAGGGAAAAGTGCGTGTGAAGAGTAATATGATTCAAAAATTCTCCAGCATGAAATGGGGAGCTCAACCTCAAATTCTAAGAATATCGGTTCTCGCACTATGTTTGTCTGCAGAAAAGTATGAAACACCTGTCTGGTACATCTTTGCTCATGTCAAATATACCGACGAGGCAATTAATGAGACAGTGCGAGTAGTGCTTGGGTCCATAAAACCATCGTCAGTCAACAGATTTACTCATTTTCGACATAGCTCCACCCAGAATCAGAAGCTAAATCGCAATTCAGACCGAAAGGAGGAAACACTCCAACGATCACAGGCACCCGTTATACGGCTATGAAATCGGCCGACTAAATACATGGCGACGTTTTGTGCGAATTACCAACTTTTTAGAGGAGCCGCCTGAAAGAGGACGAAACATTTTATGACAAAACTGTATTAAGCAGACGCTAATTAACCCTAAAGAACAACTGGCTGCCGGAAATCATCTATTGATCACTTAAGAACTGGCGTCACAGGGTGCAGTAATAACTTGAGAAATTATCGCTATAAATAGAGAGACTCTGGTGAGAGGGTCCCAGTACAGTATCATCAACATCTAATGATATTCCCAACAATACGAAAAACCTGGACAATGACAGATCATATCATAGAAAATGACAAAACTATCGGCGGCCGGTGTGGTCGAGTGGTTCTAGGCGCTAAAGTCTGGAACCGCGCGACCGCTACGGTCGCAGGTTCGAATCCTGCCTCGGGTATGGATGTGTGTGATGTCCTTAGGTTAGTTAGGTTTAAGTAGTTCTAAGTTCTAGGGGACTGATGACCTCAGAAGTTAAGTCCCATAGTGCTCAGCGCCATTTGCACCATTTGACAAAACTATCCGTGTGGCTAAAGTCTTAATTTGGGGGAGAGTAGGAAAAGTGTTTTATTTGAAAGGTTGAAAGAGTGTCGGAGACAATGCAGTTCATAATTTTGAGGTCATGCGAAAAATCAACGTAAGTTCAGAGAAACATTCTCTGAGTTCTACATACGAAAGTGAGGGGGTAGAAATCCTTGCAGATAATTAAGGCAAGATAGAGGATACAGAGACACAAACCGTGGGGCCAGCAATTAAGTGGGCACCTTATCAGGAAATAATGCGATAGCCTAACTTTCATCAATGATAACCTAAACGGTAGGTGAGAAGACCGATTTCATAAAGCCTCACGTCATCAATTCTCGGCTAGATAGCACAAATATTCAAATAGAACAGATCAGTTCTTAAATTTTAAAGATTCGAATGCATATGAAGAAGGAGAACAAATGCTCTCCACTGGGTTCAACCTGGACGCTGAATGAAAATGTGAGTGGCAGGACACGAAAACCCGGAACAACGAACTAATTGATAGCCCAAGATTTAAAGTTCCATGCTTCCGTGATCCTTGGGAAGTGTGGGTACATATTAATAGATTCTGGGCTGAAGATAGTGTGTGCCAATGTAATGTGATATGCAGACAGTGAGACTCATTGTAAATGTTCCCCGACAAACGTTTCCGTAGTGGTATCAAGAGTCAACATGAAGCATCCGACGAGGTGCTCTACTAGACTGAGACATCCGACATTCATATGTAGTCTGCACCGTTGCATGTTTACGTAGCGTAAATAACTGCACATGTGTACCTTTGTTAAATATGTGTAACAATTTTGATGTTGTAATTGATGCATACGGTAATAATAATAAAATAACAGCAGCAATAATAATAAGAGAAGTGTAAAAATTTGGTCAGAGATATGAAAGATATCAGGGGAGAAGCTGATAAACGTATTCGGCAAGAGAAGAAAGCAACACAAGAAGCTGAAGAACGTCGGATTCACACAGGGAGTGGCGGAAATGAAGGAACAGTAGGCATAAGGAAGTGAGCAGACCTCGGCGGTAGCAAAAGGAGGTACATGATAAGGAGAGAGGTGTGAATAGTATTCAGAAAAAAATCGACAATACAAATCAAGTTGACGAGGACTTTGTACATATTAATGACGGGAAAAATTAAGAGACATATATCGCAGGATGAAACTGTGGCACAAGGCAAAGTAAGGAACAAAAATATCAGTTATAGTGTCATAACAAAATTAAGTCATTAAAATCATTCAGCTGCTTTAGATTTTCGCCACTTGAGACTATCAAAGTTTCAGAAAGTAGCAGTAATACTAGCAGTGAACAATGGAATATAGGTTTGTCAAAAACTGCCAGTAGTGAAACACTTGATATGTGGTGGTGTGCTGTCATACTAACACGTTTAGGTACAAAGTGAAAAGTTGGAAAATGTATTCTTCGCAGTCTTCGGATCAGTCGGCATGGAGGAGGTCAGTCGTGGGCAAACACGTTGTTGTGGAGCGTAGAAAGGGCGTAAGAAACAGGGCTATTATAGAATGCGCAGTGGTCAACAGAAAGCAGCAGGAGACTTGGAATACGTGAGGAGAATGACAAGTGATCTGACACAAAATATAAAGTCAGGACTAACAGGGCCGATAATGCAATGAACTGTCTCCGGATCTAACTACTGGTCGACGAAATTGATATGGGGATTATCTACAAAACACATGATATATATGTAACTCTGAAATTGGATAACTTTTATGTGACCAGATGTGAGGAAAGTAACAGAAAAAGTGATAACATGCTGACAAATTTGGATGTGGGAGAAAGTCTATGAAATTGTTTCGATTCAGTTGGACGTCAGCGACAAGTAAGTACAATGCTCACCATGTCTGCATTACTTGGATAAAAACAGGAGTTTCTGGTAGTGTAAGTTTATGAAAAACGAAGACGGGGAAATTTAGGCAGAAAATATTTTCCACAATCTGTGAAGAAGCATGATAGGAATGGCAAAGTGACGATGACAGAATTGGAATGTACACTGGTGAGCCAAAACGTTACTACCACTTGCGAGGTAGCATATTGGTCCACCCTGGGATATTGAGTACACTGTCACGCTCCTCAAACTACTTTAGCTCGATTATGGCCTTGTGACACTGTAATGTATCCCGTTGGAAGATGTCACTGCCGTCGGGCAAGACACGAAATATAAAGGAATACAGCTTGTCTTCAATACTGATCATGTAGCCCACATATGTCATGCTACCTTTTACTATCAAAGATTCCGTGGAAACCTGGGTGAATGGCATCCAGAGAATAATACTGCCACCACTGGCCTGATCCGTGGCAAGGTGCATATTTCGAGCAGTCATTCCCATAGATGACGGCGTTTGTTGGCACTAATATCAACCTGGTGGAACAAGATACATGATTCATCCGACCATGTGACACGTTCCCACTGATCCAAGATCCAATGTCGATGATGTAGTGCCCAGTACAGTCGTAAATGACAATGTTGTTTGGTCAACATGAGTACACATAGGGATCGTCTGATGCGGAAGTCCATGTTCAACAATGTACTCTGAACTGTCTGTTCTGAAGCACTTGCGTCTGCATCAGCGAAGTGCTCCGTGCTGAGATCTAATACAGATCGCCGCCTATTCTGCTTTACTGAGCGGCAAGCCTCTGATATCCATATTTTGCGATGAGGCGTGGACGTCCAACGTCTTCTCGCCTACTAGTGGTTTCATGGTCTTTCAACCACTTTCCATAAAGGCTCCCCACAGTATCAAGAAGACAGCCAAACAATTTCATGGTTCATAATTTTATATAACATTTTCGGAGAACAGCGATCTTCTTGCGATCAAAACTGCTTTTAAATAATTTCGTCGTTTACGAGATGTTCGTTCTCAGGTACGTGCCACAGTGTGAATGGAGCAGTGCAAAGGGGACGATGGTACCCATACTGGAGTAGCGGCTGTTCGTTGAGGAAAGTTACGTGACAACAAAGTCGTGAAACGGAGTGGTCTGTTGTTTGCTAGAAGTTTCATGGCGTCAAAGTGCCAGCAAAGGAGTGCCACGCAACGCTTAATCCATAAACGCCGTCAGACAGGATCTGTTTTGAACAACTCAATAAACATCCCGAAACGTGCCCGCGCACTAGAAAATGTGGCTGCGGTTCACCAGAAAGAGTTTCAGAGTCCTACCAAATCAACCCTACGCCTGTTGCAAGAGAGCGGCACATCATGTGGATCATGCGGACGATTACTCCACCTGGACCTGCACATGCATCCCAATCGAGTCTGCTGTTCATGCATTAAAACCAGCAGATGCTCCTCAGTGCCTCAAGTTTTGTAAGTGGCTGTTCACTGAGATAACAATGAATTCCTTGGACATTGGTCTGTTGTTTATGCCTGATGAAGACTGGTTTCATCTGAGTGGTTATGTTAGTTCACAGAATTACAGGTTCTCGGCAGCGGAGAATCTGCATAACTTCCACCAAACACCATTGCATGATCAGAAGGTTGGAGTTTGGTGTGCAGTCTCTACTTGCCTCATTATTGGTCCCATCTCCTTTCATCAGACGCTGGCTTCGGCTCGTTACACTGTCAACATTTTAAAACCCTGTGGCAGCATTAACGGAAGAGGGAAAGACCTACTTCCAACTCTGTGTTGGGAGGCCTCATGTCTAATGTGTATCGCAACAACCATCATAGTCTTCAAGAACTGCAGAAATTCTAGCAGTCCAGCTTCGATCCGCCTTCACCGACTTCCTGACAAGGGTATAAATGTGCCAAAAGATGAATGGTGATCACTTTCAGCATCTTTTATAGTCAGGTTAGTATTGTGTTTCCTTTCCTCTTCTGTATTTCTTTGTATCCTGGAACTCTGTTCTCCGGGTCACTTTTATTTGCTCCATTAATTCAAAATTAGTTTTGAACCCCCAAGACACTGAGCTGCAGTACGTATCAGTAAGTATTTCCCCACCTCTAATTGTTATTATTTGCATTCAAGACACGAATGTACACATCACAAAAGCAACAACAGTCAAAAAATGGCTCTGAGCACCATGCGACTTAACTTCTGAGGTCATCAGTCCCCTAGAACTTAGAACTACTTAAACCTAAATAACCTAAGGACATCACACACATCCATGCCCGAGGCAGGATTCGAACCTGCGACCGTAGCGGCCGCGCTGTTCCAGACTGGAGCACCAAGAACCGCTCGGTCACAGCGGCCGACCTGAACTTTTAAATTTCACTTTCAAGAAATCATTCACACAGGACAATCATACAAACATTCCGTCGATGGACCATTGAACGGACTCCCGTGTGGACGACATAGTAATAAGCATCCCTGGCGTAGAGAAACAACAAAAGGTTATGAAAACGAATAAATCACGAGGTCTGGATGGAATCCCAATTCGGTTTTTGAAAATGTGCTCTGCGGCAATGGTCTCTTACATAGCTGGTAGTTATCGCGAATCTATTGTCCAGCGCGAAGTCCGCAAGCGACTGGGAAAAGGCGCAGGTGACTCCTGTTGCGAGGTGCCGGGACTAGCAGTTTATTTAACACTAAATTCTTCTCGAATCTTCATATGGAAATGATGCTCTGAGCCCCCCCTTTTCTAACTCCTACTTTTGCTGTTGCACATGGATTAAGAAGAAACGCGAACTGACTGTAATCGACCCTGCAAGTGGAGTACAAAAGAGTTTGGCACCTGCAATAATTTAATTTGATAGACATTAATTAAGTAAAGGGAAGTTTCAGTAACGTAGTGAGAAATGAAAGGGTTGCTCTACCGATTAACAGAATGAAAGTTCTGTCCAAAATAACAATTTGATTTATTATGACTAAACTCAAAATCATAAACAAAATGTGGTGTCACCGCCAGACAGCACACTTGCTAGGTGGTAGCCTTTAAATCGGCCGTGGTCCGTTAGTATACGTCGGACCCGCGTGTCGCCACTGTCAGTGATTGCAGACCGAGCGCCGCCACACGGCAGGTCTAGAGAGACTTCCTAGCACTCGCCCCAGTTAGACAGCCGACTTTGGTAGCGATGGTTCACTGACAAATTACGCTCTCATTTGCCGAGACGATAGTTAGCATAGCCTTCAGCTACGTCATTTGCTACGACCTAGCAAGGCGCCATTACCAGTTACTATTGATGCTGTAAAACATGTACCGTCAAGAGTGATGTTCACCAATTATGGATTAAAGTTAAGTATTCCAGAAGATACGTACGTTTTTTGCTAGTCTCAATTCTTTGTCCTTTTCCAGACCTCACGCCAGCCAGCGTGAGCTTAAACGCATGCCTTTCGGCTTCCTATTAGTGGGTTGGCTGTCTTGCCAATCCACAACACAAAACACATGAAACATTTACAATACCTCAAATTGGATCAAATTGGATACTCAAATAAATGCTGTGAAGGTGAAGTTGTCCATAAACTAGATTGTGACATTTATGACGAAGTGGTATGTGGAGCCAATTCCTTGCAACTCAAATCTTAAGAGAAACACCCAGCCAACTCAACATTAATTGCTGCTATGGTAGTGATAACTCTGACAATGAACACCCAAGACAGAACAAAGTTAGAAATGACGAACAGGCGCGCTCTGCTGTGCTCTGATTATCACAGTGCAAATTCCCTAGTCCGCTGGTGCTGTGGACATACATTACCAAGCTGTCTTCTTAACTACAAGGACACGATCTGGCATACCGGAAGCGATGGCTGGTTGCTTCGAGGACCTGTCGTGGTGATGATAATGTCGTGAGTATAGCCCGAAACAAATTGTCCTGGTCTGGTTGTTCCAGACTAAAGACTTTCTATCAATACAAATGCACCTCTGAGGGAGACGAAGAAGGCTCGCCACACAATCACTGACAGTACAGTGATTGATTTTAACAAGCGAAGTCACGCAGTAACTCCAATACAGTCAACATTAGCCAAAACTGACCAAGACAGACAACATAGCCCGCCTGTACACAGAAAGCTCAATTGCCAACTGTTCTCGGATAGTTACAATGAAGTCGAAACTTCAGCAACTTTGTTAAACAGTTACAATCAAATAAAAGTATATTAGACAGCCAACAGAAGGCAGGCTGTCCAGAGCAGCGAGAGCTCAGTCTTGTAACCTACTCCGACCGAAAGGTGAGAACCGACTCCCACCAGAGCACCTGTACAAACCGAACACAGAACATTCCCGCTCCCACGACAGTGGCCGTGGTTAAACGTTCCAATCAGCAACTCGAAAACCGCAGAAAATTCCACTCTATTGCCGAAGCACTACCATTCCACCAATGGAGATTCTTGGCGCCAATTTCAGCGCCGATTTTACTACGTCACGGGGCTATGCCCTGAGCAAGGCAATCACAGTTACGATTTTGCAGAAAACGCGGGAATTTGCCCGCCAAGACTGCCTGGGGACACAAGTCATTCCCACGCCTCGCTGGTAGCCCGCCAGAAAGTGTTTTCGCTAAGTTTCTGCGAAGTAACGGAATATCTAGCCCAGCCGCTCCTTCAGGCCCCTGCGGGCGTGTCTCCGCCGCTATTATGACAATGTTGGCGTCTGGAAAGCATTCACTCGACTCCCTCACACCCGTCGGCTTAACCCTTTCACGATCAGAAGAGCCCGCCTGTCACCGGACCACCCGGGTGACGAGAGACGCTGCGTGGGAAGTCCACGTGTGAAGGAATAGCAACTTTTCACTGCATGCAATTAGAGAGGAAAATCGAATTACTCAGATTGAGATAGAAATATGAGAGGGGGCTGCAAAATTAGAGACCGATGTTCCCAACATCGGTTTGCTGCAGAATTCTTGACCATATTCTCAGTGCGAATACAATAAATTTTCTTGAGACCAAGAAGATTATGTCCATGAATAAGCATGGTTTTAGAATGCATCGCTCTTGTGAAACTCAGTTTGCCCTTTTCTCACATGATATCCTGCGAACTATGAATGAAAGGCAACAGGAGATTCCATATTTCTTGATTTCTGGAAAGCGTTTGACAAGGTGCCCCAATGCAGGTTATTAAAGAAGGTGGCAGCATATGGAATAAGTTCATATATATTTGAGTGGTTCCAAGACTTCTGAAGTTATAAAACGCAGTATTTGGTCCTCGACGGCTAATGTTCATCAGAGACAAAGGTATCGTCAGGTGTGCCCAAGGGAAGTGCGACAGGATCTCTGTTGTTCCCTACATAAATGACCTATTTGGCGGACAATGTGGTCAGAAATCTGCAGTTGTTTGCTGATAATTCTGTGGTGTACTGTAAGGCGTCGTCGTTGAGTGACTATAGGAGGATACAAGGTGACTCAGACAAAATTTCTAGTTGATGTGATGAATGGCAGCTAGCTCTAAATGTAGAACAGTGTAAGTTAATGCGGATGAGTATCGAAAACAAAAAATGGTTCAAATGGCTCTGAGCACTATGGGACTTAACATCTTAGGTCATCAGTCCCCTAGAACTTACAACTACTTAAACCTAACTAACCTAAGGACATCACACACATCCATCACACACCTAACTAACCTAAGGACATCACACACATCCATGCCCGAGGCAGGATTCGAACCTGAGACCGTAGCAGTCCCGCGGTTCCGGACTGCAGCCCCTAGAACCGAAAGACCACCGCGGCTGGCTATCGATAACAGACCCATAATGTTTGGATACAGCATTAATAGTGTCCTGATTGACACGGTCACATCGTTTAAATATGTGGGCGTAAAGTTGCAAAGCGATATAAAATGGAAAGAGCATGTGAGGATTGTGGTAGGAATTCCGAACGGTCCTTCGGTTTATAGGAAGAGTTCTAGGAAGGTGTGGTTCACCTGTAAAGGAAACCGCATCTAGGGCGCTAGTGCGACCAGTTCTGGAGTACTGCTCGAGTGTCTGGGATTCGTACCAGATCGGATTAAAGGAAGACATCAAAGCAATTCAGAGTCGAACTGCTAGATTTGTTACTGGTACGTTCGAACAACAGTCAAGTGTTATGGATATGTTTTAGGATCTCAAATGGGAATCTCTGGGGGATAGGTGACACTCTTTTCGTGGAACACTACTGAGAAAATTTAGAAAACCAGCATTTGAAGCTGATTTCAAAATGATTCTGTTGCCTCCAGCATACGTTGCGCATAAGGATCACGAAGATAAAATAGGAGGAATTCAAGTCTCTAGTGCTTACAGCCATTTTTGGTACATTCCGCCACGCGCCGAAAGGTGGTCTGAGGAGAATCGACGTAAATATAGAAGTAGTAATGCCACTATGAGGACGGAAATCAGGTTTGCTTTAAATATACTCTGTAACGGTTGTAAGTGATAATTACCGTTGAGATTGGACGTGGTAACTTTATGTTAGTCAAGAGTGCATTTAAGGCTAAAGAGACGCCATTACCGGCAGCTCACTGAGTTCGAACGAGATTGTGTAATACAGTTACGAGAAGCCAGATGTTCCTTCTACGATACTGCAATGGCTATGGTTCAAATGGCTCTGAGCACTATGGGACTTAACATCTAAGGTCATCAGTCCCCTAGAACTTAGAACTACTTAAACCTAACTAACTTAAGGACATGACACACATCCATGCCAGAAGCAGGACTCGAACCTGCGACCGTAGCGGTAGCGCGGTTCCAGATTGTAGCGCCTAGAACGGCTCGGCCACCCCGGCCGGCTTTAGATGATAGCATTCACTTTCTATGTGCTGCAGTCTTTTTCTAAAATTACAAGAATTATTGGGGAAAATTAAGGTTCTGCGAAATGGTGAGACATATTCCAAGGTACTACATGGTCACGTACTTAGGAAAAAACACTGTCTTCTAATTTAATTGCTTTGCAGTCGAGAAAATCTAGTCAGTACTGTATTTCGCCGTCTATTTGTCCCATAATGGCTCTGCTACGCAACAATAATCAGTAAGTGAAGTCAAATTAAACAAAACTACACACATAAAGAATGTTTTGCCTCACCCCAGTTCCCAGAACTCCTGAAGACAGACGTTGACTGTGGATATTGTATCACAGACACAGTCCCTTTGACTGTTCAGAGGTGTCACTAAATCCTCCCAAAGATGCAAACAACCATGCATGAGCAGCGCCTATCAGACGGAGGGGGTCTGACAGCAGATCAGTTCCAGTGATTCCACGAGGAAGGAGGTACACGGCTCGTGTTGTCTGTAGTTCAACCATGCCTAGACGGTAAATACTGCGGTTCGATCACGTCCGTATTGTTACTTTGTGCCAGGAAGGTCTCTCAACAAGGAAAGTGTCCAGGCGTCTCCGAGTGAACCAAAGCGATGTTGTTCGGGCATGGAGGACATACAGAGAGACATGAACTGTCGATGACATGCATCGCTCAGGCCGTCCAAGGGCTACTACTGAAATGGATGACCGCTACCTACGGATTATGTCGCGAAGGAACCATGACAGCAACGCCACCATGTTGAATAATGCTTTTAGCGCAGCCACAAGACTTCGTGTTACGACCCAAACTGTGCGCAGTAGGATGCATGACGCGAACCTTCACTCCCGACTTCCATGGCGAGGTCCATCTTTGCAACCATGACACGATGCAGCGCGGTACAGATGGACCCAACAATATGCCGAATGGACCACTCAGGATTGGCATCATGTTCTCTTCACCGATGAGTGTCGCATATGCTTTCAACCAGACAATCGTCGGACTCGTGTTTGGAGGCAACCCAGCGAGGCTGAACGCTTTAGATACACTGTCTGGCGAGTGCAGCAAGGTGGAGGTTCCCTGATGTTTTGGGATGACATTATGTGGGGTCGACGTACGCCGCTGGTGGTCACGGAAGGCGCCGTAATGGCTGTACGATACATGAATGACATTCTCCGACCGATAGTGCAACCATATGGGCAGCATATTGGCGAGGCATTCGTCTTCATGGACTACAATTCGCGCCCCCATCGTGCACATCTTCCTTCAGGATAACGACACCGCTCGACTAGAGTAGCGAACATGTTCTCCAGACACGAACCGTATAGAACATGCCTGGGATGTATTGAAAAGGGCTGTTTATGGACGACGTGACCCACCAACCACTCTGAGGCATCTACGCCGAATCGCCGCTGAGGAGTGGGACAATGTGGACCAAAAGTGCCTAGATCAACTTGTGGATAGTATGCCACGAAGAATACAGGCATGCATCAATGCAAGAGGAGGTGTTACTGGGTATTAGAGGTACTGGTGTGTACATCTGTCTGGACCACCGCCTCTGAAGGTCTCGCTGTATGGTGGTACAACATGCAATGTGTGGTTTTCATGAGCAATAAAAAGGGCGGAAATGATGTTTATGTTGATCTCTATTCCAACTTTCTGTACAGGTTACGGGACTATCGGAACCGAGGTGATGCAAAACTTTTTTTGGTGTGTGTATTATCAAAAACCAGTTATAAATTTAGAAGTTAAACACATTTTGAAACTGAAGCTATTGGAAATTAACAAAAATTTCTGTTTTCAAGACAGGTGAAATCGTCAAAACATTTACGAAACTCAGCTGAATTGCAAATAGCGCATGTTCCGTGACAAAATACCTCATACTGTTTCACGTTATAAAATGACGCACAATTGGCGAAGTGTGACTTTAATCGTCTACACGTTATACAACCAGTTTTAAAAATACAGAGACTTTTACTTGCCATAAAAATCTATAACTTTTAGAATTAACTGCACATTCGAAATAGCTTTAATATGTTACACAGCGTTTGCTCCAAGTTACACTATCCTTTACGTACAACACTCTCTTCTACATACACTAAACTCCGTTTGAACAGGCGTTGGAAGGCCCAACCGTACCGACCGGCCGCCGTGTGCCCATAGGCGTCACTGGACACGGATGTGGAGGGGCATGTGGTCAGCACACCGCTCTCCCGGCCGTATGTCAGTTTACGAGACCGGAGCCGCTACTTCTCAATCAAGTAACTCCTCAGTTGGCCTCATAAGGGTTGCCAACAGCGCTCGGCAGACCGGATGGTCACCCATCCAAGTGCTAGCCCAGCCCGACAGCCCTTAACTTCGATGATCTGACGGGGACCGGTGTTACCACTGCGGCAAGGCCGTTGGCCTTCTACATACACTGCCTGAAAAAAATGAAGCACCCAGATTACGTGGATGTCAGTGTATCTTCATACATGTTCACACTGTCGGCGGCTGTTGAAGAGTTGCAATTCCCTGTGACAGGTGGGTAGGTCACCAGAGTGGATTAACATTGTTACATGTAATTTGTTACTAGCCTGGTAGGGTGTATAATGGTTGTGAACAGCGTCATAGATTGAGTGATCACTATGAAAGACACGGAGAGTGTGAGACAACTAACACCTGGCAGAATTTGGAAGAGGCCTTAATGTGGCTTTATATTTGGCCGCCTGGTCGAATCGTGCAATATCCAGATTTGTGGGGCGTTCGAATGTGACAGCAGCCCGATGTCTGATTGCATGGGAAAGTGAAGACAGACCTACTCGACGTCAAGATTCCGGTCAACGACGTCTGACAACCACAAGGGAGGACCACCACACTGCGCACTAACCACTTCGCAGCTCCACACATTTTCAACTGCCTTCTAAAAACAGGTACTGCATTCTCAGCAACACTCTGTGCCATTCCACATCAGTGTTCAAAGACTAGTAGCAATCAGACTAGAAAAGTACTGTTTACGAGTAGGCTGCCGTAAGTCCTCCACACAAAAGGATGCATTTCATATGGTGCTGTAACCAGGAAGCACGGACTGCTGGTGAATGGCGTCGTACTGTATTGAGCGATAAATCAAGTTCTGTAGTTTCCCGGATCTCCATCGTTGGCGAGTGGGGGACGACGTGGGTAGAGGTCCCATTATCTCAACGTTTTGGAGAGGCGCAGCGGTGTTACTCTTTGCGTTATGATATGGGGAGCCACCGGGTATGACTTCTGGTCATGGCTGGTAGTGATTGAGGAAACTCTGACAGCATAATGCTCCGTCAAGGACATAAAGCGTCCTCGTGTGTTACCTGTCATGCAACAATATCGTTGTTCCATTTTTTAACAGGACAATGCTTGTACACACATGGCACCTGTCTCTATGAACTGTCTGAATGATGTTGAGGAGCTCTCATGGAAAACAAGATACCCAGATTTGTCCCATAGAACATGTGTGGCACCAGCGCGGACGTCAAGTTCGTCTTAGTCCCAGTAGTTAAGAATATCAAGGACCAGTTACAAATGTTATGGGCCAGCTTACCTCAGGAGAGAATACAATGACTTAATGACACACTTCCCAAAATAATCAGTGCATGCTTCCAGGCCGGGTGTGGTGGGGAGGGGGGCGCAACGTCTTACTGATAAGTGGGCTGATAGTGCCAAGATCTTTGTGAATTTCACTAGATTTTTTAATAAATGAAATAACGAAACACAAAAAACTCTTAAGGGGACTTAGAACGGATTTTTTTCACATTTTCGGATTTTTATCTCATTATAAAATTTGTAATTTTCCGAATAAAATGGTGTATATATCACTTATAAACTCACATGGGAAGTATTTTATTTTTTAAATATAATCTACACTGGTTGGAAATGTTAAAATTTTTACGTGCATTACTTCAAGATTTAATAAAATCGGTAATTTCTTATATAGAAGGCTGTGGATTGCTGTGTTATAATGGTCATGTCCAGAAGAGGATGGGCACCAAATGGAGGAAGTTGAAACAAAGTTTGAGAGACAAGAAACTTTCTGATGGTAAAACCACAAGAGGCAGGCTGACCAACAAAATGATTGATGAACTACAGCAGCATTATGGGATGGCCATTAGAAATAATACTGAGGATTTGTCGAAAATGAAGCAGGCTCCATGGAATACTTTCTTCCACAGACTGTCAACTGATGAGAAACCAGTACATCACCTTTGCCCTCCTGTACCTGATTCGCGGTGCAATTACCGCCATGCCCAGTACTCAAACAGCTCATACAGCCATAAACATTCCATCCCAGCAGCAGTCATGGATATCATAAAACCTATTTACAGAGACCTGGAAAATCCTGAACTACTGAAGAAGTGTCTGCATAGTCAGACTCAAAATCCCAATGAGTCGTACATTAATCTTATATTATGGACTCGCTTAGGAAAAAAGGTTTTTGTTGGAATGAAGACACTAAGGTGCGGGGGGGGGGGGGGAGGGGGGCATCGGTGATGTTGTTATTGCTTTTAATGATGGAAACATTGGTAGGGTGAAAGTGCTACAGCATATAGTAATTAGGCCTGGAGCAAACTGCATCAGAGGACTTGAAGGATGGACCAGGTTCGCATTGATAAAGCAGAGTATGCGCCACATATGGTGACTAAAGAGTCCAGTTAAAAGAAAAGAAGAAAAAAACTTGGAAAAAGATCAAGAGGATTATATACAGCATGGAGCAAGGTGCTTCTGAGTGACTAAAAATGATAAATTAAACATATATTAAGTGAGTTACACTCTTTTGAAACTTTAGAAGCCGTTCCCACAAAATTTACATTTTCTGTTGCATTTTTCCCTAACTCTTGGAAACCACTTCGAGTAGAGTATTCAAATTTTCAGGAAGTAATAACATACATACTCTGAGTCTACTGAACTAAAAGAAGAACATTATGTTATGTATCATCAAAATTATTTAGGATAACGTACAAAAAAGTACACAAATTTTAACTGTGTAGTTAAAAAATTGTATTTCCGAAAGCAGTAGCTGAAATGCAATTATTGTGGTTCACTAGACTCAGAACATAAGTTTAATGTCCTGTAAAAGTTTCATGTCAATGGCTACAATGGTTCCTGAAATACAGGGAAGCCAAGTCACTAAATTTAACATTGTCGGGATAGGGCGTTCCAGCTCCCCTTAAATCGTGAGGTTTCATTTTGTTTGGTCGTCCACTTCTGCGACCTTCACTTTTTGTTCAGGCAGTGTGTCCTGATTGCATACAGCACATTAAAAGTTTCGCTATGGATTTCTGATGTGTGCGGAGTACATACACAGTAACATCACATTAAGGGCTCACATAGATCCCCAGAGCGGGTACAAACTAGCAATTAACCACTGACTCAACCTTGGGACCACTGTAAGCCAGAATTTTTACATGTAACTCATGGATTTAAAAAGAAAAATTGGGAGACTTCAAATGGCGATGAACATTAAGGCTACAGGGATCGTTCCACTAGCATAGGGAAGGAACTCCCATAACACTCTGTTTCATTTGATTGTGGAAAGCATCATTACTGGTTCCTTTGAATATCACTCCACTGCCATAGCCTTCACTCGCTATATTGAGATGGATATCCAGTGTACATATAATATAAATAAAAAAAACAGGAGGATCGAATGTTAGTCCACATCTAGTCAAATCTGGGCAGGTTATATGACTGTTTCCTTCTACAAGCAAGTGTAGTGGAAGTCCAGCTAAAACTTTTATTATACTACTGACTGTTTAGTGTAATAGTGAACCTGTTCTTAGTCTTGCTAGAGTGAAACATTATATTTGTGATTTACAATGTCATTGCTTACTTCATTCGCTGGCGCCCTCAGCTCAGCCAGTATTAAGAAA
Source organism: Schistocerca americana (assembly GCF_021461395.2). Lineage (NCBI taxonomy): Eukaryota > Metazoa > Arthropoda > Insecta > Orthoptera > Acrididae > Schistocerca > Schistocerca americana. The sequence goes on from NC_060130.1 coordinate 535,770,755, forward strand.
TCTATTACTGGAATGTGTGAGGTCGTGCAGTGGTGATGTTAGTGACCTTACATTTTGTTGTTTCTAGTCCAAATCTGAAGAAACCGCTTTATAAAAAAATGGTTCAAATGGCTCTGAGCACTATGGGACTTAACATCTATGGTCATCAGTCCCCTAGAACTTAGGACTACTTAAACCTAACTAACCTAAGGACAGCACACAACACCCAGTCATCACGAGGCAGAGAAAATCTCTGACCCCGCCGGGAATCGAACCCGGGAACCCGGGCGTGGGAAGCGAGAACGAAACCACTTTATAATTCCTACTATCTCCAATAGTAAAACTGTGGAGAACTTGGTATACATTTCCAGTTTCTGAATATAGGTGGCACTGTGGCTGCACTGCAGTTGCTTAGGGTGGGAAATCCAAAAATTCAAAATGGTGACATAAAAATTTTTTTAAAAATTGTTTGGTGTTCAAATTGGCGGAATATTTTCAAAAAATTGGCTGGAAATTTACCAAGTCCAATAAAGAAGATGGTATTAAATCCAAGAAAATGGTTGGAAATTCAAAACAAAGTCGAGTACAGGGTTAGAGGAAACTGTAAAATATTAGCAGGAGGAAAATAGTTCAGCTAACCCAGTTGTGCTTTGTGTCCTTGCCCCTCCTCCTCCATAGCCGTTCACAACTCCTCACCTCCAAATCTCCAAATCTCCAACCAATTACAAAAAAAAAAAAAAAAAAAAAAAAAAAAAAAAAAAAAAAAAAAAACCATGATGATGGAAACACGCCAACAGCGTGTTTTATAGCAATCCCCTTCCTTTTTCCAATCCACCAGCGTGTTATATTAAAAATCGCTCCAGATACGCAATAAGAAGGTTATGTAACCTCCAGCTGAAAGTCAAAAATATTCATTATTTCCATCAGAGTCAAATAAATTAATTTCAAGCATAAGAATGATGTCAAAATACATTATTTACATTTGGACCAATTGTGTGCTTTAGATCCCACGTCCCCTCACCTTTGAAACCATTCTGAGTGTAGTAATGAAATTATGTGTACACATGGTGTCAAATTACACATCAAACCACACCTCTTCCTCCTCCACTTCTTCCTCTCTCCAACCTGTCAAAAACCCATCTATCTCATTTGTGCTTTACACCTACCTCCCCCTTCTTTTTCCAACCAATCAGAGTCAAATGTTGAAATTATGTCTACAATGTGATATGTGGTAAAACTTACGTAACATCCACCTGAAATTCTACGATATTCATTCTTTCCTTGAAAGTCAAGCTGTTTTAATTTACAGCGTAAAATTGTGTCAAACTACATTATTTACGTTCATATGTATAACACTGTCGTAATATTAAAAAGATGCATAAGAATGGTGTCGTGTTACACAATTTATGTACACGTATGGGATGTGACTACAAAATGACCGGACTGATGCTCTCACAGAGGAAGCACTTACGCACTAAAGCTGAACTACCAACAGGTCTGAAGCGTGAAGCCTTCTCAAACTTTTGCATCTCTGGTGTCTGTAGGCAAATAATTGTGGCTGTGGCCTCAGATTGTGTAAGAAATTTTATTTTATTTCTGTGGAAAAACAGAGCAACGAATTACCGTGAAGGTTGACATGAAACTTGAGAAAATTGCTACTGAAACGGATATCTTACTAAAAGAAGTGTACGGTGAAGACTGTTTCCCACGGACGCAATTTTCCGAGAGTTTCGAGCGTTTCAAAGATGGCCGAGAAGACGTTGAAGATGACTCACTCCTTGGACACCGATCAATATAAAAAACGGATGAAAATATCAAAAAAATAGGTAATCTGATTCGATATGATATTCAGTTGGGTATTAGATCGATCACTGATGCTTTAGGAATTGACAAAGAATACGTAAGACAAATTTTACTTAAGCAATTTCACATGAGAAAAATGAGGCGAAGCTAGAGCCGAAAATTCTCTCGATCAAACAAAATGACGACCAGGAAAATGTTTGTGCTGACGCTCTGAATGCCACAGAAAATGATCCATATTTCTTGGAAAGAGTGATAACATGTGACGAATCTTGATGTATCGCTTTCGATTCAGAAAATAACCGCCAGTGCAGGCAATTGAACGACTCAACTTCACCAAGAGCGAGAAAAGCAATAATGAGCAAATGAAGGTTCAAAGCGACTATGATTGTTTCCTTCGATGTTCATGGAATTGTCTATCTTCACGGGGTTCCTGAAGGTCAAAAAACTAATCAGCATTACTACCTTGAGGTTCTTGTTCCGTAACAAAATAAGAAAAAAACGACCCGATCTGGGGAAGAACAAGTCAAAACAGTGCACCAACTCATACCACGTTGTCTGTTTAAGAGGTTTCTAGCGAAGTACAGTATCTCATTGTTAGATCACTCACCTTATTCACCTGACATAGCACCATGTGATTTTCATCTGCAATGTAAAATTTGAATTAAAAGGAAAATTATGAAGCTCACAGAGGCAGATTTCCAGCAATATTACCGTCAATGGAAAATTCGCATGGAGCATTGTAGGGACAGGGGAGGCGAGTATATTGAGCGTGTCAATAGCTAAATACGTATATTGTTGAAATAAAATGTTTTACGGGAATAATCCCGTTATTTTATAGCCACATCTTTTACCTACCTCTGATCTAATTGACCAGAGGTAGGTAAAAGTTGTGGCTATTAAATAACGGGATTATTGCCGTAAAATAAAATAACTCCAATTTCACAGATATACATTATATACGGAAAATGGCGAACACACATTGCATTGTGTTCTGCCTCCCTCCCCTCCCCTCCAACCAGGACTTAGTATTAAACTGAAAGTGCCAATTACAATGTAACCTTATCTGGGCTGCGCTCAAAACTACCCAAACAACTTGTATTACTAAAATAAATATTTTACACACCTCCCTATCCACTCCTCTATCAGAGCCTAGCATTTTAGCCATTATTAAAATTAAAGAACCAGTTACAATATAGCTCCATCTGGGCTGTGCTCAAAAGTACCCAAGGGACCTGAATTATTTATAAAAACAAATATCACACACCTACCTTAAAGCGAAATGACCAGTTACAATGTAGCCTCACCTAGAATGTGCTCAAAAGTATCCACAATATTTATCAAAACATATGAAAAACTTTCTGAATTACGTAAAAAAGACAAACTATGTTTGCATTGCTGTCTTCCAAAAAAAGATTGTATATGGTGTGGTTCACAACCCACAGTTCCAAATTTCAGTGAAAGCTATATACAATCTGTGACGAAATGTTGGAAGGAGTACATACACCCTCTCAATACATAATTAAAAAGCAATATTTGCTTATAAAATGTAATTAACAAATTAGTAATACATAGTTCAGAGCATGCGTTTTACTTTGAGTATTATACCCCAAAACTGGGAAACGTGATGCATAATCGATAGCTGCTTTATATCACAGATTCTTACTGTCACTAACAGATGGCTGCACTGGTAAAAACGTTAAAAGTTCAATCTTTGTTCCACAAGTTACTTACTGTCACCAGAAGATGGCTGCACTGTTAAAAACCCATCCAAATATCGATATGTGGACAACACTCGGTGTAGATGCAATAGAGCCTTAAATTAATTATTTTCTACGTATATGATGTTTGTCAAATGTCACAATATTCTGAAATGTCTCCAAAATAAATTGGCAAAACATGAGAAGTGTGATGTATATGTTGATTATCACAATGTTTGCATCAAGTTATTTTCCACACTTATCCGCCAAATTTGTGTTTATAAAACATGATTGTGAACGCTAAGGTATGTGTTAGGGGAGAGCAGAACGAAGATAATACATTACTAGAAAATGTAATCGATAACAATTATTGTAAATGTTTGGGACCTATTTGAAGTGAATTACAATCACTGTAAAGCTTAAATTAATTATTTTACCTCATCTATGGTGCTTTCCAAACGCCACAATATTCTAAAATATGTCAGCGACCAAGAAAATGTAATGTTTACATTTCAACAGTATTTATATATTTAAAGTGTATTCATTTTTTTTCTTTATTGATTTTCGATTCCCCCCATACCTGGGGAGGGCCGGGCTGACAGCAGCTTAATACGCTGCTCTACAGCCGAGAGAAAGTTAAACAAAACAATGGTGAGAGAACAAACAATATAAAAAGGCGATAAAATGGTGACTTTGTTAATAAAAGTAAAATGGCAGAAAGTTGAGGAGCTTCAAATACAAACACGGTGTTGACAATGCGGATGAAGACACACAGGAAGGAGAAACGCACTATTAAAAAAAACACGGCGACAGGCTGGTCTCTGTTCGCACGAGATAAAAACACAACTAGCGACAGTATGGTGGCTGTTCGCAACACTGACAGGGGACGCACAACACTGAACACTGACTTATAACAGCACTATACAGGTGATACGGTGGCAGATGGGGGGGGGGGGAGGATGACGCCGACCTATGAGGGGGAAGAGGGGGAATGTATTCATTCAATATTGACGCAATCTATAAGAATGCTATATATTTCCAAGTATGGGGAAAAGCTTATCCGTAACTGAACAGAAAATGCAGCATTCATCCCTCCATCGTGTAGTGCAACACATGGTGTGTGAGAAATCCTCGTGTATAATGGTAATACATCCGCATTCATCTCCCGAGTCAACACTTTCGGCAAGCTGAAAGCATGATGCGTGAAACATCCATCATGACAGTTAGCAACTCCTGGTGCAGAGATCGAAACTACCAGTGCGGCCATCTGTTGATGAAAGTAAGCAACTGGGAGATAAAACAGCTGTTGATTTTATTTCGCATTTTCAGGTTATGCAGAACAGTATTGAAAGTAACTAATGTTTTGGAAGTATGTATTACTAATTCATTAATTACACTCCATAGACAAATGTCACTTTTTAATTGTTCATTGAGAGTATGTTATTTACTAATTTCAGTATTCCATAGCGAATCAGATATAACTTCCAATGAAATTTATCGATGCGACTGGTGAGCTAGATAATAAACACTTTTTTTGGAAGTCATTAATGCAACATAGTTCGTCATTTTTTACTCAGTTCAAATACTTTGATGTAGTTTTTGATAACTATTTTGGATACTTTTAAAAACATCGCATATGATGCTAAAAGGTAACTGTGTCTTTAATTTTAATGACAGCTAAAATTCTAGTCTCAGAGTGAACAAGAGAGAGTGAGGTATATGATGTATTTTGTTTAATTAATTTAGGTCGTTCAAATACTGTGGAACATACCCCAGATGAAGCTACACTGTAACTGGCTCTCTCTCATTTAATAGTAGGTTCTAATGGAGGAGAGGAGAAAGAAGTGTGTGCCATATTTTCTGTCGATAGACAATTTAAGTCGTTTAGGTACTTTCGAGGAGAGCTCAGATGGGGATACATTATAATTGGCTCTCTCATGTTAATATTAGTTTCGGATTGGGGGAGGAAAGAGGAAGGTGGAACATTATGCAGATTGGGTCAGCCATTTCACGCATATGATGCACATCTTTAACCTAGGAATCATTTTACTATTACGCCAGAGCTATGCATGTATACGTAAACATGACATCATCAGTTTCATATTGTCAGAGGGATACTGCACGTGTATTTGTAAGTAGTGTAATTTGACATCATTTTAAATGTATTTTGGAAATAATGAATATCTTTGACATTCATATGAGGCTTACGTAATTTTTAGTGCATATTTGGGGCAATTTTTTACTACAGTGCACTGACTTGTTAGAGATAAGGAGGGGGACAACGGGAGGATGGAAGGGGAAGAGGGTTTTTAATCTTCCATTAACAAAGTAAGGTTATTTCTGCTGGCTTGGATTTGTGGTATAGGTACGAAAACGGGCATGCCCTGCTTTCAGCTACTTTTCAGTATCACCCAACTACCCACTTATATCACTACTTTGTAAGATAACCATCCTAAAAGAATCTTATCATCGAGTTTTTCAGGGCGATGGTCGAGCAAAGTAGTCGAAAATGCATAGTTGCGCGGCCTTGAAAAGTAGTTGAAAACAGGTAGTTGAAACTGCAGTATTCACAATTTCGTACCTATACGAAATATCCAAGATGGTAGAAATAGCTTAGTTTTATTAACAGAAAATTAAAATCACTCTTCCCCTTTCCCCCTCCCCATATGCTGTCTTACCTCCAGCCAAACATAGTACACTATTAAAAATCCAGAATGATGGAAAAGACAAATTATTGTGATTTATAGCCCACGGCCCATCATCTTACCAATCACCCTCAGTGTACCATTTAAATAATGTGTAAAAATAGCATTAAATTACATTATATCCAGCCTACCCTTCATCCTTCCTATTTCCAACAAATCAGAGTGTAATATTAAAAAATAGCACCAAATATGCAGTAAAAGTATGTAAAACCAATATTAAAGTCATAGACATGCATTATGCACGCCAGTGGCTCACCTACGCTGTATAGCGCAACACCTCCCTCTCCTCTGCTGCAATCAGAGATCAGCATTAAAATGAGAAAGCCAATTACAATTTAGCATTATCGATCTGCTGAAAATTATCCAAAACATTTGACAAAAAATACCTCAAAATATCTATATTTCATAGAAATTGAGAAACTATATTTTCATTAATGACTACATCACCAGTCTCACTGGTAAATTTCATTCTAATCTATATGTCCTTTGCTATGACATATTGGAGTGTGTGTATAACATAAACTGCGCATCACAAGTAAATGGTAACTTTTTCGAAACTCTGTAAGTGTTTCCTATTGCAACACAAATGTCTTAAATTTGGCTCAAAGGAGCCTACAACCTTCTCTGTAAGGATGCAAAAGTGTGGCGCTCTGTGGCGTCACCCATTGCGACACTTAAAATAGAGCATCGACACATGCGAAGAAAAGGCCACAGCTTAGAAGTTCCTGTGAGGTGTAAGCTGGGTTAGAGATGTCACGTTGACACCACGCTTCACCACAATTGTGCCCAACGCCATTTTAAGCGTGTCGCACGATGGGAAGGTCGCCACACCTCCTCTTACCCCCATTTCACCCCATCTCAGGGGTTGGCATCAAGGGCGACAACGAAACCAGCCCTTCCCCTGGGGCGTTGATTCCAACACATTTCACCGCCGCAAACGACAGTTCGCAGTGCCATGAGCAACAGGAGGACGTTCTTGACAACCTTGGACACTAATGACGCCACCGAGTGTTGTAACTCTTCTCTAAGGTCGTTGGGGGGGCTGCATCCCCATTGAACATGATCGCACTCCCTTGCAGTGCAGCACAACTGCGATTTTTGCCCTCTTGAATAGGTTGGAACCGTTAGAGACCGTTCAAAATCATTCGACGAAATTTTGATCCGAAGCACTGAATGGTGCTTATGCTTTTTAATCTTTCTTGCTCCTGTTTGGCAGCACCCTCAGCGCCTACCGCACCCATTTCTTGAACACTTCAAAAATGTGCCTGTTCAGAAATGGATTCCAAGGCAATTTCTGGCAGCCAACCCTGTGACACCCCACAGATGCTGCAAGCCTGTAAGCAGGCACTGGAGCAGCAGTGTAGGGCCACTTTGTTTAAGGGTGTCAATGTGTCCCTGCTTACAGGGCTGAAAGCAGGCACTAGAGCAGCTTTGCAGGGCTACTTTGTTGAAGGGTGTCAAGATTTCCCTGCCTGCCGGCACCTAGGAATCCATCACAGGATGTCCTGCTACCTTGGGTGTCGTCGAACTTGCGAGTCTTAGAGGGATCCTTGGCTATTTTATTCATTCATGTGTCAAAGTTGCATGCAATAGGAGGGCACGTAACAGGGAGGCCGAAAAAGTATGGACACCTTTTGCTACTTCAGATCATGCTCATATTTCCTCGAATGGTTGTGAACAGTCCCTACTGACTCCGCCCTACACCGCAGCGCAAAAAAAGCGGTCGCACTACGCTCCAAAACGGTGTGATCATATTCAGTGTGGTTCTAGCAGACAATGCCCCTAGAGAAGGATTGAACTATCAAGAGGGTGTCAGCAATGTCAAAAGTTGTCAAGAACTTCGTCCAGTTGCTCATCGCAATGCGGACTATCGTTTTCGACCGCGAAATGTGCGGGAACCAATGCCGCAAGTGAACTTATGATTTTCTTGATGCCCTTTATGACCCCTCCCCGCCACATCCTTTGGCGTTCATGTGTAGATTCTGAGCGGCGGTGTGCCTGAAACGTTTTCCCCTGGCACCCATAAGGAATCAGCGTGATTTGCACTCTGGGTGTCCGGTCTGAGCTCCATCTCGAAGGCGTCAAAGAAGAGGTGAAATTTGTATAAGACGGGTTATGACGGAAAGTTGGTGCCAATGAGACATCATTAACCCAACTCATATCTACTTCTGAGCTATAGCCTCTTTTTCGCATATAGTCTATAACATGCTGTTTGAAGCATCGCCAAGCCCGAGAGTGGTGTCGCATGGTGCCATGCTTTTGCACCAGAGGTTGCAGGCACCTTTGAGCTAAATTTCAATCTTTTGTGTAGTAATGGGAGACAGTTATGGGGTTTCGAATAAATGGCCCTTAAATTGTGGTTTGCTGCGTACTCACTAAAATGGTTAAAAACTAAAGTTTGCTTGTGAAATGTTATTAACGCATTAGTAATACATATTTGTCGAACAAGAGTTAAATATTATTACACAAACCCTGAAAACACTAAATAAAATCAACTACCGCTTTATGACCCAGTTGCTTACTGTCACTAACCGGTGGCTGCACAGGTAAATCCCCACATCGGGGGTTCGAGTCCTCCCTCGGGCATGGGTGTGTGTGTTGTCCTTAGTGTAAGTTAGTTTAAGCAGGATTAGTAGTGTGTAGGCCTAGGGACCGATGACCTCAGCAGTTTGTTCCCATAGGAACTTTACCACAAGTTTCCAAAGTTTGCGCAGGTGAAACGCTAAAATTTCGACAGTGTCTAGAACACCAAAAACTGTCTGTATAGCGACCATTGATGTGGCTTCGACTGAAGCAGCAAGAGAGAGCGGTGTATCGACAGGCTATATCCAACTACAACAATGGTCAAACGAGTAGCGCCCCTGTCAGCTTTGTAGACGAGAACTCGTTCTGAAAACAGAATCACTATGGATGTATCCGAGTCAGGAAATTCCAAGAAAAATGAGCGTAGCCATTTTATATTCACCATCCTCATTCGAGCACGACACTTGATGTAACGGTATGGGCTTTCATAACATACACAACACGACCACTTCTGGCCCACACAGGTGGGAATTTGGGAAGCAACCATTAAATATCTGATGGCTTTACCACTGTTGGCTATGCGATAACTCTTAGCTCTCCTTCACGTTATCTTACAACCAGCAAACGCAAGACACATGTTGACATTACTGACATGACCTAACTTCAAACAGTGACTGTTTAACTAATGACCGGGCCAGCACGTTCTGCAGATCTCTCAACCACTGAAAACTTGTGAACATGGATTGCTGAGAAGGTTACACGCCACCACTCGCCAACCACAACTAGGGCTGAAGCAGCTTGCAATGACGTACGTGTTTAAGTCATTCAAGTTTATTTCCACTCTAAGCACTGGTGCGTTACAGCCGTTGTTTCAAGAAGTGGCAACTTTGTGTACCGAATTTCTCATCCTGTACACCGTAAATCATCTTCAAATATGTAAACACATTTTTGCCGACAGCTGAATAAAAAAAATCCCATTCTTTCCTATACTTGCTGTTCTTGAAAATTGAACCATTAGTGTCATATGATTCTACAGATTAATACAACATGTCATTTTGAGGTGCCCTTTTATATGTTTTTCGTTGATGGTGTGAAACTTTACATATTTGATGGTACTTTTGGATTACTGTCAGTTTTATTAGCCACCGCTTAAATTAAATGCTAATTTTATCATGAAATCAATCGTACACCTACAACCTTTCTGCATAAGAAGGTTGGTAATATGTATTCTTACATTGTGATATCATCTTCATACACGTTCATTATTTCTTACTTCAAATTTGTTCTGCAGAGTCTAAACTACTCAGTGAACCACTGAGATAATTTGAGCATATGTATCTGTTGACCTTAGCCACCTTTACGTCTGCATAGCTATACAAACACAACAACAGTTAAAATTTTCGTAATTATTGTATTTATGTATTGGTTTTATTCTCATCGTACAGATTGCTGTGAAATGTTAATGATCTCGTCTTAACAAGACAAATAAAAATGTGTGGTCAGCTTCTTCGCAGAATTAATTTATTATATATGACTTACTACTCGGTGGATACAATGGCTACCCATTTCACATTGTTCGCAGTTACCCACGGATATTTTTGCAGACCACAAACCACTACTGATTGTAGCATTTCAAACTCTCCACAACAATATAACAATAACTTTAGATCGAAACAGTCATATAACTATAGAAACTGCGGCATGTATGACCGGGAAATAGGAGGCTACTCGTCTCCCAAGTATTGTTCCTTTCGTTGTTGAGGTCTTCAGTCGGAAGACTGTTCTGATTCAGACGAGCAAGTTCCTTCCTCTCCGCATAGCTCATGCAAGGTAAATCCATCTTGACCTGCTAACTGTTGCCAAACCTTGTTCTTTCTCTACACCTTTTACTTACACATTCCTCCATAAAAAATTAACTCTTTCTTAGCCTCATGATGTGTCCTATTAACCTATGTCTTCTTTACACAAGTTGGGCCAAAGATATTTTCTCTCCTCAACTCAGGTCAGTACCTATTTATTAGTTATTTGATCTGGTGACATAATATTTAGTTAACTTGTCATGGTTGGGCTTCGCAGTCATATAATATTTCTTAACCCTTTCAGACCTGGTGGTCACAATTGTGTACATAAAATTTGTTCACTAATATTTCGCTGACAAGAAATGTCAGGTGCATCCAAACTCACTGTGCACATTTGTGTATGTTTCTTTTAGCCATGCTCCAGCAACTGCTGCTCTCTTGTGAGCAGTCTGTGAACCACATAGTAAAATATTCTCTCTGGTGTTGTCTCTCGGTGGGAAGCCATTACTCATTGACTTTATTGCTATAATAGTCACGTTGTGGGTTTTGTTAATGAATATTTTGTGCGGTTTCCTTCTTTTGGAAACATTAGAGATTCTTTCAGTGGAATTTTCAGCAATTTCATTCAGTTCATATTTGTGTTATGTATCAAGTAAGTTTAATGTACACATTTGTGTACAACAGGTTCTTAATGGTGTATACTAGGAAACGTAACCGAAAATATGCCTCAGCTGTATTTGCATGGCTATGGTAGTTTTATGTGGTATTTTTTTCAGTAGTTTCAGTACCAGCAGCAAGGAGGAGAATAACTTCACCTGTACATACGATTTTATTTTATATTGCTGACTTTTGACTTACAAATATGGATAAGGAATATCTTTGTGTGAAAAAGACTGGGACTTGATTATGGACATAATTGAAAATAGTGACGTTTCTGACATTAGTTTGAGTGAAGATGAGGATAACAGTGTACCACTTATTGAAAGGCAAGCTCCACAAATAGTGAAACGTGTTCGAGCAGTAGAGACACCATATATGAAGATGATAGAGAGGTGGTGGATGCTGAAATGATTTTTTTATACAATGAAAACAATCCAGAATTGAATAGCCTGGATGACAACATATTGGTGACACCTAAAGAATCCATAAAATGGAAACGCAAGTCTCTAAGTACCATGGCAGAAACATACAAAGCTCCAAATTTTGAAGAATCTGTCTTACGTTCTCCAGTACAATACTTCAAAAGATACATACCAGGTGGTTTATTCACTAGCATGGCAGCACATACTAATCTTTATGCATTACAACAAGGCAAATCCTCATTCAAGCAGACAACTCCTCAAGAACTAGAGGTGCTATTTGGTTTGCATATATTGACTGGCACTTTGAAATTTCCCAGATTTCGAATGTATTGGGATACAAGCCTGAAGGTAAATGTGTTTTGGGAAAACATGTCATGGGACAGATTTTTTGAATTACAAACAAATTTACACTTTGTGAACAATCTGGAGAAGCCACCTGTAAATAAGGATAAATTTTACAAAGTAGGCCTATTGACACAGCCATTCGAAAACTCTGCAGTGAACTTCCTATAGAAGAGAATGTTTGTGAGGATGAAGGAATTATTCCTTTCACTGGGAAGTTTTCTGCAAAGCAGTGTGTCAAGGGGAAACCAAGTCCATGGGGAATCAAAGTCTTCATGTTGTGTGGAAGTTCTGAAATCTCAAGGCATCAATGCAGCAGGCACTGTCTGTCAAAACAGATTTGGAAAGAACTTGCCTTTTTCAGATGATAAAACAATACTGAAACAAACCAGAGGTTACTGTGAAGAAATCACTAGTGCTGATGACATTACCATGTGTAAGTGGTTAGACAATGCGCCAGTTGTATTGTGGTCAAACTTTGTTGGTAAAGGCTCAGTGGAAGAAGTTGAGCATTGGGACAAAAAGCACCATAAATATGTGAAAGTAGAAAGACCTGAAATAGTGAGAAGATATAAGCATGCAATGGGTGGTGTGGATCTATTTGATCAGTTGATAAGCTACAACAGAGTTATCATCAGATCTCGAAAATGGCTTTTGCGTATGATTTTTCATGCTGTTGACTTTGCCATCATGCAAAGTTGATTGGAATACAGATGAGATGCAGACAACCTGTCTATCCCAGAGAAGAAGGAAATGAACCTTCTTTCCTTTCATATCAGGGTAGCAGATGGATTGATACTGTGCCAGAAGAAAGTGACTGAAAAGAAGAGGGGGCGTCCGTCTGATGAAGGACTGGCTTCAGACAAGAGCCATACCAAGAAAAAGAGGAGAATTACGACTAGCTACAGAGATAGTTTGCATGATGTAGGGACTCCAAGTCGCTGCAGGGCGTTCTAGAATTCAGTGCAGAAAATGTAAAGTACATTTGTGTCTCCAAAAGGATATAAATTGTTTTTTGCAGTTTCATACTAAACCTTAAAATCAGTGAGTTGACCATTGTTGTTTAAATAAACCCTGTCATTTGGAATTATTTTTATTGTTTCTTCTATTTTAAAGTGAAATAAAGAGTGGCATACTTGATCCATACTGTTAACCTCCTTAATGTATGACATGAAGCTCGAGACCTGATGAACACAATTGTGTACATTAAATATCTAGAAGACTGGAGATCATATGAATTTTTTTCTTAGAAAAATGTTGTCAGGAGACTCACCTGAATGTAAAAATCATATTAGACATTTTTTTACAAGTGAATAAAAATTCAGGTCTGAAAGGGTTAAAAGACATCATAGTCGCCGTTGACTGTATAAAATATTTATTATTACGATTGCAATTTCGGCCTTAGGGCCATTTTCAAGTAACACTGCAAAAGTTACATTCTGTCAGAATATAAGACTATCTGTCATAAGTACATGTCGACGTCAAAATGTAAACAAATAAAATACATATTTTATACAGTCAACGGCGACTATGATGTCTTTTAAGAAATAATATTTAGTATTTTTCTGTAGCATCACATTTCAAACATTTTTGTTATTGCTTGTTCTGTTTGTGACATTGTAAACGGCGAGACTGCTAAGCAATGTATACAAAAAAACTGAGTATTTGATTGAGCAGTGTGTCTTTGGTAATTCGATGTTAAATGGGTGGGTCACGTAAGTCAGAGTGGATGCTGGCCAAAGAACGCAAGCTGTTCCAGCGAGATGTGAATGGAGGTGTGGGGATGCTCGAGTAGTTACAGTGGCAGATCAACTTGCAAATCCACAACGTGCTTAAGGAAGTGATGCAAAATGGCGCAGAAACTACGTTAAAACTGTAACTTAAAATATTCACTGGAAACTATACTTCCAGAAAAGCTACGAATAATCTAAAGACGGCGTCGAATTCTTGATACAAAGACGAACTGGCTTCAATTATTACCATATGTGTGAAGTTATTATTAACAAACATATTAACATTTACATTATAATTGTTTGTAATGTCAATAATAAATGACACAGACCTTCAACAGATGCATGTGACACATATTTAAGTGGATATTGATATCAGCTAGGCATCACCATATATCTACTATTGTTAAACAGATACGCAAATGGCTGGAAATTATTCATTGAATAAATCGTATAAGGATGCCAAAACCAACGTTTCTACACACGTACGCAAACCGTTATTTCCAGCATGAGACGGTTGTTCCATGATATTATCAATCCATACGTTAATTAATCAGATTTTGGTAACTTAATGGATGTAAGATTGTAATCTGAGTAATATAGGACGCCAGAGCCACGAAGAATAAAGATGTTAAGTTGGCTGGACTTACTGTAGTTCCATTTTTGGTGCATAAAACTGAATAAATCCAGTCATTTTGCTATCTTAAAAACTGAGTAATGTGGCACAAAGTTGCTAATAAACCGAGAGATTGTGATGTATATATAAAAAACGAATAAATATTATAATGTGTGTAACGCCACGAGAGGTGATCAAGTTGCAAGTTGCTGTGTGAGTGAGGCTGTTGGTCACACGATCAAGTTTTTAAATAGGCAGGCGGGACAGAGTATTCTTGGACAAAGACGCACAGTTGACATAACAGTGAGTAAATACTTCAGCCAAGCTGAATACTTCCAGAATGAGATTTTCACTCTGCAGGCGGAGTGTGCGCTGGTATGAAACTTCCTGGCAGATTAAAACTGTGTGCCGGACCGAGACTCGAACTCGTGACGTTTGCCTTTAGTGGGCAAGTGCTCTACCGACAGAGCTACCCAAGCACGACTCACGCCCCGTTCTCACAGCTTTCTGCAAGGTTCGCAGGTCAGCTTCTGTAAAGTTTGGAAGGTAGGAGACGAGGTACTGGCAGAAGTAAAGATGTGAGGACGCGGCGTGAGTCGTGCTTGGGTAGCTCAGTCGGTAGAGCACTTGCCCGCGAAAGGCAAAGTCCCCGAGTTCGAGTCTCGGTCCAGCACACAGTTATACTCTGCCAGGAAGTTTCAAGCGGAATATGTTAATGTATAAAGATTTGTATGCACCTGTTATACTTTGAAATTTCTTGCAGTTTTAGTGATTTGAAACACCGCTCAGTGCATTTTGTTCACATTCGTTACTGCCCACGAATACTCTGCTTGCACTGCAAAATTAATCATTTTGGTTTCATATATCCACATCATGTTGAATAAGAACCCATGTGAAATTACCATTCGCAGTAACTTTGTGTGTGATTTAAGTAAACGAATAATCAAAGATCAGTCCTCTGATTTTAGCACACCACATTGTTACTCTATAGGATCATATTTTTGATATTTTCCCTGTAATAATTATAGTCCAGTTATTGATTTGTTTAATTAGTTTACTGTTTACTCATTGCTAATTTAATATGCCTCATGAATGATCTCTGCTTCTACACGGCCTTAAAGCAACAGTGCATGACCGAAACCTTCCTTCGAGATGAACGTGTTCACTGCCCACTTGCTTTGCAAGTTCACTAGGGCTAGTAGCTGATAAAATGGTGTGAAATTAATCACCGCTTGGGATCAATTTGTTGCTACCTAACCACCAAAGGGCGAGTGCACGATATTAAATTTATGTATGGATCATTTGTAAATTATGTATTCTGTCATACACTGTTTCTTTAAGCCCTTATACAAGCATCGATGTTGCATGAAGCACATTAATTTAGCAGAGACAGTCAGTGAAAATATTATATATTATAAATGTGGGCAGCTTAGTGACTGAGGAACTGCTTTGTGTCAGAAGTGCATTCTATATACCTCTGCTGGAGCGTGCTTCTCGCAAAGTGGTATTATTAGTGATGGAAGCTGCAATTTTATGTATTACCCTTGAGCTGGTGACAAAGCCATTTTGTTGTAAGTTAGAAAAACGTGTTTACAGATCCCTCCGAAACTTTCTGCTGCTCTTAAAAACTTTGAAAAGCTGACTAGCTGAAGGTGGCAGATTACAGAGCTAATTTTGCGACAGCACAAATAAATGCAGAAACAAATGTAACAACTGGAGATTGTTTTGTGTCGGCTTCTGTGGGAGCACCGACACAAACAAGGAAGGAGAGAAGTTCCGATGGCCGGTGGCAGGAATCCAAAATGATCTGTAACATTTGCAGATTAATAGAACATTTTATTTATAAAAATGAAAGAAACATAACTTATCTTCTCGACATGAGTTAGCTTGATGTGCTTCCTGTGCCTCCTAAATGCAATTACTTTTACACACTATTGCTACTTCTAGAACACAGGCTAAGTATCATCTTCCTACTACTCAATACTGATGCTCCTGAAGTCTATGACCGAATTGGGCCCGACCAGTGATGGGCAGCTGGTTAAATCAGTGTTGACAGGGGGCACTGCACTCGTCTTCGTGGAGGTGTGCCGCTGCCCGTTCGTTCCACTGGAACGCGGGTCAGCGTCTACTTGATTCCATTTCGCGCTGCTGCGCTGGTCAGTGTGCAATCGATGCTTTATAACTGCACAGAACTGTAGCAAACGTGTCTTGTGAATTAAATTAGGAACATCTGTAAGTGGATTAGTGCAGGGATTAGTTTTCAGTGGGATCCGGATTCGGTGTAAAATTTTTTATGGAGGTCCCAAAAAAAACTAGTAATTAGAAGGTACTGTTTTTTATTTTGTTTTCAAGTCGAGTTAGTTTCCAAAAAAGGATAATCCAAGTAAAACAAGTAGTTCTCAGCTAATATTGTAATATATTCAATGTGAGAAACTACATCGACGGTCTTCAGCCAGTTTTTTAAAGTTCGGTGTAAGAGGGGTACAGCAAATGCGAAGTATGTCTTCGAGATGGGCGTCCGTCAAACTTGACCGATATGTGTTCTTCGAAAAATTCATTTTCGAGAACGACGATTCGCACATACAGGGTGAGTCACCTAACGTTACCGCTGGATATATTTCGTAAACCACATCAAATACTGACGAATCGATTCCACAGACCGAACGTGAGGAGAGGGGCTAGTGTAATTGTTTAATACAAACCATACAAAAATGCACGGAAGTATGTTTCTTAACACAAACCTACGTTTACGAAATATACCCAGCGGTAATGTTAGGTGACTCACCCTGTATATGACGAACCACACATAGTGGCCAGATTGATAGCTACTTTCTTCCAGTTTTCATATTTTTCTGAAACATGTTTATCCCAAAATTCATCAGTGGATACAGTTTTATACATTTGCAATGAAATATCTTCTTGCAAGTCGATTATCTCCACTAGAAGTGAAGACTTTGAAACGAAAAATAACTTAGGAGCCACATCAGTCCATTCTGCCGATGCATCAACTTCATAAGGAAATTTTAGGAATTGAGACATCTTTCCAATTTCTGCAGTCTTGAAATATTGTAGCAAATTCGTCCCTTAGATCAGACAGAAATCTTACAAGCACTGCAATGTCTCCTTTAGAGTTCTCTTTTTTATACTCATGAATTGTTGGGAAATGAATAAATTCGTGCCTTGCAATATCTTTTTCAAAAATATCCAGCTTATGACGAAAAGCAGACACGCTTTGTATCAGATCACATATTAATTTCCCATTCCCTTATAACTCTATGTTGAGCGCATTTAAATATTTCAGAATATCCTTCGGAAAAGCCACAACTAGCATATTGCGCGCGTTTGTTATGAACTTTAAGTGCTTCTTTGCTCCCTGTGTATCCAAGATTTGCAAGAAGGAGGTTACTTCTTCCTTTATTAGCCAGAAACGTTCAACAACTTGACCTTTACTTAATCAACGAACATTGTTGTGTTGAAATAAGTCAGAATACGCTGCATCACATTCTGAAAGAAACTTCTTGAACTTTCGGTGTTGAAGAGAAGAATGAGATCTCATAAAATTAATCAACTGCACCAAGCTGTCCATTACTTCTTTCAGTGTAACACTGAGTTTTCCACAAAGGGCAGTCTGATGAATTATACACTGATACGGTATTAGGCCTGGATTCTGATCCCAGATTTTCTTTACTACACCTTTTTCTTTGCCAATCATCGCTGGGGCGCCATCAGTAGAAACCGACACTATTTTATCATAACGAATGTTGGAATTATTAATAAATTCGTCAATAGCTATGAATAAATCTTCTCCTCGAGAGTTACCTTTCAAAGGCAATATTGCGAGCAATTCTTCCCTGAATATCTTATTTTCAATGTCGAGAAATCTCACGACAATAGATATTTGGTCATCACCAACAATGTCACATGATTCGTCAAGTGCAATGGCGTAGCATGGTGCCATTTCGAAAAGTTCAAGCAGAGTACTTTTAATATCAGTAGCTAAAATTTCCTTTCTTCTTGTATTACTTCTTGCCGACATTGGAATACTTTGAACTGCAGCGACAACATCATTTTTGTTCTTCAAAAAGTGCCGAAGCTACTTCCAGCATACATTCTTTCATTATTTCAGAATCTGTGTTCACTAAGTGTCCAGCATACACGTAACGCTGCTTCTTGCTCACTCATGCAGCGATCCAGCGATTTCGCGCTTTTTTCGTAAGAAGTGAGATATTCTTGTAATTTAAATTAAAATTTTATCGTGATAAGTTTACAAAGCAGCTGTACATATCACATTTATACATTATCTAATAGAATTATATTACCTATAGTTTTTCTTTACGAGACTCACTGCCAAGAGGAAAGTTTTTGTGGAATTGCTAATGAACTGTTTCATATTGTCGCTTTAAATTGCCACATTTAAAACAGCGACAGTTTTATTACATATTAAGCAAACTGGAACTGCTTGAGGTCTATCAGGTAGCGTAAAACAATATTGTTCAGTCCATTCAGTCAAAAATCTCCTATTTTCAGTGTCCACTTTCGCTTTTTAGGACCCATTATTAATGTAGGTATGCATGTACGAAAAGGTTTTTCACACGACAAATTATAAAACAAATGAATTGCTCTGCGGCCTGCGTGCGATTGACGAAACGAAGTAAAGACCGACCGCCCACTTTGCCCTCTTTGACTAAAACGACGGGTTCAGACTTGTTTAACAAATGAACGAGTGAGTAGTGACGAGTGGTGGGAGGCGCTACTTGTGGTGTCACCGCCAGACACCACACTTGCTAGGTGGTAGCCTTTAAATCGGCCGCGGTCCGTTAGTATATGTCGGACCCTCGAGTCGCCACTATCAGTGATTGCAGACCGAGCGCCGCCACACGGCAGGTCTAGAGAGACTTCCAAGCACTCGCCCCAGTGGTACAACCGACTTTGCTAGCGATGGTTCACTGACAAAATACGCTCTCATTTGCCGAGACGATAGTTAGCATAGCCTTCAGCTACGTCATTTGCTACGACCTAGAAAGGCGCCATTACCAGTTACTATTGATGCTGTAAAAACATGTACCGTCAAGAGCGACGTTCACCATTTATGGATTAAAGTTAAGTATTCCACAGCTACGTCCTTTTTTGCTAAAGTCTAATTCCCTTGTTCTGTTCCAGACCTCACGCCAGCCTGCGTGAGCTAAAACGCGTGCCTTTCGGCTTCCTCTCATACCGGCGTTGGCTCTCCTGCCAACCCACAACACTAATCGCCGAGAAAAATAGAATGAAATGGATCGACTCGACTAAATGATTTGCTTATCTACTCGACTTAATTTTTGTTTTTCATACACGTTTAGTTACTAAATTACTCAGTACTCGACTAAATTACTAGCCTAGTGCGAACGAGGCGCCGGGATTCTTAGTTGGACGTCGGACTGTATTTAAGAATATTTGGCGGTCCGAGGTTCGACCTTCCGCAGTCCGTATACGGACCGCGGTCCGCCTGTTGCCGATCTCTGGTTTAGTGAAAAAGACAAAGTTTTATTTCGCGCTGTTACTTTCTTTCAAAATATAACATACAGTTGCTAAGAAGAGTGTATTCAATGTATCATGACGTTTTTCTCACACCAATGACATTGCAAGTAATTGTCTAACGGTTTCAAATAATTACCTTGCTTAGAGTATTTTGTGTTAAACGCAGGGGTTGTGATCTGTCTTCCTCTTCTCACTGAACAGATCCATAAACAAGTGTGTAAAATTTTGCTCTATTATGCTGAATAGTGAAGGTCACTTTACTCACTCTTATTTTGTTTCAATGAGTATATATCTATAATTATTTGGATTTTAACAAAATTTAAAAGAAATAAATCTCACCAAACTGGAGGACTTGGTGACATATATTTCTTCTGTGTATAGACAAATCGAAACTCATTAAATGAGGCAAATTTGTAACAAAAGTTACGAAAAGTTCTAAAAGTGTCACGAAGTTGCCCACTTTTATGTAACAAGACAAGTTATTAAACGAGATATTTAATGAATGATCCCTTAGACCTAACCACAGGATTAAAGTTCACGATTAGTTTTATTCACATCAGTTCCAAAGTTACTTCGAATGGCCGCCTTACACAGGCTGATACTTAAACAAAGTATAGCAATAAGACATCAACTGATTGATTAAGCAGAGCAAGTAGAATGTTAGCAGGCAGTAACGAATGTAAACCAAATTGTGCAGTGCAACAAATCATCCAAACTGAACTAAATTCCTGAAGTCCAAAGTTCAGTTGCTGACTGCTATACTGGCACTTACTGTTCAAACATTTCCTAAGTCCCGACTCGTTACAAGAATTGTTCCTCAGTCACGAATAAAGGATAACTAAAATATTTCTATGCCCAACCAACACTTAAACTCACGAGGCTCACAATCCGTGCCAATCTTACCAAACCACCTTACCCACCAAGACACGGAACACAGAAGACCACGAAAAAAAAATGGCTCTGAGCACTATGGGACTCAACTGCTGAGGTCATTAGTCCTCTAGAACTTAGAACTAGTTAAACCTAACTAACCTAAGGACATCACAAACATCCATGCCCGAGGCAGGATTCAAACCTGCGACCGTAGCGGTCTTGCGGTTCCAGACTGCAGCGCCTTTAACCGCACGGCCACTTCGGCCGAAGACCACGAAACATGCTCTGTCTGCCTACGTAAAAAATGTGTCACGAGATCCATCACTAAAGTCAAGTGAGTAACATGTATTTAGAGGATTACAAATTTTACAACCTTCACACATTTCCGATTTACATTACAAACACTTTCAAATAATTTGCAGTTTGATATTATATTATTAGACGCAAATGTCGCAAAAGACCAACTTTTTTAGTAAAAATAGAACTATGTGATGTATGCATACGTAGCTTGTCTGTAACATTTGTTATTGATTTTGTACGAAATTGTTAGTAGCTTTATTAATATTTGCTTCACATATATGGTAATAATGGTAGTGATTCAGTGTCTTTATTGCAATGTCAACGCAGTCATTAGATTTTCTGTAGAATGTTTGGAAATGGTTTTTGTGTTCTTAGTGAACATTCACAAGCTCTAGTTTTTGACACGCAGAATCTGACCACAAGGCTTAGCGTCCACAAGTAGGTGTCAGCACAATTTACACAACCGCTACGAGATTTGTAAGCAGCGGCCGCACAACGGCCCACTGGACAGCTACTTCACCTCCTTGCAGGGCTCACTACAGTGATTCGGAAAACTCAGTGTTCGCCTACCTACCTGATCCATTCACTAAGGGCCACACACATGATACTCAACCAAAACCTCAGTTTTAGAATACCTGTCACAATGGACGCATCACTTGTAACATTACAGCTTCTGTAGAACAGTACACTTAAACCAGACACCTTCAGGAGTGACTTCATAGCACTTAAGATTTTTATTCGAAGATAACTAAGTTCTTTGTTCTATAAAAAAATTTCTTGCTACTGCCATTCTTAATTTTATAACTTTTCTATCGCGTTTGCCATCAGTTATTTTGCTCCCCAAATAACAAAATTCATCTAGTACTTTTATTGTCTCATTTCCTAATGTAATACGCTCAGCACCACCTAATTTAATTCGAGCACATTCCATCATCTTTATTTTACTACGGTGATTTTCATCTCATAACCTCTTTTGCAAAAATTGCCGATTCCATACAACTGATCTGCAAGTCCTTTGCCATCTCTGATAGAATTGCAGCAGCAATGGGAAACTTTGAAGTTTTTATTTCTTCTCAATGAAATGAAATTCCTTTCCAAAATATTCCGCTGGTTTTCTTTCCAGCTTGCTCTACTTACAGTTTGAGTAACATGGGGACTGGGCTGCTATCCTTTCGCGCTCTCTTCTCAGTACCACTTCTCATTGATGGTCGACTCCTATAATGCAGTCTGGCTTCTCTAGAAATTGTAACTAGCTTTTCGTCCGCTACATTTTTAGCATTTCCCACACTTAATAATATCTATGTGGAAACGTTCCGAGGAAATACAATAATGATATAACGAGCGGATTCAATATGAGTACAGACACATTTCTGCGTTTTCTTCTAAACGATAACGATATGGTGATTAGATAAAAATCTGTTTTGATTAGTTGGTTAATTTGGGGCAGGGGACCAAACGTCTATAACATGATCTATGATCAACCTGTTAATTTATAAGGACATAAAGACTCTGTAAAGTATTCAGCCATCAGTTTCATATGAAAATTTTGAGAATTCTGTCTGCTTATATCTACGTATAAAGTACACCCGGCTCTACTTCATTAATCTGTTCACTAGTGCATATACACTGCTTAATAAATCTGTCACACCACCTGCGTATTTACAGACGTAAAGGGGCAGAGATTCAAGGGAGGCAGAGCATTTAAGAATAAGCATTATAAAGAAATTAGCTTTACTGTGGAATAAAAACAGAATAGTAACCAAAATACAGGCAATCTGTTCTAAAATATACATCTTTACATAGCCATCAGATCAAAATATGTCTCTAGGGGACGTTCAGTAACACTCTGCTCTCTCCCTTGCACTCTACAGCAGATCATCCAGTGACTGTTTACGGTCCTGTAACAACACACTGTAATTTTAACTGATCATAATCATATGCAGTAGGGTTCATGTGTACAGATATCGCAAGGATTTCATTTTCTTGCCTCCTGGAGGAAGGTACTCACGAGGCAGGCGCAGCGTAGCAGCATTTTAGAAGACGAATCCGTCGACGAAATATTTACTGCACGACTGGACAGTAGGTTAAAACATCCTGTCATGATATTGCACGGCCTGAAATAAACCTCATCTTCGTTGAGAGGAATACGACACTCGTAGACGACACTGACCCGAGGCACGATAAACCCATCTATCTGATGAAAGCGTCGGGCTGCAATAATACCTGGCCGCCTCCGCAACTACTACGACGATCATTAGGCGTCAGATAAAATCTTCAGTCCTTGATGAAGAGATCCCGATAAATGATTAGGAAACGCGGGTTCTGAAAAGCCAAAACATCACATAAGATGAAAGTTCAACAAAGTTTTTTCTATTCCAACTTCGGCGAACAAGCTGTCGACTTCGATACGTGTAAAAAGAGGCCGTTACCGCCGTATCTGAATAATATACAACATTCATAAGGAACTACTGTTTTAACCTAGAGGTATCAAAACGAATGATTGTATTATGAGTGCCAAATTTACAGAGCTACCACTGACTGCGTTCCACAAACAACAGCTAAATGAGTCAGGCGTAATACTCTGTTAAAATGCAATATGTCATATAATATAATTAGAAGCAGAATGTAATTAAATAAATGTTGAAATTTAAAACAAAATTATTTTTGACAGTTTTCATGCGAAGTCCATCATCCCTTATTGTTCAACACATCGCTGAATCAAGGGATCAAGGAGACTAATGAGGCACAAATATGATGACGACGTCTAAATCTATCCCACATAGTACAAACACGATTGCAACGCACTTAATGATTTCTGATACAGCTCCCATTGTCAAAGTATCAATAATCACACATCCTCCAGAAGTGTTTAGAGACATCGCGTCTTTCCAAATCCACTGCTTCTAGGTTTCTGTACAGCCAATTTTTGGTAACTTCCGGCGTGTGCACACCGCTGTTATACTGCACGAAGCGGATGATAGGTATCTCTTATGCTTGATAATAACGGTTGGGAGTTCACTTTCTTATAACGTGATTTTATCTCTTCCAGTCCATCCTGGATGTAACCCCTACAAATTCTGCCACCCTGCCTGCACTTATTCACTTTGAAACAGCCAAGATTGTCCCTCAGCTTTTTACTGTGTCAAAAAATGTGATTTTGACGAGCAGTGAGTGGTTTTGGATTTCAATAAAGACCCTCTGCCATCCACGTCCGAACGAAAACGTTTCCGTCGGGCTGTACAAACAAGCCCTAGAAATATATGCCAGCTGAGAGGTAAATGAAGTAGAACGCTATGGGTGCTTCTTGATGAGGAGATGTAGTGGCTTATTTTCTTGCACGCTTCCAGTGCTGAAATGCAAACAGCACGAATGCATAGGCAGA
Organism: Schistocerca americana; assembly: GCF_021461395.2. Classification (NCBI taxonomy): domain Eukaryota; kingdom Metazoa; phylum Arthropoda; class Insecta; order Orthoptera; family Acrididae; genus Schistocerca; species Schistocerca americana. Next base: position 535,795,103 of record NC_060130.1, read on the forward strand.
CAATCGCTGTTATTTGCAGATCGAGCTTTCTGCCCACTCTCGACACTGGCATCGAAATTTATTCGATCTTAGGCCTTCCCACAGTTTGCGAAGAACGAGGACATTCTTCGACATCTTCATATCTCAGTATATGTACAGGGTGATCCATTGATCGTGACCGAAACAAATATCTCACGAAATGAACGTCAAACGAAAAAAACCACAAAGAACGAAATTTGTCTAGCTTGAAGAGGGAAGCCAGATGGCGCTACGGTTGGCCCGCTAGATGGCGCTGCCATAGATCAAACGGATATCAACTGCGTTTTCAAAAATAGGAACCCCCATTTTTTTTACATATTTGTGTAGTACGTAAAGAAATATGAATGTTTTAGTTGGACCACTTTTTTCGCTTTGTGATACATGGCGCTGTAATAGTCACAAACATATCGCTCACAATTTTAGACGAACAGCTGGTAACATGTAGGTTTTTTTAAATTGAAATACAGATCGTAGGTAAGTGTGAACATTTTATTTCGGTTGTTCGAATGTAATACATGTACCTTTGTGAATTTATAATTTCTGAAAACGCATGCTGTTACAGCGTGATTGCCTGTAAATACCACATTAATGCAATAAATGCTCAAAATGATGTCCGTCAACCTCAATGCATTTGGCAATACGTGTAACGACAGTCTTCTCAACAGCGAGTAGTTCGTCTTCCGTAATGTTCGCACATACATTGACACTGCGGTGACGCATGTTGTCAGGCGTTGTCGGTGGATCACGATAGCAAATATCCTTCAACTTTCCCACAGAAAGGAATGCGGGGACGTCAGATCCGGTGAACGTGCGGGCCATGGTATGGTGCTTCGACGACCAATCCACCTGTCATGAAATATGCTATTCAATACCGCTGCAACCGCACGCGAGCTATGTGCCGGACATCCATCATGTTGGACGTACATCGCCATTCTGTCACGCAGTGAAACATCTTGTAGTAACATCGGTAGAAAATTACGTAGGAAATCAGCATACATTGCACCATTTAGATTGCCACCGATAAAATGGGGGTCAATTATCCATCCTCCCATAATGCAGCACCATACATTAACCCGCCAAGGTCGCTGCTGTTCCACTTGTCGCAGCCATCGTGGATTTTCCGTTGCCCAATAGGGCATATTATGCCTGTCTACGTTAATGCTGTTGGTGAATGACGCTTCGTCGCTAAATAGAATGCGTGCAAAAAATCTGTCATCGTCCCGTAATTTCTGTTGTGCCCAGTGGCAGAACTGTACACGACGTTCAAAGTCGTCCCCATGCAATTCCTGGTGCATAGAAATATGGTACGGGTGCAATCGGTGTTGATGTAGCATTCTCAACACCGACATTTTTGAGATTCCCGATTCTCGCGCAATTTGTCTGCTACTGATGTGCGGATTAGCTGCGACAGCAGCTAAAACACCTACTTGGGAGTCATTATTTGTTGCAGGTCGTGGTTGACGTTTCACATGTGGCTGAACACTTCCTGTTTCCTTAAATAACGTAACTATCCGGCGAACGGTCCGGACACTTGGATGATGTCGTCCAGGATACCGAGCAGCATACATAACACACGCCCAACGGGCATTTTGATCACAATAGCCATACATCAACACGATATCGACCTTTTCCGCTATTGGTAAACGGTCCATTTTAACACGGGCAATGTATCACGAAGCAAATACCGTCCGCACTGGCGGAATGTTACGTGATACCACGTACTTATACGTTTGTGACTATTACAGCGCCATCTGTCACAAAGCGAAAAAAGTGGTCCAACTAAAACATTCATATTTCTTTACGTACTACACGAATATGTAATAAAAATGGGGGTTCCTATTTTTAAAAAACGCAGTTGATATCCGCTTGACCAATAGCAGCACCATCTAGCGCGCCAACCATAGCATCATCTGGTTCCCCCCTTCAAGCTAGACGAGTTTCGTTCTTTGTAGTTTTTTCGTTTGATGCTTATTTCCTGAGATATTTTTCCCGGTCACTATCAATGGACCACCCTGTGTCTTTGCGGTTACGCCTGAAATGCTGATTGCTTCTGGAATACTTGTGATCGCGAGAACATATTTGTACCCGCCGACGATGCGGCTCCTAATTACCTCATTAGTAAGGCAGAGTTCGAAAAGAACTCTATGTTTTCACTTTCTCATCTTTAGATAACCATTGACGTAATTTACGTGTAATACCTAAGGAAACTTCTCGCTGCAGTGCCGGAGGTAACGAAGGCGCCGAAGTCGCGTTTATTGAAAAAATGAGGATGAAGAACGTCAGTGCACAGCTGCTATTATACCCGGCTGTTACCGAAAGATACTTTTGATGAGGGCTTCATACAGTTCAGCGACGTTTTCCAAGTAGTTGTTAGCGGGAAGATCTGTATTTCCCTGTTATACCCGCAATTCACATCCCTTCCTGGTAACGGTCCTGGGCAATTCTCAATTCACGAAGGCAAAAGTAATTTTTAAAGCTTTAGCTCCTCTAAATTTGTGATTTAATTGTGAGTCTTCTTTAATAACATTATCAACTGAGCAGATGTCTATAGTGTAAAGCTAAATAAATTATTGTATACCGTTTTCACTAAGTGTCGTTATTAACGGTTTGTGTCGTTTTTCAGGTGAAGGAGTTCCTTATTAATTAAGTTAATTAATGTAAATTAAGCATTTACCAGCAATTAAGACTACCACAAACGCTACTGTCATAACGGGAGGACAGATATTAAAAATCAGTGTCTTCTCCTGTGCCAGAAAAGTAAATTTTCTGTTTGCACAATGATAAAAGTTTTCAGGCCGCTCACTATCTTTGTTTAATTTAGTAAACTAGGTTTCAGTGTGATTAAAGATGGAATAATTATGCTACCATAGCTTATGATAAATTGGGAACCATGTAGTGATATCGAATAAATTACGGAGGGAAAAGCTACGATCAACCGGGAATTACAGAACACACTCCTCTTATTTTGCAAAATATTTCATCTTTGTTAAAATCGAGATTATTGTGTTTTTCGTGGAACCTCCCGTCAGATTGAGTCTTTTTTCCAATTGCGGCTACACACTGAGCCACTGGCTCTTTACCAAATAATTGCTCATAATATATTTATATTTAAAATTATTTTCCTCGTTTTATTGGCACTTGACACAGCTACTGCCAATCTAAAGTCTGGTGCACACTATAAATTCAGTTCATTTTAATTCCATATATTTTTTCTTCTTTATTACATTCAGTCTCTTCCAGAACAGATCTTTCACCCTGAGGCTGAGTTTTCAGCAGGTAGCTTCAGTCTGTCAGAAAGTTTCAAAACTGAGCATAATCCAATGCAGAATGAAAAACTGATTCCGAAAATAAAGCCCTGGCTATGGCTAAGCCATTTCTCCGTGATGTCTTTTCTTCCTGGTGAGTTAATACAGCAAGATATGCAGGGGAGCCTCCGTGAGGTTTGGGAAACAGGGGAACGCTGCTGGCAGAAGTTCGGGTGTGTGGGGGAGGAGGATTACGGGATGCCTGGATATCTCGATCGGTAAAAGCTCTGCTCGTGAAAGACAAGGCTATGAATTCAAGTCGTAACACTACAGCACAGTGCTCAATTACTTTCACAATGTGTCTTTTCGCGTTTTTTAAAGTAACTTCCAATCATTAGTATATATGTTGTCATCTAGTTGTCTATACTGATTATTTAAGTTATTGTAAAGCAAACTTTTTTTACAAATCATTTGGAGAAATATTGTAAAAATAGATACTTTGGCAAAGTATGGGCTTTAGGTATGTGCAATAACAATCTACTAAACCCACAGCAAATCTCAAATTTTTCTATTTCAGTGAAAAGAGAGTATTTGAAACGTAATTGAATGTGCTAGTCCAAAATTTGTAAATCTGACTACATCCATTACCTTACTGAGGAAGTAATGATCAAGCATTAAAATCAGTTCCCCTGACTAGGCACAGTTTGCTAATTGACGGCACTGTATAATTGTGTGTACTTATTTATGCGTGGTGTGTTTCATGGGTTTCAGCCTTGCCTATTCTGATTGCTGCAAACTGTGACATATCAAGTGTTCAGTTATAATATGTTATATGAGAGTGCAAGCGTTCTCGGCGAATCTCGATGGTAAAATCTTTTTGAGTTGACAACCGACTCAATGCTGATAGTGAGTTTCGTTTATTGGAAGGAAATGATTAGTGAAACCTAAAGACAGTGAACACTATAATGAAGTAACTTTTCTCTATCAGTAGCACATTACACGTCACAGTTAGTAAATGACTTTTGATTTTGAAAACCTCAAGAAACATTTTGATTGTGGGAGTCAGAGAACGTTACCATACTTCCTGCAAATACCAAACCGGGCATTTGTTTTGTTCCCTTGTTCTTCTATTATCTGAAAATCCCTCCATACACTTTCTCTGATCTTACATCATAGGTATTTTGGAAACTTTCGCGTTACGGATCCTATAACAGTATAATTTTGTAACAATTTTTTCTGAAAGGTTTACAGAAACTATGCTAAAAACTGCAGACGTAATAAATGAAACCCCTCATCGCGCTGTGCTTTACAGATAGGCTCTACCGCTTACGCAACCCTATTTTACGGGAGCATTTATAGATTAAAAAATGACTTACACTTACTTAATCGGAGCGTCAATATGAGAGCTGTTAACAGCCTTTCGGTTCTATTGCCATACGCACTAGTTTCTTGTCTCACGTCCTGCTGTTGAAATTGTAGATCACAGACCTGAAAGATAAAAATGCAGCACGTCACAGCTATTTCTTAATGCACCTTATTAAATTCATGTGAAGGGACTAAATATACATAATTTTTTTTTTACAAATAGTCGTGTAGATTTAATCTGGGCATGCTCACTGGCTGAAAGTTGTAAATACAGACCAATAGAATACATTGCTGCAAGTCTGTTTCGTCTTTTGGAGTGCGAAACACGCTGACTTTTGGGCTACATGGACGTTTCCCTTTGCAGTCAGACTATGGAAGTGTGTATAGTATTTCAAATTGCAGGTTGTGAGGAGAATCTAATATTTTACACTGGGAAAACAATCGTTCAAACCAAAGAAAACTCGGTTAAAGGCGCTGCAGTCTGGAACCGCAAGACCGCTACGGTCGCAGGTTCGAATCCTGCCTCGGGCATGGATGTTTGTGATGTCCTTAGGTTAGTTAGGTTTAATTAGTTCTAAGTTCTAGGGGACTAATGACCTCAGCAGTTGAGTCCCATAGTGCTCAGAGCCATTTGAACCATTTTGAGCCAAAGAAAACTAAAGATACGAGTCACTTAAACAGTCACCAATCAATGGATTATCTGACATGTATTCGCAGTTGCGAATATGGACAACCATCCGCTTTATCATGGAATGAGGACAATGAAAATTTGTGCCGGACCCGGACTCAAACCGGGATTTCCGCTTATGGCGAGGGGTTGTCTCTCCATTAGGCTGCCCGAGCACTACTCACGGGCATACCCAAAACTTCATACGTCGCCGACCATGTGTCTTCAACTTCTGAACTGGTATATTCATTGTGTATATTACTGTACAGGGGGGAAGTCTCTTGCCCGGTGACCGCGGATAAGAACGATTTTGCAGTGCCTGTATTATTCGGAATTACGATGTAATGTTCTTGCAATGTTTCCGCCTTCGATAGGCGGAAAATCCGGGGTCGAGTCCCAGTCCAGTACAAATTTTCACTGTCGTCATTCCATTATACAGTGGATGGTTGTTCATATTAACAACTGCGAATGCATATCACGTATTTCATAACGGTACCAGTCGCCACAGTGCCTGTTTTTTAGACATGTATGCATGCGTGTCCAAAGGAACATTGCATCGTAATTTGGATAACACAGGCACTGCTGTATCGTCATCAACGGACTTGTTGATTTGAACTCCAGCAGTGTTGAGTAGCGCCGGTTACGGAGTGGTTTCCCTAGAGGCAGAGACTACATTTCATTTCACTCGGAGTCCAGACTTCCTCCTGTTAATTAGGGAGCCAGGGAATATTCAACAATCATCGTCATTGGTGTCAATTTAGCTTCACTTTCTCGAAGCCCATGTATGAAGGATGAGGTTTCTCTTCCACTTAAGATGATTTTTGATACGTTACGGATATTAATAAGCTATTTTCACGAATAGTCACAAAGGGCCATAAAATAGCGACCAGCATGTTTCCGTAACTTTATTTTTCACACAGATGCAGATATGATTTTTTTCTTTTCTTTACATTTTCTTTCTTTTTTACCAGATGGAACATGCAGTCATTTAGATCTAGATTAATTGTTCTTTATATTCTCTCTTCTTCTCGATACATTTCTTGAGATCCCTCATATGTTGGTACCTTGACCACCAATTCTTCATTTGTAGAAACCATTGTAAGCATCAAAAATTTTAAAAGCTAATAAATGTTCTTACAAAAAATGGTTCAAATGGCTCTGAGCGCTATGGGACTTAACATCTGAGCTCATCAGTCCTCTAGAACTTAGAACTACTTAAACCGAACAAACCCAAGGGCATCACACACATCCATGACCGAGGCAGGATTCGAACCTGCGACCGTATCAGTCACGCGGTTCCGGGCTGAAGCGCCTAGGACCGCTCGGCCACCACAGCCGCCAATCTTCTTACACACTTTAATTTTTTGAACTGAAACATGTCACCAAATATGGGTATTCTATAAATCTCTGATTTCACTGTACTTCGTAGAAGCATTTTATTGTTGAAACAAGTGTACAGTTTCGGATGTTGCACCATTCATCCAAAAACAAGAACATCAGTTACATTTTATTTTAAATATACTGTAAATATTTGCAACCAATTCAGTTATTTAATGATGTGGTCTCTTTGTGTGGACGTGCTACATAGGATGCCACTATATTTCTCCATTTTTGCCCATCTTGAGCTTCTCGTTGCCAGTTAAATCTAGTTGTCTGTCTGAAGTCTCTCTCCCATCTGTCCATCGATCGTCCCCCTCGGTCTTTATAAGTTAACTGGGGTCCAGATATAGTTTTTGTTTTCCAGGTGTGTCATCTTTCCATCGAGCGACGTGACTAGCCCACTGCCTTTTCAGTCTATTTACTCTTTCCACTATATCACTGACCTTTCGTTGTAATCTGATATATACGGATTTTTTTTGTTTTTTGTCTTGTGAGTTTCCTTTCACGTGAACATGTTGACTCAGATAGATATATTGTGGCCCTTTGCAGATGCGTACTTTCATCACACATATTTCTGTACGGTGTCCATTCATTCATCATGATCTTGGTTTTGTTATAGTTTGTTTTTGCACCAGCTTCAGAGCAGGTTAACGCAAGTTACCAAACTGACTTTTCAAGTTCGCCTTTATTATATGGAGATAGAACAATATCGTCAGGAGATCTCAGTTTTTTTAAGATCTCTTGATACCTTCAGCTGCCATTCTTTTTATTTCATGTAAGATTGCACAATTTCAGCCTTACGCAATTTTCGAGTATCTAAAACGGAAGTAATCATACATTTTATGCATTACTGACACTTGCGATTTAGTCATATCTGTAGGTATACTAGGCGCATTATAACTTACTTTATGGATGATATTTCAGTAGTAGATTATGCCATGTACGTCGCTGCTCCTATGACATCATGTTATGCTCATAAATAAATCCGAGGTGATCACGCTATTTTAGGAGCACGTTACATTCATGTACATTTGTAAGGTACAGTGGTTCAAACATTCGACTATGACATAAAAAGAAGATATATTGGATCATACAAGAAAAAGATTTAAATACACCCAGTGAAAATAAATATCACAAGCAGAGAAACTCCAAATTCTTCCAGATGATCGAAAATCTGACCAACATCTGATTAACTCCCACAGAACTGAACGAATAAAAAAACGACCGAAGATTTAACATACAACCACGCCTTGGAAACGGTATGATTGAATATATTATTGCAAACACTAAAGTTGCGCTTGATATGACCCAGTTGGCACCTCATGGGCAAAACTACATTACTTTTAAAATTTCAAAAATAATACAAATACAAATAAAACGAGAAAGTAGGACCAATATAAAAGGGAAGGACAGTAGTAATATACGTCAGATAAATAATAAGCTTCAAGAAAATAATAGAATCAGTCTAAAATCAGATAACGAAAGTACATTGACAATAATTTTAGAAGAAGATTGCAATAGGAAAGTACTAGAATTTTTCGACCAAAATAATATGAAAATTATCAACCGGGATCTAACCAACAAATTTAATCCACAACTAAAGAAAGCACTAACAAAGTGTAAGTTCATATTCACAAAAAAAGATCTAAAAGATTCCATTATAATTAATCCAACAACACTATCATTGCGTGCCCAGCCCAAGATATATAAAGAATAAATCCTGATTCGTCCAATTGTTAACATGGTTAATAGCCCAGCACATGCTGTCAGTAAATAGCTCAACATACTCCTTAAGCAATATTACATATACGAGAAAGAATACACTGTAAAAAGTTTTTACGTTATTGTTAATAAATTTAAAAATATAAAAATACCAGGAAAAGGAATACCTTTATCACTCGACATATCTAACATGTACACAAACATTCCAGAAACAGAAAATATAGAAATCAATAAAACCAACTTTCTCAAATATAAGACAATCACTGAAGCAGAAATCTGTGAGATAATAGAAGATCTACAATTAATCACTTCCTAAAATTATTTCTCATTTCAGAACAAATGATGGGGTAGCAATGGGCTCTTCTCTATGAGGTATATTAGCTGATATTTTCGTTAACACTTTACAAGAAAATTTTTTTTAACAGGTTCACTCAAACAGCCAAAAAATCGTTTATTGCTATAGATATGTCGATGAAATCTTAATCCTATTCGATGGCACAATAGACGAGTGCAACGTCATACATTCACAATTCAACAATTTGCATCCACAAATTAATTTCAGTATGGAAAGAGAAAAAAATAAGAGCATAAACTTTCTGGATTTAAAAATTTCAAACCAAAAATCTGAACACATGTTCGATGTTTTTCGTAATCCAACGACAACAGACGTAATTATCCACAACCAGTCATGCCACCCAAGAGGACACAAGCTCTCATATTTTCATTCTATGATACATAGACTAAACAAGTTGCCATTGAAAAAATTAGAAACTGAGAAAGAACTAGATCTTCTCCGAAAAGTAGCTACAGGCAATGGTTATCCTAAATACTTAGCAGACACGTTATTCAAAAAGAAAACCAATCAAACACATGCCAGTACCCTAGATGAAACAACTTTAACTAGAGACAAAAACGAACCACAAAAAATGAAGTTCTTGTATAGCCATATCTAGGTATTATTTACGACAAAATTACTCGACGTTTCAAGAATGCAAAATCATACACCAGTTACAGAACCACTAGCAATTTACAGTGATTATTGAGTCACATACCACGTGGACCAGAACCGTCGGCGCAATCAGGAATCTACAATATTGACTGCGAAGAATGCCCAGAATTTTATATTGGACAAACAGGAAGAAAAGTTAGTACAAGATTTAAAGAACACACGACAATAAGCGACAATAACACATCCACATTTGCTGTACACTTAAAAGACACCAACTACGAAATACCTAATACATATGGACACTTCAAATATAACATAAGTTAAAGAAAGAAAAAAATTATAGATGTAATGGAAGACATTGAAATTTACATCCGTCTAAAAGTTCAGTCAGACAGAGTTTTAAATGAGCAAACAAAAAGACCTGCGAAATGGGAAATTCCTAGACAATTTTCTACCAGTTCCACGGTGAAGCATTATAGAACCATAGAATGTAAAATTATAGCTACACTCATAAAGAAATATAACTGTAATGTGAAACATCAGGCAACCATAAAGCAGTTTTTACTCGACTCTCGTAGTTCTCAGCAATGTTTCATTACAGTACTGCGACAGATTTCATATATAAGATCTTTGTACCAACTATTCAAAAGTGACGTGCTCCCACAATAACAAAACAAATATTTACAAGTTATTTTAAAAAAATTACATACGGTCATATTTACACCAACGACGAACGATAATTAAATATAACTGCGAACAAAAGCATATGGAGTTTAAGTAGCAAATTTCCGTAAAATAATTATAATCTCCCTCGTGTTAATTACCTTAAAACATAGACCTTTTATATAAGAGCTTTGCGACAACTGCTCGAGAGTAACGTGGATTTGTTTTATGAGCATAACATGATGTCATAGGAGCAGCGACGTACTTGACATAATTTACTACAAAAAATCATCCATAAAGTAAGTTATAATGCGCCTAGTATATCTACAGATATGATTTGTTCCTACATCAAAATCCCAAGCGTCGCTAATGTATCCAATGTATGATAATTCTGTTTTAGAAACAGCTGTACAATTTTACATGAAATAAACAGAATGGCAGCTCAAGGCAAAAAGAGATCTTTCAAAAAATTCATCGCAGCAGCGGACCCCGTCTCTTTGAAAATTATACATCTCAGTTTATTTAATCTCTTTCCCAGAACTTGAATTCCATTTATTTTCCAATTCAGTTTCTACACTGCGTTTCTAGGACTGCTGAATATAGTTTTTGAAACACAGTGTTGCCTGTTTTCACACCCTTTCTAATTGTAAATGCATTGGTTTGCTTAACTACGCTCACAAACGACATAAAGCTTCTGTATATGTTATACAAGATTTTAATATAGTCCTGTTTTGCACCTTGTTCTGTAAGAGCCTCAAGTACAGTTGGGAAACTGATCAAACCGAATCCCCCTTCGAAAATATAAAAGAAAGACAAGGAGGTATATGGTGCTCATTTGTCCCACTATTTTTTTCGTGTGGAGTGAGGACATGGTCAGCTGTACTAAATCCTGTGCGGAAACCATCTGTCTCAGTGGGATATGCCAGGTCAGTATGGTAGCCAAAATTCTAGTATATCTTAGTGCAGTGTGAACAGAAGGCTAGCAGGGCAAAAGCTCTTCATATCTACAGTACTATCCTTTTATGTACAGTATTTGTTATGCTTTGTTCCATCCTCTTGCTAATGCTTTACTGTGCAAACAACTTGAAAATATTTTAGCTAAATGTTTTATAGACTCCTCCTCCATTGGCTGTAAAATATCGAGTTAGAGGTCATCACTATTTGAAACAGTTCCTCTTTTCATCTTGTCCACAGCATTCTTGATTTCTCAGGAGATTATTTCTGAGATCTAGGGGACATAAGCATCCAATTCATCTAGGATTAAGGTATCATCATTGATTTTAGAAGAAAGATTACGACTTTACCTACGGTTACTTTAACACTAGGTGACTGGACTGTGCACGGCATTATTTAAAAAGAATGGCTCGATAAAGTCTCAGTGTCGAGCAGTACAAATGTGATTTCATGCCCAACAACTACCTCGCTGCAAATAATAACCCGTAGCCGTGATTCTGCAGTCAAATAAGCTATGCATTGGCTATAGCTGCAAATTAATAAAATAATGGTAAATATTAATTAAAATATAAATGAGTAACTAGTAAATGGATTCTATAACAACGTCAGAAATTGATGTAGACTACGCTAGAAAATTGTGTTGAATAACACTTCATCAAATAAGTCATTTCAGATAAATGGAAAGTGGTCCAGCAACTACCAGTTATAAGGCAGCCAGAAAGATGACGTTACTAAAATGCAATAAAGTTTTGTTAAGATCGTTACAAGATGGTAGCAGAATCTCCAAGCTAAATACTCATCCAAGGCACTCGAAAAACTATGTTCATTTCTTGAACACAATGCGCGAAGTATTAGCCAGCTCAAAATAATTCAGTGTTCAGCATGACGATGTACTGATTAGCACTTGAGAGATAGCAAGTAGGAAGTCATACTTTATCTATTGTCAAGTCCATAATGCAAGTGGAAAAGTTAAAGTTCTGCACAAGAGCATATTCAGATCTCATAGAAGTTACAAGCCTCTTCAAAGGTTACACAGTTTTCTAGCGGCCGTTCACTCCCCAGAATCAATCACCCACATGGCCGAATATCACACACTACCTCAGGCGGATCTACCTTCTTCCAGATCTAACGTAAAAATGTCTGGAATCGTTCCCTTGAGCGCACCACTCAAAAAGTGTCTGTCTTCACTTTACTTCATAGGGTTTCACCACTGCCTACTTCTCCATTGCCTGAAGGCCATCCCCATGAAAAATAAAGCGTTCTTATGTATTACGTCTTCATTCTCGTCGTCAAATATGGGTTGTTTAGGAAGCCTGCCTACTCGGATCACTAGACAAACCATCAGACCAATCGTATTAATGAGTATTATTACGACAAGAAAGGAGACAGTACGTAACTTTGTCAATTACACTGATGTGTCGCAAATAAAGGGCGATATACAAAATAATCAAGCCTCTTCAGTATAAAAAATCTGAAGTCGGTGCCACATAGAATGTACAAGCGAAGTAACTAGTGTTGACACTTCTGTTCAAGTCGCTAGTCTTGAAGCTGCTATGCAGCTAATGCGTCGCCAGTCGATCGCGGCGCTTATGTCCTTTTCACATAAGGGCCACTGCTGTCACGTTGTCATCCTGGAGAGGGGTCGGTCAGCGTGAGATTGGTTGACGTCTTCTCACAGCCATCTCATGTCCATCGTTCTCGACTCTCGTGCCGGCGTTTGACTTTACGCCGTTACAGTATGTTCTATAGATATGATTTGACTCAACTCGACCTCTTTTTACACTAAACTAATATATTTCTAAACTAATATATTAATTACAACATTTAAAAAAAATGTTACAAGCATTCTGTCACACTCAAACCATTTTCGATAACTATAAATAGTAGTTTTTTCATAAATAAAGGAGCTATCATTATTGCGCATGTGCACTCACGTTAAATAACAGCAAAATGTTGTTAAATAATGTCTAAGCAATTAGTTATATCTGTTTTAATGGAGGCGTCTGTTGGCATTCTTTTCAATCTAGTGTCAGCTAACACACGCAACTATCCACTTTTAAATTACATTGGTTTTTTAATATTGATTGCAATCATATTCAAATCACGTTAATGGCAAATATACTATCATATTCCTTAAATAACTACACAAATATGTCAAGATATGAGGTATTCATGATACATTCAGTTCCTATGATATTGTGGAAGATACAATGTTGTAACAAACATTTTCATAATGAAAACGGTATAGAAACGTAATAAATCTATGTATAAAATAGATACAGTTGAGTGCTTTTCAGGGATGATACCTATAATGCAATGCGATCATCTGAGATACCATGTGTTGAAATCAGATGAAGCATTTAAGAGCTGTTGATTCTAAAGTTCACTGTGAAAATATTTAGTTACTGTAAAATATTAATTTTCGTAATTTTAAGATACTGAATATATTATTGTTTCACTGAATGCACCTCAGTTTTCTGAAATCGCAGATGTGCTAGGATTTGCTTTATTATGTAACTGTAATTTGTTATTGAAGTTGTAATAACTCTAAGTAAACGTATTTGAGATTCCGGAATCAAATTTTCACTCTGCAGCGGAGTGTCCGCTGATATGAAACTTCCTGGCAGATTAAAACTGTTTGCCCGACCGAGACTCGAACTCGGGACCTTTGCCTTTCGCGGGCAAGTGCTCTACCATCTGAGCTACCGAAGCACGACTCACTCCCGGTCTCACAGCTTTACTTCTGCCAGTATCTCGTCTCCTACCTTCCAAACTTTACAGAAGCTCTCCTGCGAACCTTGCAGAACTAGCACTCCTGAAAGAAAGGATAATGCGGAGACATGGCTTAGCCACAGCCTGGGGGACGTTTCCGGAATGAGATTTTCACTCTGCAGCGGAGTGTGCGCTGATATGAAACTTCGCAGGAGAGCTTCTGTAAAGTTTGGAAGGTAGGAGACGAGATACTGGCAGAAGTAAAGCTGTGAGACCGGGCGTGAGTCGTGCTTCGATATCTCAGATGGTAGAGCACTTGCCCGCGAAAGGCAAAGGTCCCGAGTTCGAGTCTCGGTTGGGCACACAGTTTTAATCTGCCAGGAAGTTTCGTATTTGAGATTGTTTGATACTCTGCCATTTCTAGTGCATCTTCTGTCCTCCACCTAGTGGCCAATCACCGTGAACATGGTCTGGGATTTACTCACATGCTCCCACACTCTCCCTGCCTGGTACTTACGCTGACTAGTAGCGGTCACTTCGGCTGGGCCGGTCGTGCCGCGCCTTGGGTCCTGGTCCCAGTGGCTAGCGCTCAGCCTTAGAAACAAGTTTTCCTTACCTCCTACCTTCTAGGTGGCCGAATGACTCGCCAACATATGTGTAACTGGGCACACCTCCATTTAATGTGTCACATTGGCTTACTCACTTGGGCCATTAAGTCGCACCAAATTTGACACAGTTACATAACGTAATAAATAAAACACATAGTGTAATATATCGAATACACTACTTGTCTGTTAGAACAATCGTGTAAATATATCTGTGCTTTTGTATGAAACAGCATATCCCTCCTAGGATATGTCGTAACCTATTTTATCAGCACAAATTAATTATAAATCTACATGTACGTGATTACTCTGCTATTCACAATTAAGTGCCTGGAAGAGGGTTCAATGAACCACCTTCAAGCTGTCTCTCAAGCGCTCCACTTTCGAACGGCGCGAGGGAAAAACGAGCATTTAAATTTTTCTGTGTGAGCCCTGATTTCTCTTGTTTTATCGTGATGATCATTTTCCCTTATGTAGGTGGGTACCAACAGAATGGTTTCACAATCGGAGGAGAAAACTGGTGATTGAAATTTCATGAGAAGATTCCGTCGCAACGAAAAACGCCTTTGTTTTTATGATTGCCACTTCAAGTCACGTATCATATCTATGGCACTATCTCCCCTGTTTCGCGATAATACAAAACGAGCCGCCCTTCTTTGAACTTTTTCAATATCATCCGTCAGTCCCACCTGATACGGATCCCACACTGCACAGCAATACTCCATAATAGGGCTGACGAGTGTAGTGTAAACAGTCTCTTTAGTAGATCTGTTGCACCTTCTAAGTGTTCAGCCAATGAATCGCAGTCTTTGGTTTGCTCTACCCACAATATTAACTATGTGATCGTTCCAATTTAGGTTGTTTGTAATTGTAATGCGTAGGTATTTAGCTGAATTTGCAGCCTTCAGATTTGTATGACTTATCGTGTAATCGAAATTTAGCGAATTTCTTTCAGTACTCATGTGAATAACTGCACACTTTTCTTTATTCAGGGTCCTTTGCCACTTTCGCACCACACAGATTTCTTATTTAAATCATTTTGCAATTCATTTTGGTCATCTGATGACTTTACAAGACGGTAAATGACAGCATTATCTGCAAATAATCTAAGAGAGCTGCTCAGATTGTCTCCTATGTCGCTAATATAGATCAGGAACAATACAGGACCTGTAATACTTCCTTGGGGAGCGCCGGATATTACTTCTGTTTTACTCGAGGACTTTCCGTTATTACTACGAACTGTGACCTTTCTGAAAGGAAATCACGAATCCAGTCGGACAACGGAGTCGATATTCCATAGGCACGCAGTTTGGTTAGAAGCCGCTTGTGAGGAACATTGTCGAAAGCCTTCTGAAAATCTAAAAATATGGAGCCAATTTGACATCCCCTGTCGATAGCACTCATTACTTCATGAGTATAAAGAGCTAGATCTGTTCCGAAAGAACGATATTTTCTGAATCCTTGCTGACTATGTGTCTGTAAAACGTTAGAGATATAGGCCTGTATTTCAGCGGATTACTCTTATTTCCCTTTTTGGGTACTGGTGTGACTTGAGCAACTTTGCAGTCTTTAGGTACGGAACTTTCTGTGAGCTAGCGGTTTTATATAATTGCTAAATATTGAGCTATTGCATCTGCATACGCTAAAAGGAACCTGACTAATATACAATCTGGACAGGAAGCCTTGCTTTTATTAAGTGATTTAATCTGCTTTGCTACACCGAGGATATCTACTTCCATGTTTCTCATCTTCTCACTTATTCTTGATTGGAATTCGGGAATATTTACTTCGTCTTCTTTCGTGAAGGTGTTTCGAAAAACCGTGTCTAATAACTCTGCTTTAATGCACCGTCATCAGTGACTTCACCGTTGTTATCGCGCAGTGAAGGTATTGATTGCTTCTTGCCACTGGTGTGCTTTATATATGACCAGAATATCTTTGGGTTTTCTGCCAAATTCCGAGACAGAGTTTAGTTGTGGAAATTATTAAAAGCACCTCGCATTCAAGCACGCGCTGTATTTCGAACTTCTGCAAAACTGGCAGTCTTCGGGATTTTGCGTTCTTTTAAATTTGGCATGCTTTTTTCTTTGCTTCTGTAACAGCGATCTGACCCGTTTTGTGTACGATGGGGGACAGTACCATCACTTACTAATTTATGTGGTATATATCTCTCAATTGCCGTCGATACTATCTCTTTGAAATCAGTCCACATCTTTTTTACGCTTACGTGAGCAGATCGGATGGAGTGGAGACTGTTTCTAAAAAAGCGTTAAGAGCATTTTCTTCTGCTTTTTTAAATAGATGTACTTTGCGCTTCTTTTTAATGGTTGTGATTGTTACGGTATTCTGCCTAGCAGCAACTGCCTTGTGGTCGCTAATCCCTGTATTCATCATGACACTGCCTCTTTGTCCTGGATTATTTGTTGCTAAGAGGTCAAGTATGCTTTCGCAACCATTTACGCTTCGAGTAGGCTCATGAACTAGTTGTTTCTGAGAAAGCATTCAGTACAATTTCAGATGACGTTTTATGCCTACCACCAGCTTTAAACGTTAAATTTTTCCATTATATCCAGGGTATATTGAAGTCGCCACAGACTATAATTGTTTGAGTGGGGTATGTAACATTATGTGATTGCCTTATCATTTTAAATCATTCACTAATCGAGCAGTCGCTCGGCAACAGCTACAGTTAGCAAATAATGTTGCGAGTATGTAAAAGGTGAACGACCTGTGACGTAACTTGTTTATTGTCGAAGCGCCGTCGGAGATGCTGTGAGTTATTGACTTTGAAAACCGCGGCGCGAAAAACGGACAGAAGAAGAACACTTTTTTACACATTTTTTTTTTTATGTACGAGATATTCTCGATGAACAGCTACTCATTCTTCTCTTGTCTCCTGTAACGTGTGTCTTACGCGCATGTCTTGCCGCCGTATTATTATTGTTAAAAATAATATTGTTCTAGTGTAAAGTAAATGTGTGATACTAAAAGTACTTAGCAGTAGATTTATTGTGCGACGTGTATGTGAAAACGTCAAAGGAATTGTTTTCATTACGAGAAGTGCCAGTCAAAACGGCATCCATGTTAAATCCTTCATTGCAGTGTAAGTTCGTCTATTAATTGCCATAAATTCAGACTTAAATGGAACTGGTGTATGGACTATTTATTTAATATAGAATCTATGTCTCACTCCTTCATGAAGTTATTTAATTTTCTTTATGTTTCTTCCAAATAGAGAGTTCACAGTCACGAATTCTTTCGTCGAAATCGGACGGAAGTTGTATGCGGCGAAATATTTTCTCCGCGCCATATCCTATTGGTAAATGCATGATAAACTACGGTCCCTTAGGAAATTCATGTTGAGCTATCCAAAAATAATTATATTTTGAATAGGCGTTTACTCTCTTCCGCAATGCAACTTCCGACTGATCAGACGATCCAACAAGAAACAGCCGCACACGGTCGGCGTTCGCAAATATGTTTCCACCGCTGATCATAGCTATATGTTACAGCACAAAAGTAAACATATTGTTATAATTAGCGGCTACGAACGGGGACATTTATAACTGTATGTTTATGTATACACATTACGTAAACATATCGTTATAGGTACCTATTTGAAATGAGACTCAAGTTTTCTTTGAACTGTTCAGCAACTATATGTTCTGAGTCTGAGGGTCGGCAAAACGATCCAATTAACAGTTTAGTCCAATTGTCAAGTATAACCTCTACCCATACTATTTCGCTGGAATTATGTACTTTTATTTCGCTACAAGGCAAACTACTTCTGACAGCAATAAATACTCCACCACCAACTGTATTTAATCTATTCTTTCTGAACACAGTTAGATCGACTGAAAAAATTTCAGCTGAACTTATTTTCGACTTTAGCCAGATTTCTGTATCAACTATTTGAGCTTCAGTGCTTTCTATTAGGGCTTGGAGGTATGGTTCTTTCCCAACACAACTACGACAATTTACAACTACAATACCGATCGTTTCTACAACTACCTTACTGTGTTTTACCTGCCCGCTTTCAGACTGACGGCCTTTCTGTGGTTTCCTGAGATCCTCTAACCTAAAAAACCGCCCAGTCCCTTCCACGCAAACCCAGCTATCCGTGTAGTCGCTTCCTGTGTGTAGTGGACTCCTGATCTATTAACCGGAACCCGGATACCCACCACCCGATGGTGCAAGTAAAGGACTCTGCAGCCTATACGGTCACAGAACCGCCTGAGCCTCTGATTCAGCCCCTCCACTCGGCTCTGTACCAAACGACCACAGTCGGTTCTGTCGACGATGCTGCAGATGGCGAGCTCCGCCTTAATCTCGGAATCAAGGCTGGCAGGCTTTACCATTTCCGATAGCCGCCCGAAACCAGAGAGAATCTCTTCCGATCCAAAGCGACACACGTCATTGGTACTGACATGGACTACCACCTGCAGTTCGCTGCACCCTGTACTCTTCATGGCATCCGGAAGCACCCTTTCCAGATCCCGAATGTATCCCCCCGGTATGCACACGGAGTGTACACTGGCTTCCTTCCCCCTCCCCCCCCCCCCCCTCCTTGGCAGCCATGTTCCTAAGGGGCCCCATTAAGCGCCTAAGGTTGGAGCTCCCAACTACCAGCAAACCCACCTTCTGTGAATGCCCAGACCTTGCGGGCCCAGAAGCTTCCTCTGGAACAGGGTGGACGACTGCATCCGGCTCAGAGACATCGACAGCCACAGACAACGCCCGACACCTGTTCGTCGAACGAACCAGGGAGGCCCTGCGATCGGCGCCATGGAAAGTCTTTAACTGCCTGCCAGACTTTGGAATGATCTCTCACTCGACCACGGGTGTGGGGTCAACCTCAGTGCAGGCAGGACCCAGGGCAGCCACAGCAGTGGATCGATCGGGGGACACGTGGGTCGTGCTCGACGTCCCTCGCATCCCTGCGTCCAACCCCCGACACTGATGCCCCTTGGCAGCAGTCTCAAGCTGTGGGATGAAGCGAACACTGCCTGGAACTGTGAGCGAAGGATCACCAACTCAGCTCCCATCTGTACACAGCAATCATAGTGCCCATCCATTTCTGAACTCGCTCCTGTTTGAAACTCGTAAAGATATACAATAAATGAATGGCGTACTCACTTTATTAGCAGCAGGAACTAGCAGTTTTCTCTCACTGACGGTCTAACCGACACTAAGCTATTCTAAACGAAACAAACGAAAGCCTGTACGATACGAGGGTCAATACAATGGTCGATAGCAACGGCGGTACTCTACGCTACACTGTTTTAAGGTTGCTCCTAGTAAGCACTCAAACACGCAAGAAATTACAAAAATACACTAGTAACTACAAAGGTAACTGAAAAAAAGTCGCTCCTTTTTGAAGCTCGTAGAAATATGTAATAAACAAACGGTGTACTCGCCTTATTAGCAGCAGGAACTCGTGGTGTTCTTTCACAGACGGGCTAACACAAATTATAAAATTACAACATATTAAAAATTCTCAAGTAAGCATAAAACATACAGATTTGACAAAATTTTAGAGTCAACTCGAATTTTAACAAAGGTTTTTAGCGTTGTTGCACTCATTTGATAGCACTTTCTGTTTCTATAACTATTTCATCGTTGCTCTTCACTACCACGATTTTTTACACAGCACAAGATCAGTGTTCTATCGTCGAAATTTATACCTTTGCAGACCAGCCGCCTCTGCAGAAACTCATGACTATATTGGCAACGTACTGCGCTGAAACATGCGTCAATCTGCAGCCACTGAAGGACGATAGCTGTCGAAATATGACGGTTTTGTCGCTACCAGTAATCATTTGACATCTTGAATCCCCATCGATCAGGCACGGAACGCTCTCCTCAGTGGAATCGATAAATTTCGTAAAAAGGATAACAAAGCAAAATCTAATTTACAGCTTTGTAAAATACATTTAACTTAATTCGACATTTCAAACGCCCTGTCCATGTTCCCACTAGAAAACATATCTTTCGTGCGATGAAGTGTGTTCGGCACCATTAATCAACTATTATTTGATCGTTTCTTACAGTCTTTATCATATATAATCAGAAACGTTAAATACTGAAACAGATCTGCGAAGAATTCTCCCACTTACCTCTCTTTTAACTCAGCAGGTTAGTGAATAATAAATTCATCAAATATTCATTCACATTTGCATTATAATACAGTTTATCCCCAGAACTTATTCTCATAAACATGTTCAAGAACCTTCCAAAATAACATCTATTGGACCCTATAGAATAGACCCAGCGAAATATACCCCCAAAAACTTTGCTTATACTTTTCAGGAAACTACATCTCCACGAACAGTCAAAATGTTATTGAGATCTAGTGATCTCAAGGTACAAAGCTTCTGAGGACAATAATTACAATTAAACTTCATATATCGCATGAGAAATCCATCCAAGTAACACATGTTAATAACCCCTTAAAATTTCCCACAAATCTTACGTACAGTACAATATAGATTCTTCACTTTTATACATAATGAAATTAATCACGGTCTGCCGAGCTCTGCCCACCAGATTCTACTAGCTATTACACAGAAACAGAAACAACAACCTAAATTCTTAAATACTACACATGTAAATACACTTATTCACAAACTTACATTTATACACATGCCGCGTTCTTGTTCCACAAGGTGCAACTCTGCCCCCGTCGCCTCATATAACACTTTTCCCTCCAGTGTGAGTATCTTTTGAACCTCACTTTTTTGCACTTTTTGATATTCTGAGATTCGAGAGCTCTTTCCTCTTCTTCAATTGTCTCGTACATTTACCCACAAAATTTTTTCAGCACCACTGTAATACCACTTCTAGATTCAAGAAATCTACCCTTTCTTTCTTCATAAACATAATCTCCTAAACCAATATTTTCCTCATTACCCATTTCTATACTCTCCTGATCTACATTTAAATCATCTATAGAATTGAAATCATCCTCTAAATCCGTCATTTCATCGTCCTCTTTAGCATTAAGTAAGCTGTTCAATTCCTGAAAAATAGAGATATCAGTAGCTGCAACGATTTCACAATTAGCACAGGACTTACAGCTTCATCTCCTTTAAACAACACCTCACTTATTTCCGCCGAATCGCAACAAACCTTATCACAAGCAACTCCATTAACATCCGCCGGTAGCGCATAAACTTTATTACATCGATCGATACATTATAAAAATCACAACCAATAACTCCGTCAACCTCCTCAGGTATACCACACAAATTGCCGCTACTGCAGTGTACCTCATCAGAATTCACAATGCATTCGAATTACACCTGTCTCCGAAATATCTTATCTCCTCTCAGATTCATCCTCCACTTTAAATTTTGTCCAACCGTCTAAGGCATAATTTTCACTTCGTCCTTCAACATGCACTCACAATTCATATTTTCATCAAGGTGCATAGGTTCACTTCCATCACTAGAAATAAATGAACGAATTCCTTCCCACGAGATATCTAAATCAGCAGCTTCAGCCACTACAACTTCAGCACGTAAAACGTCATCTTTACTTCCCTTTAGCAATATATCACCAACTTCCGCCAATAGATAGTAAAATTCATCACCAGCTGCCGACACTACTGCTACTTTGAACCTTCACACAGCTCCGTAGACACACCACAAAAATCATCTCCAGGTGACGAGACTACTGCTACGCTGCCTTCACGGATAGCTTCACCTATTTCCGCTGACGCAAAATCATGTACATTACTATAATTGTCGCGACTGACTAGTAGCTCAGCAGAGTTAATCATACGTTCCACCTCTACCAGATTCAAATCCGCCTCAGTCTCACTTATGATCACAAAATTTTCCATCAAACATACAATCATTCCATCTTTCACTTCCATATTACAAAATAAATTTTTCAGCCTTATATTATCAAATTGCTCAACACATATTACCATCTTTCTGGTGGTTCCGCTTGCAGTTATTCCCCATTTTACTCTTACTTTTTACCACGTCCACTTCCAACATTTTTGGCTTTTTTGCTGAATTTTTGATAGCTACAAAGTTTTTAAAATAACGCGTCCTTTCCACATCCTGTTTCTTTTACACCTTCCGTACCTGAGATGCAGCATTCTCTACTTTTCCGATCTCTTATTTTGTTGTTACATTTCATACGACACCTGCCCCTCAAGTCTTCGTTCCCGGTTTTGACTCCCGTTGTTAAAATTCCCATTTACATTTGCCCTGTGAAAATTATTGTGATTATTGTTTCGATTCTGCTCACGATAATTATTTTAGTCATTATTATGGTTCCCATAGTGACACCCATTTATCTGTTAATGTTTGCATTATCTGGCTTGAAATTCAATGAATATTCTGTTTTTTAAAATAAGATCTAGAAATTCATCAATAGAATTTTTCAGACTGTGGACAAGATTCCATTGGAAAATTCCGCTGAACGTCTCTTGATTATCGTGATTTCTGTCAACACTTCCAACAGATAATTTATATGCATCAACTTAGCCAGTTCACGCATACAAAAATGCCACGTCGACCCGTGCCCTGCTTTGAAACTCGGTCCGTTTAGGAACTCATTCTGAAGTCGCGTTTACTTCACATCAGTCCAGATTGTTCGAGTAACAACACTGCGTAGCTAGTTAATGAAGTACATATTAAATTTGCTCATAATTGTGCGCTGCCCTCAAGATGCCTTTCTGAGAATTTATTTTCTTCTTCCAACATTCCTCACACAAAACTACATTCAAACACAGCAATAAAATCGACTGAATAGTATTTTCCATTATTTGCAAAGCATATAGTCGTCCTGAATTAATCCACGATACACCCGTCACAGTAGTTCCCTGATTCGCTGCTAAACAATTTAATGATGTCCGTGCATCTTTAATATGCTGTTCCCGCTGAAAAGCTTCGTTATTAATTTCCGCTTCCAATTGCTGTCTGTTTCTCACCACCACATATTTTGCATTCTTTACAGCGCCACATAGCTCGTTGTGTGTCTTTTCCCACTTGTCTCTGAAGTATTTTTCCACTGTGTCGACTCTAGTGTTAACTAGTCCAACCTCCTCAGAAATTTTGTTTGTGTTTGCCCTTATAACGTCTGTTTTTGTCTCAGTCATCCTTTCACTATCTGATTTAATTTGTCACACTTCAGTTTTCATATTTTCTACATTTGTCTCTACGTTCTCAATTTTTCCACTTAGCCCTGCTTTTTACTTAGCCTACCTCTGTCGTAACTGAACTTAGCTCTGTATTTACTGAACCTAGCTCCGTTTCTACCCTTTCACTAATTGCACTGGGATCAGAATTTCCATGATCCATTATTGTATTCAGTGCCCCTATACTAGATCGTAGTTCTAGAAAAATTCGCATCATCTGAGACGATGAATCGTCTAAAAGCTTACATTGCCTCTCTGACTTTGGGCTATCTGCCCCATTAATAAGTTCCACAGCGGCACTATCATGTTCAGATTTAGGACTAACTGGTCCACTAGCACTATCTGAACCAGCCAGACTAATAGGTTACTTATCTGTTGTAAGTCTCAAATCCTGCTGGTTAACACATACTAACACTATCACCGCCACTATTTAACTTACGGCTCATGCTGGCTGCTTCTACTTTACTGCTGCTGCTGAAAGTGTGGATGCTGCCGATTCTAAGGCCGAAGCTCATGAATTTGGAGTTCCCGAAGTCGTTGCCGGTGGTCCACGTTGCTGTAGCCGCTGCTGCCTCTCGTGCCACCGTTAAAGTCTTTGCTGCTGGTCGCTGCAGTCTCTAATCCAGTATAGCTCTACTTAGCCTTCTTCATCTTTCATAAAGTTTCACGCCTAGCTTCCCGGCACCTACTTACTGCTACCGATTCTCATGGTCTCAACTGTTGCAAAAATGTGATACACGGAGCCTCCACACAAAGTGCCAATCATGCGACAGATTTGGGTCCCAGCTCACAAATTATTACGAAATGTCAGAATTGCAATCGCTATTCTAAATGTATTAGACTCATATTCTGGGCCAGAAAATCCCAACTGCAAATTTATCTGTGGTTACTTGATCCTTAGGTTATTGGGTGATGCACACCTCTGTTTAAAAAAGATGACACCATGAAATCATAGGAACGAGCTGTACAGGTCTGTTTTCATGCCCAGCGCCTAACTCGCTGCAAAATAATAACCTCTACCTGTGGCCCTGCTGTCAAATAGGCTATACATTGGCTAGAATTGCTAATTAACAATATAAACAGAAATATGAAATAAAAGAAAAATGCTTAATTATTAAATGGGTTGTATTATAACGTTTGAAATTGATGTAGAAGGCATTATAGAATTGTGTTGGATAATGTTTATACAAGTACGCCATCTCAAATAAACGGAAAGTGCTCTTACAGTTACGAACTATAAAGCAGCCAGAAAGATAACTTCATTAAAATGCGTTACGATCCTTACAAGAACGGAAGCAGAATCCCAACGATAAATAGTCCTCCAAGGCATCCGAAAAACTAAGTTTATCTCATGAACACAATGCACGAAGTATTCCCCAGCCCAAAATAAATCAGAGTTCAGCATGACGATTTGCTCATTAACACTTGAGAGAAGGCGAGTAGGAATTCATACTTTATTTATTTTCAAGTCCGTAATGCAAGTGGAAAAGTGAAAGTTCTGCGCAGAAGCATATTCAGACCTCGCAGAACTTACAAGTCATTTCCAAAGGTATAAAGTCTTCTAGCAGCCATTCACTGCCCACATCACCCACATCAGCGAACATCACACGTTACCTCAGATAGATTTCCTTTCCTCCAAATCTAAGGTGCAAGTGTATTAATTTGTAAGACGAATGTTATCAAAAAGGAGATGTATGAGCATAGCACTCGTAACGAAACGTAACCGAGCTGTAATAAAAGGATATGACATTTAGAATCTTGTGTTGTTCACTCCCATATTTTCGTGGTCTTCCTATATTAATTGACGAAAAAATTATGGAGGCACTGGTCATGTCCGCGAATTATGAGTGTAACTGTGTTGCATCCCCCCCTCTCACCTGTGCCACGGTTATGCTTTAGTGTTATTATCCCTTGTTTGTATGTCAATGTTTCTTTTTAGTATATCAACGGGCATATTCAATGTTTAAAGACAATAGATCTAATTGTGACAGTGACCACTTGTTTCCATTCATAGCTAGAAGATACCTCTTCCCATTAATATACACCGATGCAAAAAAATTGCAGTATCAAAAAATAATTAATGTAGAGTAATGAAATTTCGGGAATACGTTTGTCTGAGAAACATATTTAAGGGATTAAAATTGCAAGATCACAGGTTACTGTTGGCACGAGATAAGCCACTGCAAATGTGAAATGCTGGTACGTGAATCGCAGGTGTGGGATGGCGTTCCAAGCCTGTTGCACTTCGTCGGTGATACTGAAACAGGTGTAGAGTCTTGCAGTTCATCATTTTACACCAACAGAATACACATTCTTTAAGAGCAGATACGTAGCTGAACGTCCTCCACGCTTTGTAACTTCCAACAAGTTCGCTTTCGATCTTAATGATACGAACCTTCGTGATCACTGTGGTGCGCCGTTCTTCATTCGGTGATCATGGTGTAGTTTAATGATTTGTGTTGAATATTTCTTGACTGTCTACGATGTCATTTTTTGAACTGTAGTACATACATCCCACAGAATGTTGAACTCTGCACCTCCCGGATACTTATTCCCTATCGCCCTTCTGATGCGCATGATGAGTCATTAGCAGTTAATATTTTTCCTGTCATAGCTGTTAACACAACATTTTCAAATGAGCCTTACTAAAGACTAACGTTGCTAGCTCGCATTCAAGGGGTTCCTTATGAGTCTGTCCTCACATCACTGGAGTGGCGGAGCCTAAATTAACTAGTACCTTCGGAAGCAAAAGTTGGTCTTGGTGGTCTAGCGTGTACATTATTAGACTCCGGTCCTGGAGGTCCTGTATTCAATCCCGGATAGCAGCGGGGTGTTTCCCTCGTTCCTGTCCTCCAGGACGGCCTCATGTCCACTCATACTGCTTTCAAATGAGTACCGGGAATATTTCCCAGAACTAAAAGGCTGCCAGGGCGATGGGTCCGACACCCTTCTCCTCCTAGTGCATCGGTAAAGGTACGCTGTACACTACCTCTCTGGGGAAGCAAAGGGAGACAACACGCTCTATGCTACCAAATTAACATAACAGTCACTAAAAAAATCTAAGCAGGTACTACCTGTTCGTGAATTTGTTCAAAATTAAATTAAATCCTCTCCCACGAAGATTCCCTACCAGTTACTACTATCTACGCATAAACTGAGAGCCAAGTCATTCAATTCATTCCAGAAACGAGCCAAGTTTTAATGGAAGAATAAAACAAGAGGCTTGATAAGTTATTAACTGGGACCCACACGTCTCATAAAGCACGAGTGTTTCTTTTTATACTACTAGAATCACAGCACTGCGTAGCATGGACGGGTTTATTACATTGCACAGAATTGACCTAGCTTAGAATGGCTGAGGCATTCACATCTGGAGCAGGGTGCGTTATACCAGATACGTAGAGCAAGCCGCAGCGGTCCTTCTGAGTGTGGCAAGTAACTGTGATTGCGGGACGCAGCGCTGGGCACTATTGTTTGTGCAGCTTGCTCGAGGCTAGTGCCGGCTCGCAGAGCAGTATGGTCATATGGTACACAGCTGTGGTACACTCACAGCACGTGGCCACCAGTTCACTTCTCGCGGCCTGAACTTACTCGATTGCTGTGACGTTCAGTACCACTATGGCTTATGCTGGACATGAGTAAGGGCTGGCGGACTTCCGCACTACCATAACCTGGGTCTCTGACGATGATATGTCTATAAGGATCACTGCGCTGGGGGACTCAGTCAGTGGAGTAACACTATACACAATAAAACTCAGTGAATAAGACGTAGCGAAAAAAGACGAGTAAAACTTCTCCTTTCAGTGTCTTGAGATTTGATGGTTTAGGCTGTTACTTTATCCTCCTCTTATTCTGACGGCAACATCCAAAAATCTTGCACCATATGTAGGAAGAATACTGTAATAGTGGAACACAGTTCGTTTGGTACCAGGCTGCATTGTTGCTAAATTTATTCAAGACAGCAGCTCTTCCTCGGTGTCACCCCACCTCCTTACAGTGGGCAGTAGATGTGACAATGTCACGTTGTTGACGTTACCACCCATAACTCCTCCCCCCTCCCCAATACCCTCGCCCACTTAACCCCCCTTCCTCACTTCACCTTCCCAGCCCCACTTGTGAACTGGTGGGAAACAGACTCAGTCTGTGTTGAGCTGCTAGAGAGGAAGGACATAAGGTACTGTCTTTATTTATTTATTTACTTATTTTTGAGGAGCAGGGGAACTGAATTGATTATCACCCTGCAGCCTTGCTGCTTGAAATTCAAATAGATACATCTGCTTAAAATTGGTGGGAAAAACATTTGTCTCATGACATGAAATGGACATAAATTCGAGCAGTATATTGTTTATTTATTGAAACATTAATTTAATTAATTAATCTAATTTCTGGGATATGTGATCACCTGAAAATATGTTGGTGTTGGGCAGAGAAGAGTTTAATACGTGTAATACCTGTAATCATACAGCTGAGGACTGCGTACATAGCCTCATAGGCGAGGAACGGAAGGACGTGATAACGTATGAGCGTAGGGGGTATACTTTTTAGGAAGTAATGGTGATACAGCGGGAAGGACTGAGGATGCATTTTCCAACTCATAGAGACTACTGCCTGTGCTGGAGCTTTTTTTAAAAATTTTTTTTATAATGGTCAGGCAGTCCATGGTACAGAAGAAAACTTCAACCTACTCCACTACCCCAGACTGAATGAACCTGAGATGCTTTCCTTGGGGTACAGGGCTCGACTGCGGACACTTATAATGGGTTTTGGCCCCCTTCCTGATTGCATGAGTGTATATCTTCACCTTGCTGTGTGCCCTAGACCACAATACCACTAGAAACTGGCGGGGAACTGTCCTACAGCTGCTGCCAGAAGAATTGCCACCTACCGATCTAGAAGTGTAAAGCTGCAGAGAAACCTCTACACAGATACATGGTAAGAAGGGAGAGGATAGCAAACTCTCTCTGAAGTGTAGAAAGAGTTGGCTCCTACCGATTTACAAGTGTATAACTGTCGAGGAACTTGTACATACACATACCTAGATCGTAAGAAGGGATAGGGAAGCAAATTATCACTGAAATGCAGAAAGGCCAATACATGCTACCACAATTGACAGAAAATGCTTCGCTGCTGTAACATTCTGTATGTGTCGGAACTGTCTGAAGGTGATCATCGCCTTATTAAAATCAGTCCCATGTAGGAAAAATATTGAAGTATATGTCCTGCATAAATGTCTCTTTATACTGCTCATCTCATTGAGCACCGATCTGCCCCGACAGGTGGAGAGCAGTGCCCCCCTCACTATCCTCCACTGCTGTATGCGGTTATAACCTGTCACCACTCACGTTTATTCTACTTCTTCAGGTTAACTCTCCAGAGCCTGACTGATAGAGGCTTCAAATGCTCCACTGTACTGATTAACAGCTATCTGTGAGTGTGTGTGTATGTGTGTGTGCGTGTGTTTCCGAATACTGTGGAAGCATGTGATTCATGCCGTACATGCAGCAGAGGACTAGATAGTGGAGGATTTTTACACAGGTCACTTGCTCCTCCGCAAATGCCACACTGCGTGTCTGCCTAAAGTGTTGCCATTATTAGAATTTCAACTGCTGTAATGTCAGCTCATCTATTAAAAAAAAAAAAAAAACACTGCAGAAACATGAACACTCATTTCTTGAATGAAGTATTACCGTCGTGTATTTTCCAGGCGTGAATCTTATGCTTCCTACAACGAATACTGTACCGACAGGCCTTATCTCATACCATGTAAAGGGTGTAGTCTTACGTTTTTAGAAACGAATACTGCGACAGTGTCGGTGCAGTGAGGGAGAGAGGGCGTGGGTCCCACGTGGGAACTCAGCGAATGAAATAGCTTAATTGCATAGTGTTTACAACAGAGGAGCGTCAGCCTTCTAAGCCCAAAAAGCGATCGATGTACACGTGTTTTATCGACGAATTGTAGATAACCCATCTGAGTTGTTGGGCATATATCAGACAGACTTTACCTCACATCGTGTAAAGGGTGCAGCCTTACGATTTTAAATCGAATGTTGTGGTGGTAACGGTGCAAATAGTGGATATAGCACTAAAATGAATGAAACCTCCAGCTAAATAAGCGTAAACTCATAGAGTATATTACACTACGAGTGCATACCGGCGTTGGTTCTACGGGAAGATCAAACACTGTAACAACATCACAAAAAAAAACTACTTGTGTCCTCACATCACTGTATGGATACAGATTAAGCGGCTCTTAGATCCACTTATAGCCCCCTCCTACCTCCACTCCTCCCGCCCACTCCTACACCTTAAGTAGGGATACTGGTTTTCCAAGCCTGTTCTATCTTGATGGTACACAAAAAGCTACCTCCACTGCAGGTGCCCTGCTTTTGTTGGTGTTGGTAAGACAATGATATAAAGTTTCCGGTCTGCAGCTGGAACCTCCCATAGGTAGTGGTTCTGCTTTCCCAAGTGTTCTGTCCTCTCACTGATGATACACAAAGAGATTCATCTACTGGCGATGCTCTGCTTTGGTCTGTGTTGGGCTGTCGAAGATATACTGTTTCAGATCTGCAGATATCAAACATATTTCTAGTAAATGCCGACAGCTGGAAAGTACTTGACTATTCGATGAGTCAATGACAACTCTCTCCGACAGAAGAATGGCCAACAGCATGCTACGGCCCTCAGCTACATCCCGCATTGGGAAGATGCAGCTCCAGGGGTTGCAATCGCGAGAGCGGTGGGCGCCGTGACCTGCGGCTGTTGAGCTCGCTATGGGCGTCGCTATTCAGTATGGAGGTGCCGGCCACACCCAAGCTGCCGTCGGCCATTTCCAGCAGCAACCTCCCATCAGTCTCGCGCAAGCTACAATTTGCATCCCTCCCTCCTCGTTATTTCTTAACATCCAAACATCCAGCTGCGTAAAACTGCGAACTCAGCCCACGGTAATATTGTCGATGGCGGATTAGCAAATTGCCGAGGCTGAAGCTCTTTAACGATCATTTTTATCGTATTTTCTTTAATTCTTCGCATTTTCCATCAATTTTCGCAATTTTATCAGGTTATTCCATAATTTCAAAGCATTTTACCCAACTACTCGAGTTCCAAACCATTGCTCCTGACGACGTGTCATGTCAATGAAACGTCTCATCGTGTACATTTTGTGATGCTGTCACCCAATGACGTTGCAGAATGGTTCTCAGTTTCTGTATCATTGCTAAACCACACACTCCATTGCTTTGCGAGTGCTATATGCATGTGTACTTACCGTGAATCTTGTTACACTGCCTGCACCACCTGACACAAATACTGTTTTTTAGCGTGGGAAATAGCCAGCAGCAGAGTGGAGTTGCAACAACTACGTTCCTTAGGCGAAACACTTTATAAATTCGGTCAGATTTTATTACGACTGGCCATCTCTCCCTATGTGGATAGAAGTCCGAAAGTATTCTTGCATTCGTAGGATAACGTCAGAGATTGAAAGATTTCACTAACACCTTTGACGATTATCACCCAAACAAACGAATCATATCCATTGCACAATTAATAAAATGTTCTGGGCTATTTTGTCGTGGTCGAATGGATTTCACCTTAAAACCCAACGTTTCGTCCCCATCTGTGGATGACATTTTCAAGAAGGATCGTAGCTCCTTTGAAAGTCCGATTCACACTGTGGCTCACTGTTGGCCGCAGTAAAATTCCGCTTCCGCGCAATTGCGTGATCTCTCGTGTTTTGGATATGCGTGCGCAACTGGTCGTTGTCGAATGCCGTCGTCCGCTGTAGCAATCATCCCATGGTACACATCTTCTTCAGCATCAGAATCGAAATGTTATTGAGTTTCACCCCATCCTCCTTTCTATTGAAATTCCTAGGGTGTTTTACAATCACTAAAGCCCCTCTGTATAGCCTTTCATGGTATCCGTTTGTGACCACCACTACTTGAGTTCTATCGAAATGAATATGGTGGTCTCCTGGCTGCAAAGCATGTTCCGCAACAGCTGATCTTTTAGTTTCCCCTCTTCTGCGATTCACCTTGTGCTGTTCTAGTCGTTTATTGACCGTTCTTTTTATAGTACCAACGCACATCTTATCACTATTTCACGGAATCTCATAAATTTCAGATTTTTCCAACGGATGGCGAGCATTCTTGGCCGATTTTAGGTGATCTTGTATTTTCCATGTGGGTGTGTAGATTACAGCGATGTTACGCGTTTCAAGATTTTTCCTATGCGGTCAGTAACGTCCTTAAGCGGATACCATGAAAGGATATACAGAGAGTTCATAGAGATTGTAAACCACCCCAGGAATTTCAATAGGAAGGAGGAGGGCATGAAATTGAATGACACTGGGATTCCGGTGCTGAAGAAGATGTGTACCAGTCTTCCACCAAGTGATTATAGCAACAACAGACGGTGGCAGTGGGCAATGGCCAATTGCACTCGCGTATTGTAAACACGTGACGCCACCCCACTGTGTAGAAGCTCGGGGATGCAGAAATTTGCTGTAGCCAGTACCGAGCCAGTGTCTGAATCGGAATTAAAAGAAGCTACGATCCCTATTAAAAATGACCGCAGATGGGGACGAAACGTTGGGTGTTAAGGTGAAATCCATTCGACCATGGCATAACATCCCAGAACAATTTATTAAGTGTGACATTTCCGGCCATGAAAGTTTACATTTTACACATATATTCATAGAAGCACTTTGTCTTCTAGTTTTAAACGAGCTACTCTTTCCTTGAACCTACCGGCTAAGGACCCTGAGAAAAGCTCTAGATAGTCTCTCTCTGTATGCATCTTGTAACTCTTCCCCTGTCTTTAACCAACCCTTCCTGCAGCATTGCCTCCGCATTAATTTGAAACTGATCAGAAGTACGATGGCACTACACCCACTGCATTCAATGTCTCCTGAAGGAATAGAACGAGCTGAGTATCACGTAATCAATATACTTCAATAATTTGTTATCAGAAAGAGCACAAAACTTATTCGAAACTTGCACAATCTGTTGTAACCGCGACCGGACCGGTCGCGGGGTGTCCGAGAAAGAGCGGCGGGACCAAACGGAGAGCGGGCCGCGACGTTTGTTTAAAGAACGGAAACGACGGACACGAAACAACAACGGACGATCGAGAGAGACCTTACGACGACATCACGCAAGAAGCAACGGGGTGACAGAGACAACCAAACGAATCTAAGACGTCCACTAGTAATGAAAACAAAGAACGGTAAACACGCTGTCTGTCGCCGAGGCGATATGTCAATACGCACGCAACGATGATACTCAGTGGCTGAGCTCTTTCTTTTTTTTTTCCTTTATTGGATTTTGATTCCCCCGAAGGGGGCGGGCTGGCAGCACCTTAGTACGCTGCTCTTCAGCCTACAGAATTTTTAAAACATTAGAAGATAAGAAACAATTAAAGCAGGCCATAAAACGGTGACGTAAATTGTAAAACGGCGGAAAATTGTGGAAAGTTAAAACATGAAACAAATCGTGGGCGATGAGAATAAAATACACAGGAAGCACAGAGGGAAAATAGTAGACAGATAATTAAAAAAAAACATGGCGACAGTCTGGTTTCTGTTCGCAAGAGATATAAAAATCACACCCAGCTACAGTATAATGTCCGTTCGCAACACTTCGGAAAAGGCGCACAACACTTAACAATCACTGGAAACACTGCACTAAAAAGTCGGCACGAAGATGATGACACACCACAGGCAAGGGCAGATGGGGGGGGGGGGGGGAACCTGGACAGATGAGGGGGAAAAAAGTAGGGGAGGAAAAACGAAAGGGGGGGGGAACCGACAGAGGGAGAGGACTCAGAAAGGTGGCAGCAGGGCAGACACGAGAGGGAATGAGGAAAGGCAGAGGAAGGAAACGCAAAAAAACTCAGGAGGAAGAAGGGAGGCCGAGAGAGGGTAGGTGGGGAAAAACCGGATGGAAGGGGGGGGGGGAAGAGGGAGCCCAGAAAAAGGACAGAGGAAAGGAGGGGGAGGTGAGGATCATAGTTGATAGGAAAGATAAATGGAGGGAGAGAGGGCATCATCCGGGAGGGGGAGTTGACAGAAGCCACCATGGGAAAGTAGATGAAGGGTGTAGAGATGGAGGGTAGGAGGACACAACAGTGAAGGCACAGCAGAGGGCAGGGGTTGGAGAGGAGAAGAGCAACCAGGGGATGAGGGGGATCAAGGCGGCGGGAGGTGTAGAGTATGCAGATATGTTCAAGGAATAGGAGCAGATGGGGGATAGGAAGCTGGCCGTGGTGGTCATGCAGTTCTAGGCACTCCAGTCCAGAGCCGCGATGCTGCTACGGTCGCAGGTTCGAATCCTGCCTCGGGCATGGATGTGTGTTAGGTTAGTTAGGTTTAATTAGTTCTAAGTTCTAGGGGACTGATGACCACGGCAGTTGAGTCCCATAGTGCTCAGAGCCATTTGAACCATTTTTGGGGATAGGAATCAGGTCATAGAGGATATGCATGGGGGACGGGAGGCATATACGGAAGGCGAGGCGGAGTGCATGGCGCTCGAGGATCTGGCAGGACTTAAAGAATTTTGGGGGAGGGCGGATATCCAGGCAGGACTGCCATAACAGAGGATGGGACGGATTAAGGATTTGTAGGTGTGGAGGATGGTAGAGGGGTTCAATCCCCATGTCCGGCCAGATAGGAGTTTGAGGAGTCAGAGGCAGTTGTGGGTTTTGGATTGGATAGAGAGGAGTTGAGGGATCCAGATGAGGTGATGGTCAATGGTGAGGCCAAGGTAGGTGAGGGTGGGGGAGAGGCAGACAGGACAGGCGCAGATGGTAAGGGAGAAATCAAGGAGCCGGAAGGAGCGAGTGGTACGACCTACTATGATCTTGGAAGGATTGATTTTCAGGAGCCACGTGTTACACCATGCATCAAAAAGGTCAAGGTGATTCTGGAGAAGGCATTGGGACCGTTCGAGAGTAGGAGCGAGGGCAAGGAATGCGGTGTCATCGGCATACGGCAGGAGGTGTACTGGAGGGGGGGGGGGGTTAGTTAGAGGAGAGGTGAGAGGACAGAGCCCTGGGGCACACCTACAGTGGGGTAGAAGGTGTGGGAATCGGCGTTATGTATGGTAACGTAGAAGGGGTGGCGGGAGAGGAAGGAAGCAATCAGACGGACATAGTTGACAGGAAGGGCGTAGGTCTGGAGCTTAACTGGCTGAGCAAGAGCCAGGCACTTAAATACACGATCGGGGGCGCCGCTATTGGCAACAATGCAGAAGGTCGAGAAACGAGCTTTGTGCCACTGTCTTTCCGCTAACTGCTAAAATTGTAGCAAAATGTTAATTTCTTTCTGTTTTGTTACACATTTCATAACGACTGCATTGCGCAGTTCAGGTTTACAACATTTGATTGAATATCTGAAAACTCCATACGCATATTTATTATAATTTAGGAATGAGAGTGCCGTTCTACGAAGGAACAGCCATTGTGAGGAGGAAAGAATTGTACATTGGCTGCCAAGGTAAACAACTACACTAACAAACTCAGTTTGAAATATTTGTGTTTCCTTGAAAGACATGCTAAACTAAAACTAAACTAAACTCCTCCCGCACAGGCCATGAAGGCCCAAAGGTACCGACTGGCCTCCGCGTCACCCTCAGCCCACAGTCGTGACTGGATGCGGATATGGAGGGGCATGTGGTCAGCACACCTCTCTCCTGACCGTATGTCAGTTTCCGAGACCGGAGCCGCTTCTTCTCAATCAATTAGCTCCTCAGTTTGCCTCACAAGGGCTGAGTGCACCCCGCTTGCCAACAGCGCTTGGCAGACCGGAAGGGCGCCCATCCAAGTGCTAGCCTAGCCCGACAGCGCTTAACTTCGGTGATCTGACGGGAACCGGTATTACCAGTGCGGCAAGGCCAATGGCAGGGAAGAAATGCATCAAGCGGAAACGACTGTGGCTACGGCTCGTAATTCACATTGTGGGTTATTAGGAAATTCTATTAAAAGCGTCTCTTTTTAAGTGCAAATTTCAGAATTCAATAGCTACGGCTGGATCTTGACTGCTGACATTTTGAGCTCATTGCTGACTCTAAATCCAGGATGTGGCCCTTTTCAACAACTGTTTATTTTCTAAGAATTAAATAATGTCAAAAGGAAGAATACCTTTTATTGTTTATACAATGATTATTTAGTGTGTCAAGCTCGCCTTTGCCTGACAAAAAGAGCGAAGCATCCAGAGTGTATGTTCGGATGTCGGTGTAACTTAGTGCACATACACACTATTGGCGTGTATGTATATGATTATAGTGCATTAGTCTCGTTCATATTTAATGTTTCCAAGCCTGTTATGATAGCCGGCTGTTGTGGCCGAGCGGTTCTAGCCGCTTCAGTCCGGAACCGCGCTGCTGCTACGGTCGCAGGTTCGATTCCTGCCTCGAGAATGGGTGTGTGTGATGTCCTTAGGTAATAAGTTAGGTTTAAGTAGTTCTAAGTCTAGGGGACTGATGACCTTAGATGTTAAGTCCCATAGTGCTTAGAGCCATTTGAACCATTCTGAACCTGTTATGATACGTAAGGAGCATTAACGGCTTCAGATAATAAGTGATCACTCTGAAGGACAAGGAATGCCGCTGAGTCGCGTGAGACTGCGTTATTAGGAAGGAAGGAAGGAAGGTTGGGTTTAACGTCCCGTCAACATGTCAGCGTTATCGCAACCTTACAGGGTGTTCTTCATTTGACCATCCAGTCGAATCGTGCAATTTCAAGATTTTTCTGACATTGGGATGTGACAATGGCCGGATATTAGATTGCATGGGAACGTGAGGGCAAGCACACTCGTCGTCAAAGTTCCGGTCGACCATGTCTGACCACCGTAAGGGAGGATCACCGTATTCTGCACTACTGGTATCCCGGCTCGGCGAGTCTCAAAGCCCCCCGGAAGCATGGACCTCGACGACAGCCATTAGACGGTACTGTTGTGCTCTGCGAGCAGCTGCTGTCGCCTCCAAAGCGTCTACGGAGACACGCCCGTCCTGTTGGCCTGTCAGTGCTCGCGGCTGCCCTCTAAGGCCAGCAGCGCACCCGCTCAGTTAGTCGTGATTTCACAGCGCTGTTTCACCGATCTCGCTACACATCGTGGTTCTGCTTCTGAATCACTCCGTCTTAGGTTTTCGGTCCAGCGTTACTCACTGGACTTGTCATTGTAGCGTGCTATCCACGTTGTTTGTCCTTCTCTCGTTTTTGTCCACTTATTTACTTTCCGGCGACTCACTGTTCTGAAGCTCTCGGTCAGTAGGCGAGTCTCCGAAGATTCTCGAATCGTTCTCGGTCATGTCAGATTCCAGGCGCTATCTACATCAAGCAAACTGTAACTCCTTCACATCTACGCGTGAAGCCGAGAACAAATAACGGACTCTCTGCAACATTTTATCTCATACCAAAATATTGATTGGAGTCTAGCAGCAACCTGAGTAGAGAATTTCTGCCCCATGAGTTAACACCAACACGCAAACGGCTGGTTTAGGGTGTGTTATGACCAGGAACTGTGGCTTATGATGAATGGCGCCGCAATGCGTTCAGCGATCAAACGCAGTTCTGCACTACCCAGGATGAAAATCGTCGGCAAGTATGATGTTGACCCGACGAGAGGTGGAATTCTTCCAATGTTTTGTAGAGGAATTGTAGTGTTACTCCTGGCGTCATGTTGCAGGGATGACACAATGGTACTTAACGGACATCCTGAGTTCTCAAGTGTTACCTCTCATGTGACAGTAACGTGGTGTCATCTTTCATCAGGACAATGCTTGTCCACACATGGCACCTGTCTCTTTGAGTCGTCTGCGTGATTTTGAGGTACTCCTGTGTACAGCAAGATCACTAGAGCGTCCCCAGTAAAAAATGTGTGGAACAAGCTCAGATATCAACACCACCCAGTGCCAGTATCAAGAATATAAACGGCCAGTTACAACAGTTGTTGACCATCAGTAGAGAATACAACGGCTTTGTGGCACCCTTCCCAACCGAATCAGTGCATTCATCCAAGTAAGATGGGTTGCAAGGTCATACTACTAACTGGGCTGATAGTATCAAGTTCTTTGTGAATTTGACTGGAATTTGTAATCACTGAAATAACATTATATACCCTCTCAATCCGTGAAGTTTCATTTCGTTTCCTTCCGCCATCCTGAGTGCTTCCCATTCTTTTTTTTTTTTTTTTTTTTTGTTTCAGGCAGTGTAATTGCAACGATCGTATGACCACTTTCAGAATATTATCGCCACATTTAGATGTTATTAATACAGTAACAGCCTCTTCACGTTATATGTAAGTGGATTGATGAGGCCGGCCGGTGTGACAGTGCGGTTCTAGGCGCTTCAGTCTGGAACCGCGTGACCACTACGGTCGCAGGTTCGAATCCTGCCTCGGGCATGGATGTGTGTGATGTCCTTAGGTTAATTAGGTTTAAGTAGTTCTAAGTTCTAGGGGACTGATGACCTCAGATGTTGAGTCCCATAGTGCTCAGAGCCATTTGAACCACTTTTTGGATTGATGAGTCTTAAGATGACAATAAATTGCCGAAACAGGTAATGTCAACACTATAATTACAAAGCGATCTTGGCGTAATAAACAATCATTGTACAAACTGTTTGCTCCCTACATGATCAGTTGTTGTTGTTTCCAATGTGAAGCTGTGTTGATGCTGCTCTTCACGCTAGTCTGTTTTGTGCAAGTCTCTTCATATCTGCATAACTACTGATACCTACGTCCACCGGAAGCTGTTTACTATAGTCACGTTGTTCCTCTACAGCCTTTACCCACTAACCTATCACACTGTCTTCCACTACAAAACTGATGATTCGTTGACTCTCAGGTCGTGTCCTATCAACTTATTCCATCATGTAGTGAGATTAAGTCGTAAATTTCCCTTTTCCCCAAACAGATTCAGTACCTCCTCATTAGTTATTCGATCTACGATCCTAATATCTAGTGATCTTCTGTAGCACCATATTTCAAAAGCTTCTCTTCTCTTCTTATCTCAATCACTTATCGTCCACGTTTCACTTCCGCGCAACGCTACATTCTAGACAAATACCTTCAAAAAAGACTTTCTAACATATACATTTATATCCGATGATAACAGGCCCATTGTTTTCAGAAATGTTTTCCTTCGTATTCCGTTACTGGATTTTACATCTTCTATGCGTCGCCCATCATCAGTTATTTTGCTGGAAAATAGCAAACTAATCTACTACTTTTAGTGTCTCATTTCCTAATCTAATTCCTCAGGTTACCTTCCATTCGGTAAGTGGGTGCACTCAGCGACTGTTAAGTGACTTATAAATTATACACTGCAGCAATCAGTGGTCCTATTTTAGATTTTATTACGCAAATCCAGATTTCGGCTA
The DNA here is from genome assembly GCF_021461395.2 of Schistocerca americana. Classification (NCBI taxonomy): domain Eukaryota; kingdom Metazoa; phylum Arthropoda; class Insecta; order Orthoptera; family Acrididae; genus Schistocerca; species Schistocerca americana. The sequence goes on from NC_060130.1 coordinate 535,833,909, forward strand.
GTGGCTAGCCATTCTCAATGCATTATTTTTTATTCTCGATGCATGTGAGTCCCTGTTGTTCGGGCGTCAGTCACATTTCTTTGAATGATTTATAATCTAATTCCCTCAGAATCACCTAGACCAGATCAGTAATCTACTGTATTGTAAAACATTACTGGAATGTTAGTTGATGGCGGTTCTCAGAACATCGAATACTTTAGTTGTTCTCTGTGTGTAGTGACAGTACATGTACAGTCCTAATAGGATTAAGAAACATGGGACGGCTACACACACCAAGGTAATGGCAGTATGACAATGTCGAATGGGAATTTTGCAATGCTATGCGGCATTAAAACAACTTATTATTCATCAGATTACTCCCCCTTCAGGGGCTGTTGCACGCAGCGAACGTTATTTTGATTTGTAAACAATAGATTTCAGCTATCAGTCGTCCTTTGAAATATTTGTTGGCAGATCTAGATTTCGGCTAGCAACTAGCCATTCTCAATGCACTATCCTTTTTTGGTCAATGCATGTAATGCCTGATGGTCTGGCTTTGTACACAGTTCATGGAATAAAAAAGGATAGTGCATTGAGAATCGCTAGTTGCTAGCCGAAATCTAGATCTGCCAATAAATATTCCAAAGGACGACTGATAGCTGAAATATATTGTTTACAAACGTTATTATTCATTAAAACGGCGAAGATATCATATAAGACTACTTAGAACAAGCAACATATGAGATTTTACGTGAGCCCAGGTAGTGACTGCTTGGCAGGTTGCCTCCGGGGTTCATTGCAGTCTCTTGCCGTCTACATAGCATATCTTTTAATACATGGCAAGTTAATAGCGCTGTAGATTTATCGCATACTATGGAGAGAAAACTAGTCCTTCATCGGTCTTGCTACTGCTCTTCTTACCTCTATTGTGGCTTGCAGGTACCATTTCCTCTCGCCGTCGCACAATAGGGCCGAATCCCCAAAACGTGGCCGAAACCCCAAGAAGACCTTTGATTCATACAAAACGAACCACGCCGAGGTTTTTGTGGTCGTTGATTACAAAATTGAAGTTAAAAATTGTCTAAATAATGTGGCGGTTCCAATATAGCAACGTGACGCATGAAAACCCGTTATAATATGTTAATAATAGCGTATGTAGAGGATTTGGAGATCAATAATTACAACAATTAACACAATGACAAGGTGAATTGCTATTGAGCCAGAATACCAGACTGTTCACCGAAAATGTATTGGAGAATAACACTTGTTCGATACCACAAAAATTGCCGTATAATAATATAATAGTACAATTTTCAAAGTCGGTGATTAAATACAACTAATAAACATAATAGTATTATCAACAATATAAGTAATTGTTATAATAATAATAAGGCAATCGGTCTTAACATTCAAAAGGTAATCTGATTGATAATGAAGATGTTGTTCCACTGCATACAAAACGATGTGAGTGGTTTAGTATTTATTAATCCGAATCAGTATCGCTCTCGAAGTTCTCAAAGTCAGAATTCACTTCGGAATCTTCTATGGTCGGTCGTGGTGTTACCAGAAGCCGCTTGAAAACGTCTCCATTGCTTTTACTCGTGAACACTTTCTGGAAAAGTCTTCGCGATATCTTTTAATATCTTTGTTCCTCGCTTCTTGTGCTTCTTCGGATAACTGACCGATTGGTAGCAATGCGTGGACTATTATTTGTGGACCGTGAATCAATAGCTTATGCACTTTAGTGGGCATATAATACTATGGATACAGTTCAACGAATTTTCTCGCAGTTGCCACCTTACAATTGTGGAACCTACCATCACTAATTTCATGTCCACTCGAAATGGCTTGTAAGATGATGTGAAACCGTTCTATCAAATCTATGTCCAATGATGTAATGAGAACAGATGTTTTCGAATTTTCAGAAAAATATCGAGCTGTATTTCCATCGTTGGTATTTCCGTAGCCAGCTTTTGTACGATCGACAATAAGTCCCAATTTTGAGATGAACCCCTTTTGTGTGATCTTCTTGGGCGTTTCTACCATTTCTTTTTCTTCGGCACTGCGTGCTCGCTATTTTCTAATCCCAAGTTTGTATGACAAATGCAAGCGCAAATGCAAGCATGTAATGGTGATAGTCCAAACCTCAGATCCTGTTCGTTGACTTCTTTCTGTAAAACATCATCGATGTTATTGAAATCTATACTAGTACTCTCACACAAATAGCGCGAACTGACTGGTTTCTTCTGCATTTTGAGCTCCTGCTCAGTGACGTAAACTCCCCAGAAGGACGGCCACTGAATTTACCAGTCGATGGCAGATCACAGTCAGCCTGATACCGGCCACTTACAATTGGTGCCGGAAATGAAACGGGTGCATTAAGCCATTCATTGTTTTGTTCCAAAAAAGGACTCTCTGTCCTTTTAGCCTTTTGCAACCTTATTCTCAGTTTACCAGACAATGAGGAGACAGAGACTTCCGTATCCTCTGGTACCTGCCACGGTCGACCAGTTTTGTCGAAAAGTTGTTCCTCCAGGTAAGAGAGTAATGCAGGTAGGCTATCATTTAACCGGTGTTTAACGATGCTGAATATTTCTTGCTGAGTGAATTTTACGTAATCTTCATCCGAACCTGCGCGAGAAATATTACATAACCACTAGCAACAAATTAAGTACAACGAAGTAGTCAAATATCGTAAACGTGTTGCACGGAAAACATGTTTGTGAAGCCTGGCGCGCCGTGCGCTACATCGACCGCGGCGCAGCGCGATGCTGTGATGCAACGCGTGGGACGCACGGGCCCGAAGAAGTATTGATTATACAAGAGAACAGGCAGATTTAGGCAGCTGATTCTTGTCAGTTCCATCAGATAATTGATCGATCTATAGTCTGAGAGTTGTAATTCCGCGGTATATTGTGGTATATGCTACTTTTGCCCCCGTACAAAATGCAAGTTCGGCAAATCATGGTTGTTTTGTACAAGCATCGAAAAAGGTATAATATAAATAGAATAACAATGAGATTTAAACTGCTACAGGCGTAGCAATCATTTCCATTTTGTAGAATTTTACTTCTTCGCTTCACCGGATGCAGTGGCCGAGCGGTTCTAGGCGCTTCAGTCTGGAACCGCGCGACCGCTACGGCCGCAGGTTCGAATCCTGCCTCGGGCATGCATATGTGTGATGTCCTTAGGTTAGTTAGGTTTAATTAGTTCTAAGTTCTAGGCGACTGATGACCTCAGAAGTTAAGTCGCATAGTGCTCAGAGCCATTTGAACCATTTTTGATTAACCGATCGTAAATTTTCCCAGTTGTCACCTTTGAACTGACGTAATTCGACAGGTATTAAAGGTATGAACCTATCCTTTCGGGATCAAATGCATCAATACTTCCCCAACCCAACCCATCCCTCCAAAGTCCCAGAATCGAAAATTCATTTTTCGGGTGTGTGGCCACGTTTTGGGGATTCGGATCCACCGTGCGTCGCCAGACCCCGACAGTGGGTTAGTCCCCCTACCTTCCAAGCCATATTGGGTTGGGGTTGTTTGGGGGAAGAGACCAAAAAGCGAGGTCATCGGTCTCATCGGATTAGGGAAGGACGGGGAAGGAAGTCGGCCGTGCCCTTTCAAAGGAACCATCCCGGCATTTGCCTAGAGCGATGTAGGGAAATCACGGAAAACCTAAATCAGGATGGCCGGACGCGGGATTGAACCGTCGTCCTCCCGAATGCGAGTCCAGTGTACTAACCACTGCGCCACCTCGCTCGGTCCCAAGCCATAGTTGTAAATACTGAGACGACTTTACGTTCATCCACTGCGCAGTGCACCTAGAAAGGTAAAACTTCTGAGTATTAGGTTGTGGCCGGCCGGGGTGGCCGAGCGGGTCTAGGCTCTATGGTCTGGAACAGAGCGACTGCTACGGTCGCAGGTTCGAATCCTGCCTCGGGCATGGATGTGTGTGACGTCCTTAGGTTAGTTAGGTTCAAGTAGTTCTAAATTCTAGGGGACTGATGACCTGAGCTGTTAAGTCCCGTAGTGCTCAGAGCCATTTGAACCATTTGAATATTAGGTTGTGCGCTAGCAGAGTAACTCCGTGATAGCTAACTGTATAGCATTTCGCTTCATCTAAATACTATTTTAATTCCTTCGTTATTGTGGAAATGGGAGATTTTTTTAATCTAGTAGACCTTGCTTTCGTCTTTCTAGACTCACTTATCCATAATTTTGCGTCCTAAGAACACATCATCCTTACGCAGTAAGTATATTTTATCTGGGTGCAGTATGAGATTATTTTCCAGGAATCTGGCAAAAACGTCACGTAACTTGCCATTCTCATCTTTTCGTTTGAATTCCTGGTATAATTTCATTCAAAAGTAGCTGAAAAGTAACTGACGCCTCGGTAAGTTCTATTGCCATTCTTTTGAATTCGTGATGTTAAATCGCAACGGAAGATGTTTTCTCTTGGTCTTTTGCATCTCTTGGAACTAGACGGGATCTAGTAGCTAGGTCCAGCGTCGAAAAATGTTTTAGCGTTTCTCAGTTGACTTAATGTTTCAGATATATTAAAAATGGGAAAGCGTATATTAGATTTGAAAGATATCGTTATACTCACAGTACTGTTCTCTAAAGTCATCATTCCGTCGCTATTTAAACGTGTTGACCTTTGTCCAATGATATTAACTTATTCCATTTTACGTGTCCTTTGTCGTAGCTTTTCTGTGCGCGACTTACTTTTTCTCTCGCTATCAGGTGTATAATGCTAGTATCTTTTAATTTCTGACGGGTTTGTAATTTACTAGTCATGCACTTCCACCGATGCCCGGGCACTAGAGCTTCTGGTATGGACCATCCTGGTAATATTTCTTACTTCTGAGTTACGACCATCTGATCTTATTCTGACTACCTCGTCACGACAATTATTTACGTAATTTTTTGTTCCCTTCGGCCAGTTTCCTAAATCACTTATGGTTGGTTTCTATTCAGTACCACAACATCTGCGATGTGGTTACGATCCGAATTAGTTAGTGGATACTTGGGCATACGAACCACTTCGTCTCATCGAAATCCTTTACTTTGTGCTTTTTCCTGTGATTTAAAATTTACAGTTCAACTACTAAAGGAATTCCCTGTCTTTGTGTTATTCGTTTCCCATGATGGATGGTTACTTTCTTCTCCTAAAAATGTCTCGTTCCATCTGACCAAATTAGCTCTCAGAATCTGAGCTCCGGTATCTGAAAGAACCCGTAATTCTTTATTGGAAATTTATCCCGTAGTCTTTACGAGCGCGTTCTCATTTGTGTCATGCAATAGCAAGAATTCCTGTGATTTTACACTAGCAACACTCGACCGCTTACGTTTCCAAGCTCTAAGTCTCCTGATTTATTTATTCTTCCCTCTTGAAGTGTACCTAAAGTCTTTCGTGAATTGCCCACATCTCCTACGATGCAAACACTGAGGTGCTTTAAGGTTTATCGCTGTATACTCTCATCACTGACACCTCTTCCACCTCGGTTGAATATATTTTCACGTCTTTCTATTTAATATTAAAAATATGTTATCGAGAGAGATGACTTCTCGCTGTTCGCGAAACGCTCCGAAACATTGTATAGCCACGTTTCGCGACGACCTACGATGAGGCGACGATTTCCGTTATAGTTCTTACTTTCTCGAGGGGGCTAAGGACGTTAGAGCTTCACTAGTTAGAACCAATTGCTATTATCTCCTCAGTTATGGCCACCAGTTAACCTGAATATAAAGGAAGTTTACAAAAAAAAAAAAAAAAAAAAAAAAGACTCATACGATGTCTTTCACACAGACGACAATACAAAATTTGGGTACACTTTAACTGAAGCATCGAAGCTAATAGTGTACATTGACAATAGTTGTAAGTTTCTGGTTGATGTGATTGCCAGTATGTGTCACCCTGGTGCTGCTAGCTCGATCGATAGCTCCCTCGGTAGCTCACTCACTCGTTCGTTACCCAATGGTCACTCAGACTAGATTATGAGTTTATGGTAACACAGCAACAACAGAGGTTTGGGTTAACCATTTCAAATGGTGTAGCTGCATGTAAGGGTATTTGTTGACAATGACCTGCCTCAACGACGGCTTGGTAGTCTTGTGTTGCACCATTGGCCTTCAGTGTCACCTGACATCAAAGTACATTATTTTCTTTTCTTTATACGGCATTTTTTCAAAGACTACGTCTATGTGCCCCCTTTCCAACAACTTCAGGATGCAACAGTGTAAAACCAGACACGCTTGGAAAAATATACAGTAGCGGAAATCAGTGTAAATGCATGAGTATTTGTAGGAAAATTAACATTGTCGGCTGGGATAGTTGTGCACAGAGTATATGCGATAGTCTGAGATACAGTATACTGATAAATTCTGTCCAAGGGTATCGCTTTTGATATCAGTAGTACAGTATGTAACAAGAGACGAACAATTCAGGTGGTAGAGGGTGGAACTCAGTATGAAGGCAGTTGGCTCTGTGTAGTTTTAATATATGCGTATATTCCTTTCCACCAATAGCGACAGTGTGTCTTGCGTACATAAACCAAGACTGTGATACTGACACGCGGAAAGCAGTTATCATGAAATAAAAAAGCAAAAATCAGTGCGTACAAGAAAATGGGACTCCGTAATCGTAAAATAGCCCAGAAGTTGAACCGTTCAAGTGCAGTGACTGATAAACTCGTCAGATTGGGACAATGACTTGGACAGAACGGAAAAAAGGGCTAAATAAAAAAATTATTTGTGGCCTCGAACGGTTCCTTTTGCTCAAAGCAAGAACCACAAACCGTTCTTCTTCTCAACTTGTTGCTGATTTACAGTTGACAGTAACTGCCAGATGTGTATGACAAATTTTGTCAAGTGACAAACATCTTGCGACTGCAGAAACCTCCTGTAACACCAGACATAAGCAGGCTATATTTGAGTTTGTTGTCAAACATAGGTCATGGGCTTGAGACTGGGATAAAGTGATATTCAGATATGAGAAGAAGCTTAATTTAGACGGGCCGGATGGATTTCAGTATTATTAGCATATTCTGAGAACAGAGCAGCAGGTAACAATGAGCAGAAATTTTGGTGGTAGAAGTGTTACGCTTTTGGTAGCCTTCTGCTCTAAATGTAAGTCACGCATTGCTTGGCTGAACACTACAATGAAATCAAACATGTACACGGAGATGTTAGAGATAAAACTGATTAGAATGTATGAGGACCTAGGGAAAGAAAGTCTAATGTTTCAACAAGATAATGCATCTGTGCATGTTTCTCCTACAACCAAGAAGTGGTTTTGAAGATAAAGATATCGATATCTTGCCATGGCCTGCAGGAAGCCCGGATATGAGCCCCGTAAAAAAAAAACCTTTGGAGTATGCTTGCAAGGCAATGGAAAGCAATCTGAGGCCGTATGTTAGCTGAAAAGTGCGATGCGAGAAGAGTAGCGACAATTTCACCGCGGGAACTACAAACCCTAACGAAATCAATGCTGAAGAGAATTTTTGAGTTGACTGGGAGGAACGGAGAGTGGACAAAATACTAACACTGCAATAACACAACAGGACAGCGACTGGATTTATACCAGTTACCACCCAGGAAATGTAAACACCTTATTTGGATACTTGTGGTATGAAAGAAACTTTAATAAATTCAGTACAGTATGCTACAGACACTGTACAATTATTTTCGTAGAAACCTTGCCTCTATAATGATTTCCACTCTCTAGGACGAGTTCGACTATTGCCTCAATGTGTGGTGGGCGCCCGGTGGAGGGTAAACTAAACATTCGTGTAACGTAAATGAAAATTTTTATTTTAAGTGTAGTTGCAAAAATTACACCAGGACCGTATCTATATGCGTGTAAAAGATTTTAAAATCAGATGGTCCTCATTTTTTTGTAAAAAAAAAAATACTTTGCAGTTTCATGTGTAATTTAATATGTACGTTAAGTTTCTGTCTTCATTCTTAGGAAATGATAGGTCTCTAGTCGAGTGAAATCGGATGAATGTTTTTGAAACATCTTGTACAGCTGAAAGTTACTGGAAGATTAAAACTTTGTACCGGACTGGAACTGGAACTCGGAACTGTCCTGTTCTGCGTCAGTTTCTCCTTCTCTTGTTTAAGCTAATTCCAGTATTCTGACTGTATGAATTTTTAATAGGCATTGGACTTGAAGCTTACGGCAGCACGGGGAGCAAACTTACTCCCAAGGTACATGTGCCAGTTAGAGGTAGTTCTTAACCGTGTGCCAGCTGACACGCGCCCTATCTACAATACCCATAATTTTAATCAAAATTCCCGGCAAAATACTATCATTAATGTGTCCCGGTTAAATGAAGTTCACGTTGATTTGACATCACACGGTTTATTGAATTTTAATCACAAGCAAGATTATCTCTACGAGCCTAATCACACTCGCTCTGCAGCCGCACCCATGCGGCTTTTTGGAATCGATTTTTCCACTGCTGGTAAGTTCCTTACGGTCGTCCATAGTATAAAGTCATCTCATGACTATCTAAATAATTTCAGTTCCACAAATGAATGTCTTTTATTTACTATCGTGTACCACTCGCGTACACGCAATCCTCTCTTTAAGAACGTTCAGGTGGGACTGACTCATTTATGCGCCAAAGCAAACGGCGGGTGGAAAGCTGAACCCTTCTGATGCATCAGTTGCTGTTGGTTATACGTCTTGAGCCCACAGCAATTTAAGTAAAGAGAATAACACCAGACGCGTTTCGCTTTTATGTGCAAAACATCTTCGGTGGTTATCGGTGTTTCTTTACATATTCTCCTTATTCACTCCTTGCTAGCAGCGGATGATGTCGAAAGACTTCGATTCACATATGCACTTGACAGTTTTAGCCATTCTTCAGTATTTCTTGCGCTGCATTATTTACACTTCACTTTTGTACATTGAACTAAAGTTGTGTGGTTCTCATTCTGCACAGTAATAGTGTTTATGTCTGTTCTTCTAGTACATGGTGGTTACAATTAAACATTCGCTACTTGAGCCATTGTAGACGGAAAACTCTTTATTGCATCGGTACCAAACTTTATAGGAATGATGTTCGACTATACATTGCAGGATCTGCGTTGTTAGTAGTGTTAAGTGTTGCTACGTAAGGGTGAAACAAAAGCATCATCACACATTACAGTTCCAGACAATGAACAAAGGTCTGGATAAGGTGAGCAGGACTTTACTCGTAAAACTGTTATACCATAACAAGAGCAATATTGCTGCAGCACTTCGCGAGTATCGACGCATTAAAGGAGTACGGAAACGTCCTCTTTGCTCTTCAGGAATGAAGAACATGATTCGTAACTTCGAATAAGCTGGCGATATGGGAATTGCTTCTGGGAGAGGCCAACGGCCAATTGCGCCACAAATGATTGAAGAAGTTACTGTCTCGCTAGCTGAGAATGCTGGACGCAATGTCCGATCTTCAAGCAGAGCACGATCTGTGTCATGACAGCTGAACATTCCATGGTCCACCGTTTCAAAAGTGCAGCGAACAACTGTGAAATCGTATCCGTAAAAATTTCCAGGCTGTCGTGGATGTAGATAACCATCGCACTGGGTAACGTTTGTAGCTTGGAACGTAACCACGGTACGCAATTAACAAATGTTACCCAATCATGTCGAAACTAAAATGTGTTTCTTTCAAAGGTTTAACTGTTATTCCAAGTTTTTACAAATGTTTTCACAAAATTTCAGTGTCCCACGATCACTCATTTTCCAAGGGGGCCCTCTCAAGTAGCGAAAGTTTAATTATAACCACCCTGTACAATGGTGCTTTTCCAATAGACGCTAATTAGGTGATCAAATGTGCGCAAGGGTACATTCGATCTGTTCACGACAGGACCGATATCTGTACGCTTAACATCCCCTCACTTAATGTTTTCAAAATCAGCAAGGTTTAATGATTTTGGGAAAAGTATGAGTAGTCGCCCAGTGTAATGAAATGAGGGAGAGGAGACAACAAAACAGCCCAAATGTGATAGAAATATCCAAGAAACAGAAATCTAATTACGGACAGCCATGACTCCCTCATTTTCATATTAATCGTCGGAATGTCAGTATTTTAAAAGAACACATACATCACATTCATCCTTTTTTTACCAATTTATAATTCTTGCAAAATTTGTTTATACGTGACACGAATTGTTTGAGAAAAAGTCATAGCACCTTAAAATCTTATTTAGTTTCAGTCCATTTCCAAATCTCTTGGAATCTCTCGGAGTGCTCTTTTGGAGCTGCAAGAAAAAAGTCTGTTAAAGACTTACATGTATATATGAGAGGGGGAGGGGGGGTTGGGTTGTTCGGGGATGGAGACCAGACAGCGAGGTCATCGGTCTCATCGGATTAGGGAAGGAAGTCGGCCGTGCCCTTTCAAAGGAACCATCCCGGCATTTGCCTGGAGCGATTTAGGGAAATCACGGAAAACCTAAATCAGGATGGCCGGGCGCGGGATTGAACCGTGGTCCTCCCGAATGCGAGTCCAGTGTGCTAGCCACTGCGCCACCTCGCTCGGACTTACATGTATATATGAAAATTCAAAAACAGACATAAATGAAATTATCAAAGCTTACAAGATGTTCACATTAACAGTGAAGTATTTTTAATTATATGCAAAGGCATTAATCTGTTGCATTCTATGCAGTCTTGCCGGCCGCGGTGGTCTCGCGGTTCTAGGCGCTCAGTCCGGAGCCGCGCGACTGCTGCGGTCGCAGGTTCGAATCCTGCCTCGGGCATGGATGTGTGTGATGTCCTTAGGTTAGTTCTAAGTTCTTAGTTCTAGGGGACTGACGACCACAGATGTTACGTCCCATAGTGCTCAGAGCCATTTGAACCATCTAAGCAGTCTTCTTCAGTGTAACAGTTGAAAAATAGGTAAACATTAAAGACAAAGTTTGATTAAATGAAATTTTTTCTTGAAAACGCAGTATTGCTAGAAGGAAGTACAAAAAAGAAAACACCAATGATTCTGTGCACTAAATAGTACATCTTTTTATTGTAAACGGGGAAGACACTACGGTTAGTATGGGGGCCGTGCACATACACACACTTCACTATTTGTGAGCTGCCAATTCGTCTTCCTATGGCGCCGCTTAGAATGGCGCTGCACTGCGTAACTACTGTTACAGTGAAAAGGCAGCACACCGCACCGCCCATCTGATGGAAGTCGCCGGCCGTGCCCCGCTGCGAGGCGGAGTGCTGCCTCCCCTACCCCTGCTCTCCTCCTGGGCTGGCGAAGCTCCGAACCCTGCCGCTGGCGCAGATGATCACCGCCCTCTGCTCGGCTGTCTCTGAGTTGTGTTCCCTCATCTTTGGCTCGTCCCCTATAACAGTCTAAATAAGGTGCTACGAGCTTAAATACGTTTAAAGCGATTTAATTTTAACGTATTTCGAGTATACACATACAACACCTCTTTCCATATTCAGTAACAAAATTAAAATAAACACACAGCACTTTCTTTAAAAGAGGCATATCTAATCATAAATATATTTATGTTGTTCCCTCACGACGCTCACTCATAGATGGTATCTAAGACTGCTATTCTATATCCCCAGAAGATTTCGGCAAAGAGTCTAGAAGATACGCAGCGATTACTTTCTTAAGTTCGTTTCGCTCCACCGCTTTCATGAAATCTTTGTACTGTACTGCCGTTGCTATCTTCTTCTGCCACACATCACAGCTTGGCAGTAAATGTCTTGTTGGCGTCGACATACTAGAGAACCAACAATTTAGCGGTATCTTTTCTACACTCTTGTTTGGACCGAAATTGCTGCAGCTGAGGTAGCTACAAGACACTACAGTTTCTATGTCCTTTTTTGTTATACAGACTCTCCGTCCATTATTTTCGTTACTCCTGAGGTACACCTCGATGTCATGTGTCGGATAACAAGTCCTGACTTTTTCTTCATTTGCACTGCTGTATTTCATTTTGATTAGTATCAATTTCTCTTCTACATTCTGCTCTCTCCTAACGTTCTTTAACATTTTCCATATTGTTCCTTCGTGCATAACCCCTTTTATCAGACAAATTTTATAACCCTGTGCGTCTGGAGTTGTGGGTTCATTTTCTAGACCCTGCGGTAAGCATGAATGTGCATCTGACACCATCTGTCGCATGCCTGATACGTACTGTACGTCAAACTCAAATTCTTGAAGAGCAAGTGTTCTTCACGTTAATCTGTTACGTTGCAGCTTACTTGTCAACATAAAGGATAGAGCTTTGTGATCTGTCACTAGATGACTTCCGTCCAGCAAGGTAATAACTAAACTTCGTGAAACAGAAATCTGCAGCCAACGCCTCTTTTTCCATTACAGAATGGTTCCGCTCGCGCGCGGTTAACACATGATTGCTGAAAGCCATTGCCTCTGCCAGTTCTTCTCCATTCTCTTCTTTTGCTGCAACTGGACCCCCAGCCCTTAGTCCGACGGCAAAAGGTTTTAGTTCCGTCGGGGTACGATAGTATTGGTGCTTCACACAGTTTCTTTTTATTTCCTCAAAATCTTTTGTGCAATTCGTCTTGCAAGACCACGCGTTGTTTTTCTTTAATAGCTTGGGTGGTTTCTCACTATTTAAGACTTGTTCATCGACAAATCGATGGAAGAAACGGCAGATACCGAAGAAGCTTCTTAGTTGTTTCCATATTTTCGGTATCCGCGCGAAGATGATTCCGGTTTGTTCTACGGTTTCGATTATCATTACTATCAGGTGGCTAGGTATTTTGTGCGGCAGTCTTTGCACTACACAACACACTATATCCCTTTCGTCATACGGGGTGTGAAGACAGTGTTTCTTTCCTGTTCTTTTTCTAAGAACTCGCTGTATGTCCCATCAAACCTTGTGTATGCGGGCGGCTACATATCAACATTATAATATTGCCCTGCTTGCTCTTGGATCAGTATTCATTTAATAATATGTTCTCCAAATATGCATAATTGAAACGTCCCTTCTCGAAACGCTTAGCCCAATTACGCTGGTTTCCAAAATTAAAGCAACAAACGGAAATTTTGCAAGGTTGCGTTTTTTTGTCACAAAACAGTATAAACAAGTGACAGTAAAGTAGAAACAGTGTAAAAATGCAGAACATAATCAACTGCAACATTCTGTACAGCGTTTGCCTCGACACAACTCGTCAGGCGCCAGTTGCAGTTCAGTACTAAGGCGGTACCGTCGTGCCCTTACAGCTAAATAACGGTCCACTCTTTCTGATGCCAAACGTGGTGAGCCCTGTCTTGGTCTGTACGATACAGTTCATTTATGGCTCTGAGCACTATGGGACTTAACATCTGAGGTCATCAGTCCCCTAGAACTAAGAACTACTTAAACCTAACTAACCTAAGGGCACCACACACATCCATGCCCGAGGCAGGATTCGAACCTGCAACCGTAGCAGTCGCGCGGTTCCGGATTGTCGCGCGGTTCCGGACTGAAGCCCCTAGAATCGCTCGGCCACCGCGGCCGGCCGTACGATACAGTTTCGATCGCTATAAACTGTCGCCTCATATGGGAACAGAATCTGTCACTTTTCGTTCGATTTCATTTACACATGCAATGATTTCCTCTTGCTTTTTCACGTTCGCATTTGTCAGAACTGCTATCACGTCCGCTTCTTTTGTTACTTTCTGATGCTGCTGTTTCTGCCGATCTCACATGTTGTTGATTGCTGTTTTCTACCTCCTATTTGTTCATTCATTTTACCGTCCGTTCTCTTCTGTTCTACCCATCCTACTTTTATCTTCTCATTCACCCCTTTTCCACATGTTTTAAACATTTCTGTAAAAGTTTTGGCTGGTGTATCCTGATTCTGTTTGATTGCTCGAATTTTCGACTTTATTTCTTTTATTTTCTTATCGGGTTTTTCGTCTATTACTACTGGCGATTTCATTTCCCTTAATGCCTTCATTATTAGGCTGAGGTCAACACTAGTTCCTACCCTCGTCTTTGGAGTTTCTGCGTATCTGTCATAGCTATTATTCGTGTGAGCCACTACGATTTCCTGCTTTATGTTCTCTGCGTTATAAGCACTTACCGTTTGAAATGAGGTCAGTTTTTCCGCAATGTCTTGTCCCACGCTATTATCAAAGGAGGATTTGTCGAGGTACCGATCGGATAATCCTCCTCATCGGATCCAATGTCCTGTTTATCCTAAATCCTTAATAACAATTGTTCAGGTTCCCTACATTCAACTGACAATCGTCCTCATCTGACAGTAATTCCTGCTGGGTCTTATCTACTGGTAATATTGGCTCCATTTTCACTATTTTAAGTTTCCTATTACTATCATGATTATTTCCGAACTTTTAGGATTACTTAAAATTTGCTCATACCACTTTTTGTGATATACTGTTTTGAGTGCACTAATTAGCGTATTGTAGCAACTGCCATTGCTCTCCTACTGTGGCGCTGTTACACTCTTTTTATGCAGCAGTAAACTGTCTCGTTAATGGCCTACAGCAATATACAACACTTGTATTCATTGTTTACTGGTAATGTTGGCTGTTGTGTGCTGCAATGTAGAATCTACTTGTTGCATTGGCTCGCTCTGTGGCCAGTTTTCTTCTTTCTTCTTTGCTTTATCGATATTCTCGTCATATCCAAATGTTTGGAACGTGTTACTTCACTCGTTATTCTTTTCTCACGGTCTCAACCAAAGATTAAACCCGTTCACGTTCTCTCTCTTGTCGACAAATGTAAGAGGGTCCTCCTCTTAATTAAGATAATTCACGTATTTTGGCTGTCTGAATTCTCAATAGGCAACCGGATTTGATGGTTACGACAGCACTGAGGGCGAAGTTTACCGAAGAAGATGGGCAAGTCCGAGGAAGTTCTTAACTGTGTGCATGCTGACAAGTGCCCTACCTACAAGTCCCATAATTTTAATGAAAACCCCATAAAAATACTATCTTTAATACGACCCAGTTAAACGAAGTGGGCACATATTTGACAACACTCGGTTCATTTTAATAACAATTAAGATTATCCCTACGAGCCTAATCACATTTGCTCTGCAACACCATTCATGCTTCTGGATCGATTTTGCCATTGTTGCTAAGTTCCTTACGGTCGTCCACAATTTAAAATCATCCTCTGACTTCCAAAAATTAATGTCTTTTATTTCTGGTCGCGAACCACGCTCACACTCGCGACCCTCAGTTTAAGAAGGCTTGGCAGGACTGTCACATTTAAATGCCAAAGCAAACGGTGGGCGACAAGCAGCACCCTTCTAGAACGATGGTGCCTTCCCATCAGCGGCGTTAGCTCGCTGGGACAAAAACACGTGCCTTCCGCTGTGGTGGAGCGGTTCTAGGCGCTTCAGTCTGGAACCGCGCGACAGCTACGGTCGGTGGTTCGAATCCTGCCTCGGGCATGGATGTGTATGATGTCCTTAGGTTAGTTAGGTTTAAGTAGTTCTAAGTTCTAGGGGACTGATGACCTCAGATGTTAAGTCCCATAGTGCTCAGAGCCATTTGAACCATTTGAAGTTGCATCTGCCTCAGTCCCGGACTGTAGCGGAGCGGCGCAACAGAGCAGAGAGGAGCTGCGCGTCGGGCAGGTGTCCAGGCATAGTCGGGCCGGCAACCGACTGACTCGCTTCACTGCGTGGACGGCAAACGAGCAAGCCGACCGGTCTGCATTCTTCCTCGAACGATTTTAAAGAAACTAATAGGTAAAAAAATCCCCTTGCTTTATTAATTAGCTTCATTATGCACTGCTTATCATTTCGATAATCGTTACAGTTATTATGCAATTTGAAAATATGTTAAACTACTGCAGGAATGTCGAATAATTTGCAATGAAAAATATAGGTCGCAATGAACCTGCGTTTGGTGCATATTAGTTCATATGTTCCGCATACCAAATGTAGTTAACATACTGAACTATTCTCTGAACTTGGGATGGGCTCTATAAATCACTCTATTCTGGAGAAAATGGATTCTATGTAGCACACACTATTTCACTCGAGCGTCCTGACTTGTGTCTCATAAACGGTTTGAGATACTGAAACAAGTTTTAGGGAAGTGGTAGCATGCAAAGAGGAGAATAGGTTCCCATAAGGTTGCTTTGCGTATATTCCTTATTGAGCGCGATAACATACGAATGTTTTCAACGGAATAATGTAATTTTTTAGGGTCATCGACAGTTGGTGAAACTAAAATTGCTACTAGTTCCAACAACCAGAAGAAGTTTTTGAGACGTGGCTCTGACATTCACAACAGGATACACAGCCATTGTAAGAATTGTGGAGTCAACTAGCAAAGTGTTGTGGGACTGCCTCCAGCCACTACACATGAGAGTGACTTCTGAAGATGATTTTCTAAATACTGTAAATGAATTATTTAAAACACAGAACTTTCCAGATGCATTTCACAACACCGTCAGAAAATGTTCTCCACAGCACTGTCACTGACAGAAAAAACATTTTTGTAAAATGCCCAGAAAACTCTGGGATAATTTTCCATAGTTATAAATATTTTCATTCAATCATACTACAAGCAGTAGCAGATCATCACTGGAAATTGATTGTAATCGATGTTGGGGGATATGGGAAAGAAAGCGAAAGTGGTAGATTTCATTCTTTTAGTGTATTTCGCTTTACGCAAGAATGGGAACTTTATAACCCGCCATATTCTTCACTACCAAAGACATCAGTTATATTGCCTTTTGAGATATATCCATTGATGAGGCATTTTATCAAATATTGCAGTCGATGTGTTTTAGATCCAGGGAAAGAATATTTCAACAAACGCTTTTCCATACTACAACAATCAATTGAATGCGTTTTTGGAATGTTGAGCGCTAAATGTAGCATATTTGGCAAGCCCATAGAAACTTCACCGTATTTGCTGACGGTATTGTGAAATGCACATGTTCTCTGCAACACTGTCACTGACGTAGAAGGATCTCTGAGAGTCGATGAGCAACATACAGCAGAAATCATGCGTTCTATGCAAGGCACTTACCAGACAAGACGATACTTGAACATAGCTGCAAATGAAGGTATCAAACTGGGACGGTTTTGAAAACTTTTTGTCGCACAATGAAACATGATTTCCGTTTTGTGTTTTTCAACTATGCTACCTCAACTTTTTTATTGCCTCTCGTTCAGAGTCAATGAAAGAAATAAGAGAGTAAGCAAATGTGTTATGTACTTGTAGTTTATAATTCTGCTGCCGCCACATCAGATAACTTGCCAAAAATAAATCAGTTGTGATAGTAAAAAAACACAAGCAACAGCTACAGTTCTTATTTTGCCGAAAGCTGCCGGCGTTGCCCAAACGCAGCCGGATTTACTGGAACACTCTGGCCGCCGCGTTCAGAAACAAACATGTTTGTTTCACCTACCGCCGCTCTGTCTCTCTGCTCCGTGCCGCTCTGCTTGCAGCGCCACTGTAATCACGCAAACTGAGTAGCACTGGTTTGTTACGCCAGCACCGCTCTGCCGGCCGCGCTACGCTGCACTGGTCGTGCTGCGCCTATCCGCCACAACCGCAGCCTGAAGCCCACTGTCTAGTGGACGGACATTGATCCGCCTCTCTATTTTCTTCTACAACTAGACTCGAAAGATCTAGAAGTCGTACCTCACAACTGGAGTCTAGTGAATGTCAGAGGGAATAGATGTTTCTAATCACAACAAACAGTTACAAGAATATGAGCAAGAGGGCAGACGGGGAAGCATTGGTTCAAAATTTTGGGATCAGTCTAAAATGGTATTGACTTGGTATTTATATAAAATACATTATATTTATTCAATAAGAGTTTACACATTTATTCGAAGCTACAGTAATGAACTATTATTCGCTGCCATACCACAGGCTAACTCCCTGTAAGACATGTGACACACATCTCTGGGACTGAGTCAAAGCCCAGTCAAATTAACTGATGTTGTTGCCTAAGTTCCACACACCAGAACAGAATAGACTAGCATCTGAACACGATCTGAATCTGAGGAACTCCACTGATGCGTACATGTGGCTACTCTCAAATTGCAATAATATAAGAACTTTCAGAGGATGTCAGTTCGAGGTAAACCTTCCTTACGCCCGCATCTCGTGGTCGTGCGGTAGCGTTCTCGCTTCCCACGCCCGGGTTCCCGGGTTCGATTCCCGGCGGGGTCAGGGATGTTAAGTCCCATAGTGCTCAGAGCCAGCCACCCTTCCTTACGTCTCCACACGACGATCTGGTTGTTCCCCCTGAAATGTGACGTATGTAGCTATGCGCCGACTCTAGGTTGTCTAAGTATATAGAACGTTCCAGGGCCTTCTTGGACATTTTGATAGCTCGCAAAGGCCTCGAAATCCCCACTCTCTTTCCGTTCAAACTCTGTGACTTACGAATCACTGAATATGTGACCTATAGCCATCTCATGAGATCACTTTACGATATGTTCATAAAGTACCTCGTGGACCGCCTACCTCAAAGCTACATATGGCGGCTCTAGTTGATTTACCAGCCGCCTCCTTTCCCCATCTAACACTGACTGAGGATCTAAGACTTTGTGGAGTGAACAATGCCCCATCGAAAATGTATACACATTAATATTCTGTGACACCTCACCTTATTATGCAACATACGTTTTATATTATTAAATTCAAATGGCTCTGAGCACATCTAAGGTCATCAGTCCCCAAGACTTATAGCTACTTAAAGCTAACTAACCTAAGGACATCACAGACATCCATGCCCGTGGCAGGGGATTCGAACCTGGGAGCGTGGCAGTCGCGCGGTTGCGGACTGAAGCACCTAGAACCGCTCGGTCAAATCGACCGGCTATTACATTTTGCACTTCGTATATAGGGTGATTTTACTGCATGTGGACAAACTGCAGGAAACGAGACTTGAGAGGATAAAAAGCACAAAAGTCCATATGGACATATAGACTTAAGTGAATTCTTACAGAGTTACGCCTACTTGCAAGAGGAGATAAAATATCTTTGATAGTGTATGTTTCAATGACTGATAGGACATATGAGAGCACAGTATGCATGTGGGAATGTCATGTTTGTACTAGTGTTTTAGATTTATATGCAAGAGGGTGACTAAGACGACAACAGCAATGGAACGAATGCCTCCTAGTACCGGTGCGTGGAAGCGCCACTGTCGTGGACAACATTACTGTCCTCTTGTGTGTCAAGCTAAAACGCTAGTATAGATAGAGCATTCCCACTTGTCTGGTGAATTCTGATGTGTGCTTTTCTTCATTGAAACTTAGACTGTAAATTATTTTTTATCTCCACTTTCAAATGGGTATATCTCACTTAGAACGCATTTCTAGCCATGTATCCATGCTACCTTTTTTGCTCCTCATACTCTCAGCTATCGTTACCTGCAGTTTGTCCCCATTTAGCGAAATCACCCTGTAGAACACAGCACACCTTTCGGAATTACTGTTTCATTGTAAAATGTACGAATTACTGTAATCTGTCCACAAGCAGATGCTGCAGCAACAAGACATGACAAAAAAATTGTTCAAATGGCTCTGATCACTATGGGACTTAACTCCTGAGGTCATCAGTCCCCTATAACTACTTAAACCTAACTAACCTAAGGACATCACACACATCCATGCCCGAGGCAGGATTCGAACCTGCGACCGTAGAAGACATGACATACAGCTGCAATTATAAGAATATGTTTTCTAGGAAGCCTGTTCTTACGAATCAGTACTTGTGACTGAAAGGTGTTATAACAAGTCCGCAGCTCGTGGTCGTGCGGTAGCGTTTTCGCTTCCCACGTCCGGGTTCCCTGGTTCGATTCCCGGCGGGGTCGGGGATTTTCCCTGCCTCGTGATGACTGGGTGTTGTGTGATGTCCTTAGGTTAGTTAGGTTTAAGTAGTTCTAAGTTCTAGGGGACTGATGACCATAGATGTTAAGTCCCATAGTGCTCAGAGCCATTTGTTATAACAGAATCATCGGAGAAACAGCGAAACAGGAGGCCCAATCTAGCTGCAGTTTTGGAATGATACTCTTATAGTGCATTTAAAATTAGTTGTGACTTTTCACGTTTGGATCACTGGACGGTATATTACGCCGTTCTCCCGGTAACACCCATGGCGAGCCGGTTTTCCCTATCATGCCGCCCTATCAATTGGTAAAGAGCCCCTATTGCCATGGAAAGACAGTACCACGTTGTGTCACGCATTAGATGAACATACGTTCATTAGCCCTCATTGTAAAGTGACACATTCTGACGTTGAAGTGTTCTGCAGTCATCACGTATTGGAGCAAGTGTTTTGTGTTGGCGCCGCATTAACAGTAACAGTGCAGGAACACGTACACCGGTTGTAAAGGTAATGCTGTGCTACAAAATATTCCTCCGAATTCAGCAATAGTAATGGACAGTGAGCTATACCACTCTGTTGCATGGAGAAATGCGGATATTTTGCTCTGGTTGTTGTCGAAGAACACGTACACCGGCTGCTAAGGTAATGCTGAGCTGCAAAATATTCCACCAAACTCGGCAATAGTAATGGAAGTGAGCCATACCACTCTGTTGCATGGAGAAAAGCGGATATTTTTCTCTGAGCACAAAGAAATGTTCCATTGGATAAAGGTGAAGTTAGACTGTGTAAGGCGGAGTTAGTGGAACTTTTGCGCAAGCCATATCTCCACGCTACTAGGTCGACAAATGCTAAAGGGCGTAATTTAATCAGGCTTCCTCTGTATCATGCTCATTTAAATCCGACTGAGAATATATGGGCCTAGGTGAAAAGTAGTGTGGCTAAAACAGCAAGAAATCTAAGCTCGGTGAGGTTGACATGCTGACAAAAGCAGCTATTCCAAATGCTACATCACAGTCATACCAAGAAGGTAGTTGAGGAGACATTTATTAATGAAGGACTGTGACGAGTTTTGAGTAATACGTAACTTCTCTTGTGCCATGCATAAACACAGCGAAGTGTAGATATTCATCTCCCTAACATTATAATATAGTTTAAATTGTTACAGAATCCTGAAACAGTGTATTATTAAAGTAAAATCTGAGGGCAGGACAGGTCAATAGTTACAAGAAAGCCCATTTTCAGTATAAAAATAAACGGAAAAGTTGTTCACTTACATTGCTGAAAATTGTGTAACGCTGATAGTGTAACGCTTTCTCATAGAAATGCTGTCAACGATTTGGAGTCAAGTTTCTCCACTCAGCCACATACTTGCGTTGGATCCTATGGAGACGTAATTTTTAAAAATTACTGCCACGGGTGAAACATATTCATGCCACACTCATATTTCGAAGCGAGTCACCTTTTAGAACCTATCTGCTACAGCAAAACTCCAACGTGGTTTTCAACATTTCCTCTGCATCTTGTAACTGATCCACAGTGTCTTCCCCAGCCTCCCTGCAGCCTCGTCCATGTGATCGTCCCAATTTAAGTTGGAAATGAAAGGAAGTCGCAGAGCGCTATATCCACCATCTGCAACTCGTGTAGGAACAGTCTGAGCTGAGTTAATGAAACAAGACCGTCTTTCTTGACTACTCGGTGGAAATTGGAACATGTTATCGTAGCTACGCCAACGAAGCTGACCACGGAAAGATTATACCGCCGGCAACATACATTATGCGTAAGGACCGCGCTATTAGAAACACTATCACAACGACTGTGTCGACGTCACTCTGTTTAAAAAAGCGGCCTTGATTTATAGGTACACATAAGAGTCGCTGATGGTGTTACGCTTTTGGTAGAAACGCTGTATGCGATTTGGAATCAAGTCTTTCCATTCAACAACATACCTTCGATGGATTCTATGGAGATGTCTTTTAATGTCTACAGCCACTGGAGAATCATAATCGTGGCACTCTCATATCTAAAAACGAGTCAGCTTTATCGAACTTATCTGCTACAGTAAAACTACAACGTGGTTTTAAATAGTCCCTATGCTTCTTGTAACTGCTCCTCGGTCTCTCTCCACCACCCCTCTAGCTTTGCCGTTGTGATCGCTCCAATTTAAGTCGTAGCTGAGTAGAAGTCGTAGAACGGTATATCTACTACCTTCTGCAACCTATGTAGAAACATGGTAAGCTGAGTTCATGCGGCAGGACCGTGTTTAGGCCACTCAATGGATATGGGAACATGTTTTAGTAGCTTCGCCAACGATGTACGATGTGTAAGGTCAGTACCAAAGCGAAGCATTCTCCTGCAACATGAGGTAGTATAAAAGACAGTACGAACAGTTCAAATGGCTCTGAGCGCTATGGGACTTAACTTCTGAGGTCATCAGTCCCCTAGAACTTAGAGCTACTTAAACCTAACTAACTTAAGGACATCACACATATCCATGCCCGAGGCAGGATTCGAACCTGCCACCGTAGCGGTCGCGCGGTTCCATACTGAAGCGCCTAGAACCGCTCGGCCACCCCGGCCGGCCGAAGTCTCATCGCCTGTACTGTAGGAGGACCATATCCCAAGGACTATCAGTTACAAAGGAGGGTCCCTGTTTTGTTGTCTGATACATTTCTTTTTGTTCTGCCGTAACACACTTTGTACACCGCCATACATTTTGCTTTTTCCGCCACGACTCCGAGGTCTGTGTCATGTTCTAAACTCACATTAACACATTTTCATCCGTTGCCTCTCACAGAAAACTGGACATCGCAAGGTGTAAACCATGTTGCTGCTGCTCCCACAACACACACACTGGATAGTTGAAACAAAAGACAGTTACAGCATAAGGAAAATGGAAAAGTTTTTTTGGCGTTGTGGAGCGTTTCCAAAATGCTGTCCGAAGGTGACGGACGTCCTCTACATTTAAACTCATCTTTCAGAGTGACAGGATAGCTGATGGTTCAGTGTTCCATTTCGATTGATTCCTCATATTGCAGTCATGTATGCGATCACTGTTTCGGTGCTAGCTATTCCTAGAAGGAGTTACCCCTGCACTAAGATTCTTCCTTCGTCTCAAACAAGCGATGTCAGTCAATTATTATATGGTAATAAACAGTGTATTAGTTGACAGATGGGATGGAAAAGACACCACTGATGTACTATAATAAGCATCGCAGTTGATAGTGCGACCAATTTCAGCAACTTTACCAGTTTTTTGCAACACCAACCAGTGACGTGGCAGCATGCTTCCCAATTTCTGTATCATCGCTAAACCGCCCCGACTCTACTTTGCAAGTACCATTGCAAATGCAGACACGACGTTTGGAACTTTAATAGTGGCAACTATTTATTTACAGCTCGTACAAAATAGATATGTGCTTCAAAGTTTTACTGAGCTTCAAAGTAGTCACCAGTATTGTGTATAACCCGTTGCCAGCGATGTGGAAGTAATAGGATACTCTCAGCAGTGCCAGTTGTGTTGACAGTTCGAGCGGTGCGGTCTGTTGCCCGACGAATTTGTAGCAGTTCTGAAGCGAATGCGGTGAAGTGTTTCCTTCATTTAGAAATCGAGCTCAACTCACGAGGGATTAAGTGAGTGGAGTGCAGTATGTGGTATAGCACTTAACAGCCCCATCAGTCAAACAAATCAACAACAGCTTGCACTGTACGTGCTTGAGCATTGTTCTGCAAAATGTTGGTCAGGTTCTGCAGAAAGTGTCATCACTTCTGTCTCTATGCTGCTCAGTTTTTGATCACAACTTACGACCAGCTTAGAGACAGAAGCGATGACACTTTCTGCACGACCTGACCATCATTTTGCAGGACAATGCTTAAGCACGTACAGTACAAGCTGTTACTGATTTGCCGGCCGAAGTGGCCGTGCGGTTCTAGGCGCTGCAGTCTGGAACCGCGAGACCGCTACGGTCGCAGGTTCGAATCCTGCCTCGGGCATGGATGTGTGTGCTGTCCTTAGGTTAGTTAGGTTTCACTAGTTCTAAGCTCTAGGGGACTGATGACCTCAGAAGTTGAGTCCCATAGTGCCCAGAGCCATTTGAACCATTTTGTTACTGATTTGTTTGACTGCTGGGGCTGCTAAGTGCTATACCACCTACTGCACTCCCCTCGTCAGTTCGAGAATTAACAATGAATAGACGTACTGCACAGTCATATATCTACATTCGCAATGGTACTCGCAAAAAAAGGTGGGGCGGTTCACCAGGCAGTGATCTACATATTTCTATAACTACGATCATAGGGCGTGATTTACGATCTTTCCGTATGTGGATGGAAGTTATAGAGTATTCTTACATTCTTAGGATAAAGTTAGGGACTGAATGATCTCCTCGCATTGCTTTGACCGACTCTTCCCTGCAACACTGTCACCGATGTAATCTGCAGCTGACCAGAGGTAGACCACAACATTCCACGTCTCATGAAGGAGCTGAGCAAACCGAGTCGGTAACTGCTGTCCTGCTCCCCTCCAAGAGCACAAGATCTCTCCAGATGCGAGAATGTCGAGGAGGTTAGAACCCCTTTTAAGTGTATAGTAGATATGAAAGTGTTGTGAATACATAACAGACAGTTCAGAACAAGAAACGGGTGGTTTTTATGCGTGATGGAGCTCCAGACAGACGGAGTTTGAAGGAGTTTACGTAAATCAACTGTGCTATCTGTGGTGTCACCCCCAGACACCACAGTTGCTAGGTGGTAGCCTTTAAATCGGCCGCGGCCCGTTAGTATACATCGGACCCGCGTGTCGCCACTATCAGTGATTGCAGACCGAGCGCCGCCACATGGCAGGTCTAGAGAGACGTCCTAGCACTCGCCCCAGTTGTACAGTCGACTTTGCTAGCGATGGTTCACTGACAAATTACGTCCTCATTTGCCGAGACGATAGTTAGCATAGCCTTCAGCTACGTCATTTGCTACGACCTAGCGAGGCGCCATTATCATTTGCTATTTATCTTGTGATGAATGTACCGTCAGACCGATGTTCACCACTTATGGATTAAAGTTAAGTATTCCAGCAGCTTCGTACTTTTCTTGCTAGTATAATTACTTTACCTGTTCCAGACCTCACGCCAGCTTGCGTGAGCTTAAACGCGTGCCTTTCGGCTTCCCGTCATTGTGGATTGGCTGTCTTGCCAGTCCACAACACTATCAATTCTGAAGTATTGTTCTAGTGTCCGGGGTCAGCAGCAAAAAGGTATTAGTCAGAGAGAACATAAACACCTGCACTTCCGAGGTTACACGGTTCTCCACTTAAAACCCGCTATAATGTTAGATCGTTGCATTTTGCGCCTAATATATATTGCGGGCTGTAGGATCTTTCTGTGGTGAGCTTAAAATGTCGGTTCTCAATAGTGTTCCTCGAAAAGGACATCGTCATCCCTCGAGGGATTCTCGTTTCAGCTACCTCGTGAGTGTAATCCGACTACTGAAAAAGGAAAATTACTCTCTATGCAAAGTGATTCTCATGATCAATTTAATTAATTAGCCTATCAATTTGATATCAATGATATGCCGCCTGGTGGGTGTAGGCGATGGCTAGAGCACCGTGGATATGATTCTTGACTTTGCATTTTTTCATTGCGGCGATATCTTTTAACGATATTTGAATCCTTCACCTATACAGGGAGAGACAACGATCGTAATAATATCAGGTGTGATAAATAATTTGTAAATTGATACGTAATGTAGAACTTCTATTTACAACTTCTCTGTGCTGTTACGTTAAGGGAGTTCGAAAGTGAGGTGGCGTCCTGTGCCAGTGGCAGATGTTAGGAGACCGTCATGAGCCAAAAACGAGTTTAATATTCTAGTCCTGTGATGCATGATGTGACGGATATTTTTCTACCTGTTTAAGGAATACTTAGAGGGAATATACCCTACGCCATAGTCCAGTATAGGATTTTCACAAGTAATGGAACTTCAGCGATGTGAAAACGTCCGATTTATTCTAAATTCGAAAATAACTCTATAAACGGGAGGAATCTACATCTCGCGTGAGAAATTCGAGGTGAATGGTTGCCTCAGATTTGATAAAGTAGATTTTTTAAACTGATGGGTCTATGTCAGGGGGGAATTTTTTAGAACTGCTGTGTATGTCCAAGCTGCAGCTGCTTGTTTCGCGGTGCACCACGGCTGCCTGCAAGGGTGGTCTCGAGGAGTTGGCAGTTCAGAAGTGCCGGATTATCTCAGCCTTAGATGTGTACAATAATGTGCATACCTGTCTGATCTTGCCCGCGGCAGCGAGGGCTGGTGAAGTGACAAATGTGGTGGGTGAGCGCGACAGAAGCGGACGTGTGTGTGTTGTGTGAGGGAAGACTGAAAGCGATGGACGTTTGTGCTGGCGGTATTGATAACATCCAAATTCCTACCACTCCAATCATCCCCAGATGCCCTCCATGGCCAGGGTCGTGAACTCTGGCGTATACACACGTTCAGGACTGCAACTGCTGTCACTGCGGAAATTTTCAAAGACCTCCTTACGCGGCGCTGGCGGTGTACGTGAGGGCGAGGGCACTGCATGTGAACGTCTGGGAGGTGAGTGCGTGGGATGTGTGAGTGTTTTCCGCTATCCCCGACATCTAGTCATGACAACTGCTGCTACAGGGCTGGATCATGGTGTGAGTGTGTCATGTTTAGTGCTTCTCAATACATTGCAGGGGACTCTGTTTTTCATTGGTACTTGCTGTTGTCTCCATTGCATCACATACCTTCCTCCCTCCATCCGATTGTAGTTATGAGAATCAGTTTAGGAAGTCTGTAGTGCTTGGAGAAACCAGTCGGGATGCGAGATTCCCAATTGATTAATTTATTGTTTCCCACGGTTGTATTGCATCCACACATGCTTTCAGGTGTGGGTCTCTCTCCTGGCCAGTGCGGATGGGGCTACGCTGTAGACAGCAAATGGCACGTGCCTTGTTATCGCTAATTTGTTTGATCGTTCAAAATGGTTCAAATGGCTCTGAGCACTATGGGACTCAACTGCTGAGGTCATTAGTCCCCTAGAACTCAGAACTAGTTAAACCTAACTAACCTAAGGACATCACAAACATCCATGCCCGAGGCAGGATTCGAACCTGCGACCGTAGCGGTCTTGCGGTTCCAGACTGCAGCGCCTTTAACCGCACGGCCACTTCGGCCGGCTGGTTGATCGTCAGGATTTGTTTTTCATCAGCTATGGTTACTGGAAATGTTGTGGTGGAGGAGGGTGTTTGTTCTCTCAGTCTTTGGTGTGTACAAGACCTCGGATATGTTTAGCGCTACGATCTAATTGTGATGGAAATTTCATTCGTTGATTTGCATAATGTTTGCGTGTGATACTCAAATGATGAAAATATGTTTCATTATAAAGAAGGTTCACTGTAAGGTGGAAGTGAGTGTTTTAAGTGGTCTATTTGACTCCTGTAAATTGTTAAACAGTTAATTTCACAGGGTAATGGAAATGGCTTATTTAACTGTATTATTGATATCGAAATTCCGTCAGCTATCCCCCGTGTCTCCAGTACTAGCCAATAGGAGTACAGTATTCTGAGGAGAGATGAAAACCTCCATCTTCGTTTCTGGAGACGTTAGTTCACACAGACGAGCAGCGAGTGGCTTCTTGAGGCCGACAGAAACAGGAAGCGAGTCTGGAATTTGTCAATCAACAGATTGTTGCCACTTGATACATTATGTGGTGGTCGCGAGATCAAAGGAGGCCGGCCGATATGTGGCCCGTGACTAGTGGTATTTAGAAACGTGATCTGTAATTAGGACATTGGGCTGTTTTGACTTTCGTGGTAGTGCTCTGACGATAGACACACGTGTGGAAGACCCAAAATGGTGGTTACTATACCGAACTTCATTCCATTCTCTTGTGATTACAGTTATTATGTCATGGGGAGTAAGGGTGGGTGATGCAGTGATGATGTCTACAGAAATGGGGAACTTCGTCTCCTGCAAACTGATTAAATAAAGAATATATATCGATATATTATTGACTTTGATTTGAATTTAGTGTCGTAAGATCCTTCTTCTCCAGCTAGGAGTGAGTCTCTTTCCCGATCCCTGCATGTTAAGGTGAGCGTACAGAGGAAAATTTTCCAATAAGACGACACTTTCAATCGGCAGCAGCGTAATTGCGCAATTAGGATATGTACTTCCTGGATGTGAGCTTTGCCCACAAAATAAAAGTGAGACCCGGTCCCTGCAAATTAAATTTTTATAAATAAGTAAAATATCCTATGCTATGTACCTGAATTTCTTGTGATGGAAATGTGGAAAATGTCGTGTGACTAGGGCCTCCCGTCAGGTAGACCTTTCGCCGGGTGCAAGTCTTTCGATTTGACGCCACTTCGGCGACTTACGTGTCGATGAGAATGAAATGATGATGATTAGGATAACACAACACCTAGTCCCTGAGTTGAGAAAATCTCCGACCCAGCCGGGAATCGAACACGGGCTCTTAGAATTGACATTCTGTCGCGCTGACAACTCAGCTACCGGGGGCGGATATTACTTGTCATGAGATCCATTCTCTCCAGCACAGACGGCAACTTAGAGCTCATGGTGGACCTATTCTCTGTCAGGAATTTGCCTTCGAAAGAGTTTTTGCATGCATCGGTATTCCGCATAGCCACATGTTTCGACAGGAGTTTGTCGGGTACTTTTGTTCAGGGATTAGTGTGACATCAGCTCTGTCAGTTGCAGGGCCCGAGCGGACACTTTCAGACAGGTGTGTGGCGCGGCCGCGCTTTGCAGAACGCAGAGCGAGCTGCGTAATGCGGTGGTGCGTGCCGGTATTGGGAACGTTTTATGATCGAAAGATTTTTAATATTGTAATTACGTGTGATGGGTGTTTCATGATGGTATTCCTTGCACGATCAGAATAAAAAAAAAGTGGCCGATTCAATTACTTCTTTACAAGACATGCATCTTACCAAAAAGCAGAGAATGATGAGCAAGAGAAATCCAACTCCTGCAAACTGAATTTTTTATAAATATACAGTATACCTTCTACCATGTACACTACTGGCCATTAAAATTGCTACACCAAGAAGAAATGCAGATGATAAACGGGTATTCATTGGGCAAATATATTATACTAGAACTGACATGTGATTACATTTCCACGCAATTTGGGTGCATAGATCCTGAGAAATCAGTACCCAGAACAACCGCTTCTGGCCGTAATAACGGCCTTGATACGTCTGGGCGTTGAGACAGACAGAGCTTGGATGGCGTGTACGGGTACAGCTGCCCATGCAGCTTCAACACGATACCACAGTTCATCAAGAGTAGTGACTGGCGTATTGTGACGAGCCAGTTGCTCGGCCACCATTGACCAGACGTTTTCAGTTGGTGAGAGATCTGGAGAAAGTGCTGGCCAAGGCAGCAGTCGAACATTTTCTGTATCCAGAAAGGCCGTACAGGACCTGCAACATGTGGTCGAGCATTATCCTGCTGAAATATAGGGTTTTGCAGGGATCGAATAAAGGGTAGAGCCACGGGTCGTAACACATCTGAAATGTAACGTCCAGTGTTCAAAGTGCCGTCAATGCGAACAAGAGGTGACCGAGACGTGTAACCAATGGCACCCCATACCATCACGCCAGGTGATACGCCAGTATGGCCATTACGAATACAGGCTTCCAAAGTGCGTTCACCGCGAATTCGCCAAACACGGATACGACCATCATGATGCTGTAAACAGAACCTGGATTCATCCGAAAAAATGACGTTTTGCCATTCGTGCACCCAGGTTCGTCGTTGAGCACACCATCGCAAGCGCTCCTGTCTGTGATGCAGCGTCAAGGGTAACCGCAGCCATGGTCTCCGAGCTGATAGTCCATGCTGCTGCAAACGTCGTCGAACTGTTTGTGCAGATGGTTGTTGTCTTGCAAACGTCCCCATCTGTTAACTCAGGGATCGAGACGTGGTTGCACGATCCGTTACGGCCATGCGGATAAATGGCTGTCATCTCGACTGCTAGTGATACGAGGCCGTTGGGATCCAGCACGGCGTTCCGTATTACCCTCCTGAACCCACCGATTCCATATTCTGCTAACAGTCATTGGATCTCGACCAACGCGAGCAGCAATGTCGCGATACATAAACCACAATCGCGATATACTACAAACCGACCTTTTCAAAGTCGGAAACGTGATGGTACGTATTTCTCCTCCTTACACGAGGCATCACAAAAACGTTTTACAAGGCAACGCCGGTCAATTGTTGTTTGTGTATGAGAAATCGGTTGGAAACGTTCCTCATGTCAGCATGTTGTAGGTGTTGCCACTGGCGCCAACCTTGTGTGAATGCTCTGAAAAGCTAACCATTTGCATATTACAGCATCTTCTTCCTATCGGTTAAATTTCGCGTCTGTGACACGTCATCTTCGTGGTGTAGCAATTTTAATGGCCAGTAGTGTAATTGAATTTCCTATTGTGAGATCCTTCTACTCCACCCCAGTGCAGCGAATTTCCAGGTAGGGGAGGGGGGGGGGGTTAGTGGTTTACCAGAGACTGAGTGTTAATTAATTGATCAATTTAATTAAGTAGTCAAACAAATTTATGGAGTGGAAGGGGGGGTTATTCGAATAACTCAGGCCTGAAAGAGTACCTGTATCAGTGAGGGGGAGGTCGAGTGTTAGGGGGAGGGGGGAGGGGGAGGGTTGGAGGTTTCCTGAGTCGTTGAGAGGAAGAGATGGAGGGGAGGGTGAGGGGTGGAGGAATCAGTAAGTTAAGGACCTGTCAGTGAAAAAGAAGGATTATCCCCAGGTGGCTGTAATCCTCTTAGCAGGATAACAGGTTAAAGACCTGTCAATCAAAAGAGAACAATAGGTTTGCCCCTGAGTGTATACTTGCCCCCGAATGTAGGCAACCCACACTACCAAATTGTCCTAATGCTGTCCTTGTCCCACTACTCATCTGGCGATGGGCTCAGGTTCAAAAAATGGCTCTGAGCACTATGGGACTTAACATCTAAGGTCATCAGTCCCCTAGAACTTAGAACTACTTAAACCTAACTAACCTAAGGACAACACACACATCCATGCCCGAGGCAGGATTCGAACCTGCGACCGTAGCGGTCGCGCGGTTCCAGACTGTAGCGCCTAGAACCGCTCGGCCACTCCGGCCGGCGATGGGCTCAGGTCCGAAACTAGTAATGGTATAATAAAATCATTTCAAGAAGACTTGTGGGTTCTTGCAATATTTCTTGCAGTGTAATTTAAGAATAGTTTTGTTTGAGAGGTAACCGAATCAGTAGGAATTTTTCCCATGTTATATTATCGTTCTTGTGATCGCTATGGTGTAATGAAGCGAAATTTAAAATTAAATAGCTCTAGATCTAAGAGTTTTAGAGAAAGAAAACATTGTAGTGGAAAAATCAGTTTTTTTAGCTCTGTTTACAAAACGGAAAAACGTGAAATCTCCAAATGTAATAGAACTATAGCACTGAAATTTTAACTATAAACTCGTAATTCAGGTTTCTAATAATATCATGTAAAGCATTGTTACTTAGGTGACACATGCGTATTCAACGAAATTTAGATATGTCCCTAAACTTTATACAAGCACTGTACTGTATTGGTACATTTTATTGCAGATGTGCCTCCAATATTTGACTTTTTCGGTTGGAAGAAAGGTTGGACTGAAAGGGAGAGCATTCATAGAACTCTGAAATTAAAATACCTAGAAGCAACTTCGAAGGGATATATATATTTTTTTCTACTGAGCATGGATATGGCTATGAGAACACCCCACCTCACTATTGTAATTGAGGCGAAAAAAGGCATGGAATTCAGGAATTAAGTGATGGATATAAAACTCAAAAATCGTAACAGACCATTATTATTTGAGAATGGTGATCTTGCAGGCATGCTGCATTTCCTTCTAAAATAAAATTAAAGTGTTGTTTAATTTTTTACTACATTTTATTACTGTCTTTAAATCAAGTTGCCATTTTAATGAATATGGTTTATATTAAGTTCTTTCTCTCTCTCATTCTCTCTCTCTCTTCGTAAACCTGTCGATGGAGAGAGAGTAAATAAGGGCTTTTATCACAGTGATTCAGTGCAATGCAAAAGTTATTACCTAAATGATATCCAAGAGTGTTAATAAACATTTATATTCCATATGTTTCGCCGTTTTCACCATCAAGGAGAAATATGACGGCATGGAGCAGGAAGGGGTTCAATTACCATCTGAAAACAAGGTGCCTCTTAATCAAAATATTAGCCGGCCGCGGTGGTCTCGTGGTTCTAGGCGCGCAGTCCGGAACCGTGCGACTGCTACGGTCGCAGGTTCGAATCCTGCCTCGGGCATGGATGTGTGTGATGTCCTTAGGTTAGTCAGGTTTAAGTAGTTCTAAGTTCTAGGGGCCTGATGACCACAGCTGTTAAGTCCCATAGTGCTCAGAGCCATTTTTTTTAATCAAAATATTATAACAACCCTCACTGCTATGTGCCGCAAAAATTCTAATAATCTTCCTCTTCTTCATCAAGTTGAGGAGCAGCGATAATATTACCGTGTTACTTTCTTCTTGTAGTAAAATATCTAAATAGTTCAAAGTCATATTCAATTCGGGCGCGCTCTCTCCATCCTCTTGCCGCTGGTGCCGCAGCTGCACCTCGGCCGCGCCTTGAGAAACAGCGGTGACTTCGGACGAAATTCTGTCGCGTCGCCGTATACCTGAGTGAGCAGGCAGCCCTTTTCGTCGCGGAGGGTCTGTCGCTGCCGCAAGCCGCCGTCGCACCTTGGACAACGCATCTTTAGCCGTAAAACGAAGTACAGGGCGTGAAAATGTCGTCGTTTGGCCTATTTCGTGCACAAGTACCATAAAAAGCCGACGTGAAACTTCAAAGCGAAAGTCAAAGTGATGTTCACGAAAATATGACCGCAGTGAGGGAGCGGCCATCAACCTGACAAGATGTTGATACGTTGGACACGTGCTGCGACATGAGACTCACGTTCACCGCCTGTAGTCACCAGCGTGTGAGCGGTACGCGAGCCGCGTACGGCTCATCGCAACGTTAAAGCGATAGTTTATCTCCAGGAAGATAGGGTCGACATGAAATACTAGTTGCTGTACATCAACGAGGGAATCACTGTGTCTAGCTTTGAGTCAACTAAAGGTCCGGTATTTAATTCCCGATTGATACTAAAATTATTTGTGACATAAGAATTGACTTTCTCGTCGTATGAGCCTAAATGTGGTTCGGTTCTGGGGTACTTAGGCCTCTTATTGAAAATATCTAATTTAGTTTAATGTAAATGCGATTTTGAAGAGCTTAAGAACGGCCAACATATGAATGTAACAGCTAGGAATGGAACTTTAAAATATATCTTAAATCGAAGAATAATAACTGAAGACAAATAATCACAAATAAATACTTAAACTCACAAGTTACTGTCACTCAACTCCCACAGACTGAAATTTTAGTTAACAAAACACAGATTCCGTGATGATTCTGTCAGATCTTTGGTGTGACGTCATAAGCGAGTGACTGCGTGTGAGATCGCTCTCTAAGTTTTCATATACACTCCTGGAAATTGAAATAAGAACACCGTGAATTCATTGTCCCAGGAAGGGGAAACTTTATTGACACATTCCTGGGGTCAGATACATCACATGATCACACTGACAGAACCACAGGCACATAGACACAGGCAACAGAGCATGCACAATGTCGGCACTAGTACAGTGTATATCCACCTTTCGCAGCAATGCAGGCTGCTATTCTCCCATGGAGACGATCGTAGAGATGCTGGATGTAGTCCTGTGGAACGGCTTGCCATGCCATTTCCACCTGGCGCCTCAGTTGGACCAGCGTTCGTGCTGGACGTGCAGACCGCGTGAGACGACGCTTCATCCAGTCCCAAACATGCTCAATGGGGGACAGATCCGGAGATCTTGCTGGCCAGGGTAGTTGACTTACACCTCCTAGAGCACGTTGGGTGGCACGGGATACATGCGGACGTGCATTGTCCTGTTGGAACAGCAAGTTCCCTTGCCGGTCTAGGATTGGTAGAACGATGGGTTCGATGACGGTTTGGATGTACCGTGCACTATTCAGTGTCCCCTCGACGATCACCAGTGGTGTACGGCCAGTGTAGGAGATCGCTCCCCACACCATGATGCCGGGTGTTGGCCCTGTGTGCCTCGGTCGTATGCAGTCCTGATTGTGGCGCCCACCTGCACGGCGCCAAACACGCATACGACCATCATTGGCACCAAGGCAGAAGCGACTCTCGTCGCTGAAGGCGACGCGTCTCCATTCGTCCCTCCATTCACGCCTGTCACGACACCACTGGAGGCGGGCTGCACGATGTTGGGGCGTGAGCGGAAGACGGCCTAACGGTGTGCGGGACCGTAGCCCAGCTTCATGGAGACGGTTGCGAATGGTCCTCGCCGATACCCCAGGAGCAACAGTGTCCCTAATTTGCTGGGAAGTGGCGGTGCGGTCCCCTACGGCACTGCGTAGGATCCTACGGTCTTGGCGTGCATCCGTGCGTCGCTGCGGTCCGGTCCCAGGTCGACGGGCACGTGCACCTTCCGCCGACCACTGGCGACAACATGGATGTACTGTGGAGACCTCACGCCCCACGTGTTGAGCAATTCGGCGGTACGTCCACCCGGCCTCCCGCATGCCCACTCTACGCCCTCGCTCAAAGTCCGTCAACTGCACATACGGTTCACGTCCACGCTGTCGTGGCATGCTACCAGTGTTAAAGACTGCGATGGAGCTCCGTATGCCACGGCAAACTGGCTGACACTGACGGCGGCGGTGCACAAATGCTGCGCAGCTAGCGCCATTCGACGGCCAACACCGCGGTTCCTGGTGTGTCCGCTGTGCCGTGCGTGTGATCATTGCTTGTACAGCCCTCTCGCAGTGTCCGGAGCAAGTATGGTGGGTCTGACACACCGGTGTCAATGTGTTCTTTTTTCCATTTCCAGGAGTGTATTTTTAGGTTTCAGATACATATTTTAACGGTTTTTGTGATAATATTTACTATATAAGTGACGTATTAGTGGTTTCTTCATTCACCTCTCCCTTTCTTGGGTTGTGACCTGATATTTGTGAGTGTTTCGTATCGAGCAACTTAACCTCTTGCCTGTGTTTACATTCCGCGCTGACCAGTTGCAGCTGTAGCGGCGCATCGAAAGCTAAGTACTAATTAATTGTTTGTGTATAGTGGTTTATTTAGGAACTTTAGTAGTCTTCAACCGGTGTTCTTGGTGTTTTCTGGTGAAATAATTTCAGAAGAACCTTTTGGGAACTGTTTTCAGCTTCGTTACTGTGTCATTAGACGTATGATTCTCTTTCTGTATTAGTCTTTTGTTATATTCACATTTGTTGTTTATTAATACTGTTAATAATAGTCGTTACTTCCCTTGTAGAGTAAGTTTGTGATTATTGTAGTAAGGTTTTTAACATCATCTTATTGTAGTAGCGGAACTTAGAAGAAGTAAAATTTTACCATAAGTGAGAAGTGTGGGCTTTGCCGTAGGTTCGTGAGTAGTGGATTGCGGTGTGAGACTTGTTCGAAGTAATTTCACTGGGGGGAATGCAGTGGGGAAGCCAGTGGGCATTCTGGTGAGATCCTCTCCTGGAACTGCAGGTTATGTAGCAAGAGTAAGTTGATCGAGGAGCAGGAGCGTAAGATCTGTGCCCTTCAGGTGCAGTTGGAAAACGCACAGGAGGAGCTAGATAGGATGAGGAGGGAGTAGGGGGTTGGGAAATGGGAGCTGGCTGTTGGCAAGAGATCTGCTAGGAGAAGAAGATTTTCAGATAGTTTTACTATTGGTGTTTACAATAGATATGACCAACTGTCAGAGTCTAGTGGAGAGGAATCTCTAGTAGCTGTAGATGTAGGAAGTATGCAGCAGACCTCAGTAGTTACTGTGCCTAGAACAGTTGCAAAGTCGAAGAGGAAGAAGGTTCTGCTGTTAGGTAGTTCTCATGGCAGAGGTGTAGGCCAGCAGTTGCAGGATGTGCTGGTGAGTGAGTACCAGGTCACCAGCATTGTGAAGCCTAATGCAGGGTTGGCTCAGGTGACTGTTAACATAGGGGGGTTATGTAGGGATTTTACTAAAGAGGATCAGGTAGTGATTGTGGGTGGGGCTGGTAATAGTATTGGTAGGGATGGGGAGTATAACATAGATGGTGACCTGGAAAAGACAGCCACTCAGACTGGCAACACGAATGTGCAATTCGTGGAACTGTTTCAGCGTCACGATCTGCCTCATCTTAATACAGCCGTCAGGCGTAATAACATGAGACTTGGGGGTGCGCTGATGACAGGAAGCATGGGTCACATTTCAGTGGTGTCGGTGGAGTCTATCAGCAGGACGGGTTTCACTAGACATGGCCTGCACCTCAACAGGTATGGGAAGGGGAGGTTGGCAAAGCTTATAGGTGACAGCATAGGTGGGGTTGGTGGGATCACTCATGGGAAAATATCTGCAGTAGTGGGTTTTAGAGCTGCACCTTTTTTAGATGGATGTCAGCTGATAGGTATTCCTGCTTAAGGGAAGTCTCTCTAACAAGGGAATCACTTTTGACAAAGCTTAGGTATCCGAGTAATGAGGGAATTAGTATATTTCATCAAAATATACAGGGTATTACAGATAAAGTTAGTGAACTGGCTCTGAGCAGTATGGGACTCAACTTCTGAAGTCATTAGTCCCCTAGAACTTAGAACTAGTTAAACCTAAGGACATCATAAACATCCATGCCCGAGGCAGGATTCAAACCTGCGACCGTAGCGGTCCTGCGGTTCCAGACTGCAGCGCCTTTAACCGCACGGCCACTTCGGCCGGCGTTAGTGAACTGCTTATAGATGTTGACTCTGAAATTATTGGTATATCGGAACACTTCTTAAATAAGGAGATAATTCAGAGGCTTCCTTTACCAGGATACAGGTTGGCTGGCAGCTTTTCGAGGAGCTCTTTGCGGTGTGGGGGAGTAGCCACGCATGTGAAAAACGGCATCCCATTTGAGTCAATTGATGTTTCAAAGTACTGCATTGAAAAGGTGTTTGAATGTTGTGCAGGTGTGGTTAAATTTTACGGAGCTAAACTTCTAACTGTTGTTATTTATAGATCCCCAGACTCCGATTTCACAACATTTTTGTTAAAGCTAGAGGAGATTCTTGGTTCACTTTATAGGAAATACAAAAAGTTAGTTATATGTGGTGATTTCAATATTAATTGTATAAGTGATTGTGCAAGGAAGAGGACGCTGGTAGACCTCTTTAATTCAAATAATCTTATGCAAACCGTATTCTTTCCAACGAGAGTGCAAGGGAACAGTAGAACAACCATAGACAACATTTTTGTTCATTCCTCATTACTAGAAGGGCATTCTGTTAGCAAAAAGGTGAATGGCCTTTCAGATCATGATGCACAAATTTTAATTTTAAAAGATTTTTGTGCTGCAACACGTGTTAAATATAGTCATCAGGTGTTCAGGAAAGCTGATCCAGTTGCTGTAGAGACCTTTGCAAACCTTATAAAGGAACAAGAGTGGCAAGATGTTTATAGCGTTGATACAGTAGACGATAAATATAATGCTTTTCTCAAGACTTTTCGCATGCTCTTTGAAAGTTGCTTTCCGTTAGAACGTTTAAAACAGGGTACTAGCACAAACAGGCAGCCTGGGTGGCTGACTAGAGTTATAAGAATATCTTGCAGAACAAAGTGGCAATTATATCAAAACGTTAGAAACAGTCAAAATCTAAATGCAGCAGCCCATTACAAACAGTATTGTAAGGTGCTTAAAATGTTATTAGGAAGGCAAAAGGTATGTGATATGCAGGTAGAATAGCTAAGTCTCAGGATAAAATTAAAACCATACGGTCAGTCGTAAAGGAAGTTGCTGGTCTGCAGAGACAGGTCGAGGATATAGAATCAGTGCGTAGTGGGAATGTCCGTGTTACTGATAAGTCGCATATAT
Source organism: Schistocerca americana (assembly GCF_021461395.2). Classification (NCBI taxonomy): domain Eukaryota; kingdom Metazoa; phylum Arthropoda; class Insecta; order Orthoptera; family Acrididae; genus Schistocerca; species Schistocerca americana. The sequence goes on from NC_060130.1 coordinate 535,871,675, forward strand.
GTACAGTATTAAATAATCACTTTCTGAATATAGCAGGTGAACTAAATAGAAACCTAGTCCCAACAGGGAATCATATAGCGCTCTTAGAAAAAAGTGTTCCGAGACTGTTACCTGAAATGCTCCTCCATGATACTGACAGGAGGGAGATTGAGTTAATAATTAAATCACTAAAGACCAAGAACTCTCATGGATATGACGGGGTATGTAGCAGAATACTGAAGTATTGTTCTATGTATGTTAGCCCAGTTCTCAGCCATATCTGTAACTTTTCCTTTAGGAGTGGTCGGTTTCCTGACCAATTAAAGTACTCGGTAGTGAAGCCACTTTATAAAAAGGGAGACATTGATAATGTTGACAATTTTAGACCTGTTTCTATGCCATCGGTGTTTGCTAAAGTTGTCGAGAAGGTTGTATACACAAGGTTACTGGAGCATTTAAATTCACATAATTTGCTGTCAAATGTTCAGTTTGGCTTTAGAAATGGCTTAACAACTGAAAATGCTACATTCTCTTTTCTCTGTGAGGTTTTGGACGGATTAAATAAAAGGTTGCGAACGCTAGGTGTTTTCTTTGATTTAACGAAGGCATTTGACTGTGTTGACCACAAAATATTACTGCAGAATTTGGACCATTATGGAGTAAGGGGAGTAGCTTACAATTGGTTCGCCTCTTACTTTAAGAACAGAAAGCAGAGGGTAATTCTCCGCAATATTGAGAGTGGTAGTGGTGTTCAGTCCCAATGGGGCACTGTTAAGTGGGGCGTTCCCCAAGGGGCGGTGCTGGGGCCACTGCTGTTTCTTATTTATATAAATGATATGCCTTCTAGTATTACAGGTGATTCAAAAATGTTTCTGTTTGCTGATGACACCAGCTTGATAGTGAAGGATCTTGTGTGTAATATTGAAACAGTAACAAATAATGTAGTTCATGAAATAAGTTCGTGGCTTGTGGAAAATAATTTGATGCTAAATCACGGTAAGACTCAGTTTTTACAGTTTCTAACTCACAATTCAACAAGAACCGATATTTTGATCAGGCAGAATAGGCATATTATAAGCGAGACGGAACAGTTCAAGTTCCTAGGCATTCGGATAGATAGTAAGCTGTTGTGGAAAGCCCATGTCCAGGATCTTGTTCAGAAGCTAAATGCTGCTTTATTTACCATTAGAACAGTATCTGAAATAAGTGACACTTCAACACGAAAAGTAGTCTACTTCGCATATTTTCATACGCTTATGTCGTATGGTATTATTTTTTGGGGTAATTCTTCTGATTCAAAAAGGGTATTTTTGGCTCAAAAACGGGCTGTTCGAGCTATATGTTGTGTAAGTTCGAGAACGTCTTGTCGACCCCTATTCAAAAATCTGGGAATTCTGACATTTCCCTCATAGTATATATATTTTCTTTAATGTCGTTTGTTGTTAGCAATATTAGCCTATTCCCAAGAGTTAGCAGCTTTCACTCAGTTAATAGTAGGCAGAAATCAAATCTGCATGTAGAATGCACTTCCTTGACTCTTGTGCAGAAAGGAGTGCACTATTCTGCTGCATCCATTTTCAATAAGCTACCACAAGAACTCAAAAATCTTAGCAGTAGCCCAAACTCTTTTAAGTCTAAACTGAAGAGTTTCCTCATGGCTCACTCCTTCTATTCTGTCGAGGAGCTCCTGGAAGAGCTAAAAAATTAAGCAAATTCCAGTGTTACATTGTTGATTTTCTTCATTCAAACTTACGACTTGTCACCTGAATATGTTTTTTTATATTTCATTTTATCTGTTTCTAATATCGTGTTATAATTTCATGTATTGACTCGTTCCATGACCATGGAGACCTCTCCTTAAGTTGGTCCCACGGAACAATAAATAAATAAATAAAAAATAAGCAAGGTATAGTTGAAAGACGTTCCTTGTTGCACTATAATTTATTAAATCAGATAACACTGTGTTATTAGGTCTCTTATTAAAATACATAATGTAAACCTCATTTTACTCGTATCACCAAGAAAATTCTACATAAAGACACACACACACACACACACACACACACACACACACACACACGCACACACGCACGAACACACACTGAGAGCGAGAGGGAGGGAGAGGGAGAGAGAGAGAGAGAGCGGGGGGGGGGGTGGGGGTGGGGGTGGGAGATGTATGGACATTCCCTCACGCTTACAGCAAAAATTTACATCCCAAAACGTTCGTCTCCTAACATATCTTCTTTTCGATTTGTGATATGTCTTACATGCGCAAGTCTGAGTCATGAAACAACAATTACGTTCCGACAACAACTTTTGCATTGAAGTTGGCAAGGAAAGTGAATTTTCAACAGTTCACCTAATATAGAACTGATGAAGACGAAATAACTCTAACCTTAGCGATCGTTGGCCTAAACAGCCCTAGATCATACGAACACATTGAAAGCCAGAGTTATATTGCATACGCTAGTCACTTACGCTGAGAAGACACTTGCCACTTGTGGAGCCAAATGTACCTCTCTTTGCATCGCAGAATTCCACGCAGTCTGTAGCTACAATGCCGTCTGCATTCTTTTACCACCAACTCCTTTTTTCCCCATTATACCAGCGATTTCATTGCCTGGAATTCCTAAATGTGCCCTGATTTGAGTTCTTTATGGGAATGTGTAAGTAGTTCCAGTATGTCGTTAGGCAGATGGATGGGTACTGCACAAACGTTGTTACTCTTCGGAGCTTCCGCAGCATAGGGCGCACACCTATTCACGGCTGTGGCCAGAATACTCTGATGAGCCAAAACGTTATTACCACCTGCTTAATAGTTTGTTTGTCTGTCTTTGGAACGAAATACATCAGTGATTGTGCGTATCAGGGATCCAACAGGTTGTTGGTAGGTTTATAGAGGTACGTGGCATTTGATACCTACTCACAGATTATGTAATTCGCGTAAATAACGGGCCGCTGATTTGCGTACGCGCTGATGGCGCCCGATTGCGACCCAGACGGGTTCCATAGGATTTCCATCAGCCAAATTTGGTCTCCGAAACATCAACGTCAATTCACTATAAATTTCAAACCACTGTAGCACGGTTATGGCTCCGAGACACGGACAGTTACACTGCTGAAAGACGACATCACTGTCAGGGATGACATCAAGGATGAAGGGATGTAGGTGGTTTACAGCTGTCATCGATTGTTACCACATGTCCCATACAAGCGCAGTGAGTGTCTTCCATAGCATAATACTATCCCCACGAGCCTGCGTCCGTGGTGTGCTAGACGTTTCGAGCCGGCATTCACCTCGACGACGGGGTTTGTGGAGACCACCTAATGTAGCAAAAATGTGATTCACCTGAAGACCCGACACGTTTCCATAGATCGACAGTCGAATCCCGATCGTGTCGTGGTTACTGCAGTCGTAATTGACGATGTCGTTGGGTCAACATGTGGTCATGCGGGATTGGTCTTCTGCGGAGCTCCATTTTCAACAATGTACGATGAACGGTCTGCTCCGAAACACTTGTGTATGCACCAGCATTGTGCTCTTTCGGTAGAGACGCCACATATCAAGGTGTATACCTCTTTATAGAGCAGACAAGTCTTAGAAGCTGACGTTCTGTGAAGAGTCGTGGACATCCAACCATTTAGCCCCAAGTGTTAGTTCCACTATCCTTCTACTTCTTTCCATAGATGATCACGACAGTAGCACGTGAACATTCGATCAGCTTCGCCGTTTTCGAGATACTCGTTCACAGACTCTGCGTAATAATAATTGGCCCTTGGCAAAATCGCTTATCTCAGTGGATTTCTCCGTTTGCAGTGAATATCTTCGTTAGGGTAATCCCTCGAACGTGTCTGCTCCACTTAGTTACTTTTGTTACCGCGTCATGTGCCCGTAACGCCACAAGACGGCATCCAACGTCGTGGTGGGCAGTGGTCATAATGTTTTGGCTATCAAGTGTAGATACACACTTAGCAATAAGCAATGCGCGAGATGAATTAGGTGACGTACTGTTCCGCTGTCTTTCTGGGAACCACTTATTGCAGACCCGGATTAATTTTATACACTGCTGCACGTATACTGTCAGTCCAAATAGCGGTCGCCAGACTCGTTTTGATATGTGACACGCGACTGAAATTGCCACTAATAAAGAGCCACTAAGTAACCTCCTGTTGCAGTTCAACTACCCTCGAAAGACTCATGTCCGATCGGTGGATTGTAAAAGGTACACCTACATTAGTGTCAACACCGTCTGAAACTGGTTTTTAGTCCTTCTCGCCAATAATCTCCTCCATAAACAAAACACAATAACAACCTGAAGTCGGAAAGGAGAAAGACACACACAAGAACTCAGACTTAAAATTTATATTAAAATTTTTTATTTATTATCTTTTAATAAATATTGCCAATTCCACCTTTTTCGTTGAACAACACACGCAGTTAGCCAATGACTTTACATACTGTTCCGTGATCTCTTCCCTACAGAATACTTGTACACCCACCAAATGGCAATAGCCGCCTTGGAAACAGGCAAAAGATTAAGCCAGTTCCCACGTACCTACCCGAAAACGTAGTTAAGGATTCCTTTGAAAGTTATATTTTATTTCTCCCTAGCGAACACTCACTACCAATTGCAGTACTCTGAAATACATTGCACAACAGTACCTCCACCCCAGAGGACACAAAACTTGTCCCCTACAGTCACAAGGGCTGCAGACAGACTTTGAATTTCACGAGCTCCATAATCGCTCCATGCAATTATTTTCGCTTTCAGGCTTTCGGTCAGTCGGTCTCAAATTAGCATTCATTTTCATTGCCCATTTCCAGTTCTCACTAACAGAAAACAACAAAGATCTGCTTAATACCAAGGTTTTCCGCGTTTATTTCTTACAGTTCGAGCAAAACCCCATCCATCCTGAGGAAACATTTGATTTATAAAATAGCATAATTAACCGAGCCCGCCAGCCATTTAGCAGGTTTAGGGGAATACTTTCCCACATTATGCATGCAAAACTAAAGGTTCCGTCCCCCAGTTGCCGGAAATCTGTCCTTAGATTACCCTATAGGGGCAACAAGGAAACAATATGTTTAACTGCATCCCCTTCATAGGTGTTGTAACAGGATAAAATCTTAGCTTCGGTCTCAGAGAACGATACGTTTCCTTTCTGTTGACTGCACTTAGTGAATCACTTAGAACGACAGCAATCTCCATCACTATATTGGTGATATGAAATGAAAGCTCAAATGGTTCAAATGGCTCTGAGCACTATGGGACTCAACTGCTGTGGTCATAAGTCCCCTAGAACTTAGAACTACTTAAACCTAACTAACCTAAGGACAGCACACAACACCCAGCCATCACGAGGCAGAGAAAATCCCTGACCCCGCCGGGAATCGAACCCGGGAACCCGGGCGTGGGAAGCGAGAACGCTACCGCACGACCACGAGATGCGGGCTAATGAAAGCTCACTTTCCTGTCAGTTGCGAGTTGTGGGATGCCATAGTCGACCCTGACAACTCTCCTCTCTTTTTGATCCATGAATCGCCTATTTGTGAGCAGTCACGTTTGGACAGATATTCTGCTAGGGTGAAGACAGGTGACGTCCTCGAATGCGAGATCAAGCACTATATCCATCTCCGGGGTAGTGGTTACATTATTTGAGTCAGAGGTATACGAATATAACCTGTGGTCCAGTCGAATGTTGGGGATTATTCACGGATAGTGGTGGGATGTTTTGTTAAATCCTAAACTGGTTGTGATGTACACGTTTGTCAAATGTGGAGTGTCTATCACGATTTTGTTCTTTAGGAACTGAACACAACTCTGAAGAAAAGTACTTTGTTGTGTGTCAAGTCGACGGCGAGAAAAACAGGATGCTGCACCGAAACACCGGCGTACGTATACGAAATGTGGGCGGACTGAAACACAGGAGGTCTCTTGGTCGATGTGATGTCCGAAACTGCATTTCATCCCCATCAAATAAACAACTACACTTCGTAAGTTTTCATTATAGTGGCTGACACGATACAAACAGATCAGACATCGTTGCAGTCCAAATAATCCGTCAGTTTCCCTTTCGAAAGTTGTATATATTTTGAAAAGTAAACTGAAGGTAACGCAAATGACTTTCGATCTTATTTGAAAGTTTTGACAGATGCGCCTTAAAGGTTCCGCGCCAACTCATTGACACAGGTTTCCCACAAATTTATGCTATATTCATGTCTGAACAATAAATGAAAGTGACGGAAGTGGGAGCTCCAGTTACCCAAGCTTTTGTCACTTTTGGCACATATCGGGCGCCGTTATTTTATGTTAGCATGACATCCAGGCAGTGGTCAGCCCTCTGGAAAGAGCACACAACGGTAATCCGAGTGTCGTGGGGATCGAGTCTCATTCCAGGAACCTTCTTTCAGTTTTTAGTTCTTACGTCAGTTACGTGCAAATAAACCGAGATGTGGCTGAGCGGTTCTAGGCGCTACAGTCTGGAGCCACGCGACCGCTATGGTCACAGGTTCGAATCCTGCCTCGGGCATGGATGTGTGTGATGTCCTTAGGTTAGTTAGGTTTAAGTAGTTCTAAGTTCTAGGGGACTGATGACCTCAGAAGTTAAGTCCCATAGTGCTCAGAGCCATTTGAACCATTTTTTAAACCGAGATAGTGCTCATTATATTGTATCTATTAATATATTCATCAATAACGTGAAAACCAAATTCAAAGGAAAACTTGTGATTGCAAATAAATTTAGAGGCAGCGATTGGGAAACGTATCCTACGCGAGAACTTCATAATAAAATTAGATACTTTTATTATTTTACGTTTGATGATTCACATGTGCTGGTGCAATGCTCATCGTAAAAACAGGACAAAGAAGCAATTTTCTCAGCACCTTAGACAAGTTTTACACTTACATCATTTTTTTCTAATCAAAAACAGTGTTGGTTTAAATTCGTAAAATGTTCTCCCTCGTCAAATAGTTCGAAAGTAAAACCATACGTAACATCATTTCGACAATTATTAGTGAGGATAGCCTACGATAAAAGAAAGGAATGTATTTTGATGCAGTCTTCTCGGCATGTGATTTCTTAGCCTCTCTCGGAACAGAAGAATTTGTTCTCTAACACATATTGTTTAATTGCATAAAATACAACTGATGGATATTATCTCGGTTTATTTGCAGTGCAAGTAACGTAGAAACTGAAAACACGGAAGTAGCGGTATATGGGCTCAATTCATCAGATTATCGTTCTGTAAGCTCTCCGCCGCCCCAACCGCTGTCTGGCAATTACGCTAACAGAAACAGCTTATGTGTCGCCCAACCTGGTCTAAAACCTCTATTTTTTTCCAAACGTTTAGCCTTCTGAAGCTCCCAGTTCTGTCACTTTCATTTCTAGCCAAGGCCTGCATACATCACAAACTTGGACGAAATCGATGACGACGAGTACGTGCGGTCCCATTGTAAGTAATATCCACAACGCAGGCAAACGTACTGTAGGAAAACCATACTAATTCCACGAGAGACAGTATGCAGAAATTATTTCTGTATAGTATCGATCTGGGTGGCGCCGTGGGTAGCACTCTGGAGTCACATCCGAAAAGACAACGATTCAAATACCCATCCGGCCATCCATATTTATGTTTTCCGTGTTTTCTCTAAATCACTCGAGGAAATGCCGGAGTGGTTCCTTTGAACAGGGCACGGCCAATTCCTTCCCCATCCTTTCGTAATCCGAGATTGCGTCCGTCTCTAATGACCATGCTGTCGACGGCACGTTAAACCCTAATCTTCTTTCCTTATTTTTGTAGTGTTAAATGTGTTCTTATTTTATGTACTATATTACTTTATGTATTTGCTTCACATTGTTCCACAGGTACGTTGTGGCCCAGACTATGAAGGTAATTTAAAATTTTTATGCGTTGAATGCTCTCTTAAAACTTTATAGAATTAGTTTTGTCACACGATAAGAAACGTTCTCGATTTAAGGCTTTGTGAAAACGATCGATTATCGCACCATCGTTATTAAAAGCGTACTGTCTTCGTGTTGCTTTGATGTATGTCTGCAGAGACTAAGAAACTGAAATTCACTGGTATAGGGCTTTTCAAGTAAAACTCTTCTGTTTAGCTTCTCGGCTCTAGGAACAGGACTCCTTGATAACCATAGTCGTATTCATGAGTACCAAATTAATGACACCATTCTCTGTCCATATTATAGCAAACCAACTCGTTAATGTGTTGACAGACCGCAGAGCGGTCTTTACAAAGGCTTGATGGATAATCTAAGACAACAGAACATATAACAACTAAGAGAAGAAAGCGTCTTATGATTACAGTATCGTGATTGTAACTGTGTTACAACTAATTGAAGAAAACACATATACATGAGCCAGAATATTGTGTTCACTAACCTACCTGGGCACTGCTCCTATTGACACAGACGACAACTTAAACTTGTCGTGGACTAGATTTTCACATCCATGGTAAAAGGTTGGACTTATACGGCAAAATGCATCTATGCTCAGACAACACAATGCCTATGCATTACAAGGTGTTTTAATATGTAAGAGCTGTAACCTTGTATACGCCGACTTTCTCGAGGTGTTCGAAGAATTTATGTCTGGAAAATTAAAATATCAGGATGCCAGCGGTAGTCTTCATTATGTTCCTCAAACCAATACAGTACTGTTATGTGTTTTTGATGTAATCGAATTCCGTGCAGGAACGTACTTTGTCCGGCAGGGAAGAAATCAATTACAAAGGTCTGCAACTGGCCGTCTTCCGTGATACTTTCTGTAAAGATCACAGGTATCATGGGAAACAAGGCGCAAAATAGAACCACAGTCTTTGTATGTGTAACAGCACACGTGTCGGACAGGTGTTTTCCTGGACGATGACATACCTTAACACCTTAACACCACTATTGACGCAATTTGACCGAAAGTGCGATTCAGTTCATCAAGATGCTATTTAGTGTAGCTCCATTCTCTAATTTTAGTCAATACAATGTAATCAGTTTCATTTGAAAGATTTATGTCCACCCCAGAAATTAACTCAGTCCTATGATTCGTAAGACCTTACTACCGGTTCTGTCTCACAATGAAGACAGGAGCCTGGTGCACATTTCCTTTACGCTTCATGAAGACGTGCTCTTTGCCGTTCAGTAGTTGATCCGGCGTCGCTTTTACTCTGCCGACAGAAACTGTGATGGCAACACCGTAAGATTCGAGAGTCAACATTCCTTCATTGGTACATCATGAGAGCCACAGGCCAGTACAGAGTCAAAGACGCTTAAAGGATGTCACGAAGAGGAACGTTAAAAAACATTTCCAAGTGTTTCTCAAATGGCTGCATTCATAGTGCCCATCCACAAAACTAGACAGAATTGGACGTAACAGGACGTCAGCGTCAAAGTTGGTCGGGAAGAAGGTTTTTACACTGACGGTGGGGGAGCGCGAAATCGACTATTAACTTTGTAAGTCATCATTCTCACTGTGCTCATCATGTTGTAGTAGTGGATATTGCGCTTTTGTTTCTTTTTAAACTTATTTTAGTGTTCGTTTGATATTCGCAACACTTCAAGTAGATTCCTTGGGGACTTCTCCTATGCGTGTTTCTCTACAAAACAGGCCATAATCTGAGAGAAAAACGGGTTGTATGTATATATTTTATCGAGCAAATAAATGTCGACTTCCATAAACGTTTGAAATACACTTTTCCCAATCCCTCACTTCTCAAAAGTGTGAAATTTACGAAATAACCTGCTGGCCCAAGTTACTTAACGCTGATATTATATTCCGAGGTCTTATAACATAGATTTAAAGCTGTCTCTTATAATTGCCAACTTCCGTATATTATGTTTATTACAGGTCTGCTATTGGCTAAAGATCTTTGCTGTCCTGTCTGCTCCCAGTGATCGGCTTCCGTCTGTTACGCCAATTTCTCTGCCTACGATCTATCAGGTGAGAGTGGTCTCAACCAGTGAAAAACGGGGTGCTGAGACCCTACACATGGGTAGCAAGTTTTGAAGGGAACAAAGTGATCTTTATTGCTACCCTCTTCGAGACTGTTCTTGAGCGAATCCGGAGGTTTTTCTGCGTGTGATATAGTGTGCTAATGAGTGTGGCTACATTGAATTATTCTGAAAAACAGAAAGAACTGTCTATGAAAGCAGCTACAGGTTTGCACTGGTGGAACTATATTCAAAATCATATGCACTGACGAGCCAAAACATTATGACCACCTGCTTAATAGCTTGTTGGGCCATCTTTGTAATGTACTCCATCACCGATTCTACAGTTCGTTTGTAGATTTTTGGAGAACTGTGGCACCAGGTGTCTACACACAAGTCACGTAATTCCCGTAAATAGCTGGCCGCTGATTTGTGTAGGCGGTGATAGCGCTCGACAGCGACCGAGATGGGAACCGTCGGATTCACAGCGGGCTAAATTGGTGGTCAGGGTATTAACGTGATTTCACTATCATGCTCCTCGACCCACTGTTCCACGATTCTGGCTTCCCTGCGAAGAGTTATACTGCTGAAAGATGGCATCGTCGTCAGCGAGGCCATCAAGCATGAAGGGATGCAGGTGGTCCGCAGCTGACATGGTGTTTTCGATTACCACTACAGGTCCCATGCAAGCGTAGGAGAATATCTCCCATAGTCTAATACTGCTTCCACCAGCCTGCGTCCGTGGATCATTGCACATTTGGAGCAGCTGTTCGCCTGGATGACGGCATTTGTGGTGATTACCATTGATCTGGTGTAGCCAAAACGTGATCCATCCTACGAACCGACATGTTTCCAATGATACGCTGTCCATGTTCGATAATAACCGAGCCCGCTGCTATCGTAATTGACGATGTCGTTGGCCCAATATCTGAACACTGCTGTGGAGCCCCTTGTTCAACAGTGTGCACTGAATGGTGTGCTCCAAAACACATGTGCGGCTATCGCCACTGTGCTCTTTCGCCAGAGGTACCACAGATCGCTCTCTATCCTGCTTTACAGAGCAGACAAACCTCCAAACACCATGTTCTGTGAAGAGTCGTGGACGTCCAACCTTTTAACGCCTAGTAGTAGTTTGACGGCCCTTCTGTCACTTTCCGTAGATGCTAACGATAGTAGCACGTGAATGTTCGATCAGCTTCGCCATTTTCGAGATACTCGTTCACAGGCTCTGCGTAATAATAATCTGCCCTTTGGCAAAGTTGCGTATCTCAGTGGATTTCTCTGTTTGCAGTGAATATCTTCGCCAAGATAAATCCCCATCCGTCTCTGCTCGGCTTACATACGTTTCTTACGTCGGCAGGTGCCCACAACGCCACCTGGTGGCATTAAACCTGGTCATAATGTTTTGGCTGATCAGTGTACATCTCTTTCCATACGTCTCCTCTGGAACACAAGCTACTGCACTACTTTTCTAAAACTACATGTTTAATGAGCCCTGTTGAAACATTCAGATTTCTTAGGCAGTAATATCCATTAAACAGCAGAGTGATGTTTGTGGATATGATGCGTGTAGGGCAGATTCTGTTCTGATTATGTACTGTATCTGATTAATGATCAGACCTAGCAAGCCAGTATTTCAGCGCCAGAAGGTTGCAACCCTTGATGCATGAAGTCTTCCCTGACGGTGATGCTGCGCTGTGCTGGGGTTGAGCCGGCAGCGGTAGCCGAGCGGTTCTAGGCGCTACAGTCTGGAACCGCGCGACCGCTACGGTTGCAGGTTCGAATCCTGCCTCGGGCATGGATGTGTGTGATGTCCTTAGGTTAGTTAGGTTTAAGTAGTTCTAAGTTCTAGGGGACTGATGACCTCAGAAGTTAAGTCCCATTTGCTGGGGTTGGGAGGTGAACATGTCACCAAGATTACTTAAAGAAATACGTTCTGGTTTGGCCAATACACCCATCCGCCCCCCGCCTCCCCCCTACCTTTAACTACCACAGTTACTATCACAAAGCAGACAATTTATGTAGGGAATTATGATATGGTCTTTTTTGTAGTCGGTTTAAGAGTTGTACCTTCGACATAATTCTGTTTCTGATAATTTAATAGCTGATCACTCATACTGTATCTGTCGAAGGGCCCTTATAATAAAGACAAAATTCAACTACTAAATAATATAAAGATTTTGGTATCATAAAATGATTTATTATAAGAATTCATAAAGTATTACACGACACAAATATTGAACGGAATATACACACATCAAAAGACGTTTTGCATAGCCTCTGTTCCGAGAGTTCCGGAACTTGTACAGAAACTTGGAATATATCTACATAAACATCATTTCCGCCCTTTTTATTGTTAATGAAAATCACACATTGCATGTTGTACCACCATACAGCGAAACCTTCATAGGTGGTGGTCCAGATTTCTGTACACACCGGTACCCAGTAGCACGCCCTCTTGCTATGACACATGCCTGTATTCGTCATGATAAACTATCCACAAGTTCATCAAGGCACTGTTGGTCCAGATTGTCCCACTCCTCAACGGCGGTTCGGCGTAGATCCCTCAGAGTAGTTGGTGGGTCACGTCGTCCATAAACAGCCCTTCTCAATTTATCCCAGGCATGTTCGGTAGGGTTCATGTCTGGAGAAAATGCTGGCCACTCTAGTCGAGCGATATCGTCTTCCTGAAGGAAGTAATTCACAAGAAGTGCACGATGGAAGCGTGAATTGTTGTCCATGAACACGAATGCCTCGTCAATATGCTGCCGATATGGATCCACTATCGGTCGGAGGATAGCATTCACGTATCGTACAGCCGTTATGGCGCCTTCCATGACCACCAGTTGCGTACGTCGACCCCATATAATGCCACCCCAAAACATCAAGGAAACTCCACCTTACTGCACTCGCTGGACAGTGTGTCTAAGACGTTCAGCATGACCGGGCTCTCTCCTAACCGGTCTCCGATGATTGTCTGGTTGAAGGCATATGCGACACTCATTAGTGAAGAGAACGTGATGCCAATCCAGAGCTGTAAATGCGGCATTTTGTTGGGCCATGCCATGCCATCGCGGCATGGTGTCGTGGCTGCAAAGATGAACCTCGCCACGGACGTCGGGAGTGAAGTTTCGCATCATGCAACCTATTGCGCACAGTTTGAGTCGTAATACGACTTCCTGTGGCTGCACGAAAAGCATTATTCAACATGGTGGCCTTGCTGTCAGTGTTCCTTCGAGGTATAATCTGTAGGTAGCGGTCATCCACTGCAGTAGTAGCCATTGGGTGGCCTGAGCGAGGCATGACATCGACAGTTCCTGTCTGTCTGTATCTCTTCCATGTCGGAACAACATCGCTTTGGTTCACTCCGAAATAAAATGGTTAAAATGGCTCTGAGCACTATGGGACTTAACATCTGTGGTCATCAGTCCCCTAGAACTTAGAACTACTTAAACCTAACTAACCTAAGGACATCACACAACACCCAGTCATCACGAGGCAGAGAAAATCCCTGACCCCGCCGGGATTCGAACTCGGGAACCCGGGCGTGGGAAGCGAGAACGCTATCGTACGACCACGAGCTGCGGACCGGTTCACTTCGAGACCCCTGGACACTTCCCTTGTTGAGAGTCCTTTCTGTTACGAAGTAACAATGCGGACGTGATCGAACCGCGATATTGACCGTATAGGCTGGTTGAACTATAGACAACACGATCATTGTACCTCCTTGCTCGTGGAATGTCTGGCACTGATCAGCTGTCTGACTCCCTCCATCTAATAGGAGTTGCTCGTGCGTGGTTGTTTAGATCTTTGGGTGGGTTTAGTGACACCACTGAATAGTCAAAAGGACTGCATCTGTGATACAATATCCACAGTCAGCGTCACGCCGACAGCTCGGAGCACAGGGATGAAGTTGCAGCTGCTCTCAGTGGAGGTCCGTGCCTGTCGATAAAGACCAGACCGAAATAGTGCAAGTGCGAAACGACTAACAATACCGGCTGTCTTCACCAAGTGGTAACAGACAGGCTCGGCCAGGACTTCCATGAGAGTAATACTTCTGACTCTTTCAGTCACCCTCTCTCTGGCTGACCGAAAGTGAAGAACCCTTAACATTCACTCTGGCGGTTCATAAGCTAAACACGACCGATCTCCCTGGCCTTCGAGAAGCGAATCCCCTGATCCTCTCACTTAGCCTTAATACCAGTTTTTTTATTTTTTCCCCACCATGCAGGAAAATCTGCAGTCATGGGGGGACACAGAAAAACTACGGATCGTACTCTTAGATTCTGCCGCTCCTTTCCCCTCCAAACGATTACAACAAATTTTCTTCCTATGGCGGTTTGTCGCGCCAGATTCGGATTGTGCTCTTTTGGGTCATCACACATCATACTGCTCTACTAATCAGATGACGTTTTTCATCTATGCACGGGAAGGCATAGGCCTGTAACTACTTCTGGGCGTTGGACGCTAGTGGTCTAAATGGGAACACTACTGTCGAAACGCCGTGGACGCAAATATTAAAATTCTCCGAACCGACGCTGACAACGCAGCCCCCCGGCGTCGTCTGTGGGCAAGTGGCTGGCCCCATTGCACTAAAACGATCTGCGGGGCGGCGGTTCCGACGCTGCTCACATCCTAGACACCCTGTTTGCCTCGTTCCAAGTGGCGAAAACGCTGTGTAGCCCCTGTGGTGCGACGAACGGGTCATACTCTGCTCTTGTTGCTCATGTAGCCGTGCCGTCGCACGTCGTCCCATGCCTAATAACGTGCGAAAGCTCTGTCATCCAGTTATTACATAAAGAAACTCAAAGCTCTCCTTCCATATTTCATTTGTCCGATGACCGTAAGTGGCCTTCACCACACAAGAAAAAGTTGAACCAAGGAAAAAAATGCAAGGGGACAATCCCCAAGAGCTTGACGTCTTTCATTGGTGTCTTCTAGCAGAATAACTATCTACATCTGCATCTACGTACATACTCCGCAAGCCATCGTACTGTGCATGGCGGAGCGTACCACGTACCATTACTACTGATTTTCTTTCCTCTTGCACTCGCAAGCAGAGCGAGGGAGAGACGACTATCTATAAGCCTCCATATGGGGCCTAATTTCTCTTGTCTTGTCTTCGAGGTCCTTACACGAAATGTACGTTGGCGGCAGTAGAATCGATCTGTTGTCGGCCTCAAATGCCGGTTCTATAAATTTCCACAGCAGTCCCTCGGAAAAGAAAGATATCGTCTTCCCGACAGGAATTCTCATTTGAGTTCATGAAGCATATCCGTAATACTTGCGTGCTAATCGAAACTAAGCCGGCCGGTGTGGCCGTGCGGTTAAAGGCGCTTCAGTCTGGAACCGCGTGACCGCTACGATCGCAGGTTCGAATCCTGCCTCGGGCATGGATGTGTGTGATGTCCTTAGGTTATTTAGGTTTAATTAGTTCTAAGTTCTAGGCGACTGATGACCTCAGAAGTTAAGTGCAATAGTGCTCAGAGCCGTTTTAATCGAAACTACCAATGACGGATATAGAAGGACGTCTCTGCACTGCTTCACCCGAACTGGTGGGGACTCCAAACACTCTAGCAGTTTTCAATGGGTCGCAGTAACGTTCTGTATGCCGTCTCCTTTATTGATTATTTTCCCAATAAAACGAAGTCGAGCAGTCGCCTTCCCGACTACCAACCTGACATTCTCATTCCACTTCATATCACTTTTCAACGTTACACTTAGATATTTAATCGATGTGACTGTGTCAAGCAGCCCAATACTAATGCTGTATTCAAACGTTACAGGATTGGTTTTGCTACTCATCCGCATTAACCTACATCTTTCTGTATTCAGAGCAAGCTGACCCTTCGGACATTGTCTCGTAATTCGGAATAACACAGGCACTGCAATATCGTATTTATCCGCCGACACCGGGCAAGCACCTTTCAAACACAATGTCTCCCGTGTACTGAAATATACTCGTATATACTGGTATGTACGAGTACAGGTTGTAACACATGATTGACGACATATGGAACTTTCTGGGTAGCGGCGATTCGTGCTCGGTTAGCCAAATGGTAAGGTGACTACTCGCGATAAGTGGGAAATCCTGGTTCGAGCCCTGGTCTGGCACAAATTTCCATTGTCTTCATTCCATTAAACAGTTGACGGTACAGTCACTCAACGACACCTTCCTGCACGCTACATCGTCACCAGCGAAAAACAGCCGTAAATTGCTGCTCACTCTTTCAGCCAGATCGGCTATGTATATACAGGGTAACCCGAAACTATTCGTTCAATATAATGCAGGAGATAGAGAACATCAAAACAAATACAATTTGCTGTAGTACATATGGTAGGCAACGGCCTTGCCGCAGTGGATACACCGGTTCTCGTGATATCACCGAAGTTAAGCGCTGTTGGGCGTGGTCGGCACTTGGATGGGTGACCATCCAGGCCGCCATGCTCTGTTGCCATTTTTAGGGGTTCACTCAGCATCGTGATGCCAATTGAGGACCGAATAGTAGCGGCTTCGGTCAAGAATACCATCATAACGACTGGGAGAGCGGTGTGCTGATCCCATGGCCCTCCTATCTGCATCCTCCTCAGAGGATGACACGGCGGTCGGATGGTCCCGATGGGCCACTTGTGGCCTGTAGACGGAGTGGTTTATAGTACATATGGTCCCTGACGGCAGTTTCTGATGCTAGGGACAATTTACACAGAAGGTAGTTTCACACAGAACATCGGTGAAAAATTGGCTGTCGTGACCGTTCGAAAATTTGTGGAAAGTACCAGCAGCGATGGCAGTTCTAGCGACGAGGTCTTCTATCTCCACAACGGCTTCATACACCAGTTGCTTCATATCAGCCAGAGGAAGAAATCCAGACTCGTGAGGTCAGATGACGGGTGTCAGATGATTGCTCACATCAGTGCTGAAGTAGGCTGGCGCCGCATCCTGTTGGAAGTACATGCATTATCTAACATTCAGAGGTACATTCAACCAGTACAGCCAGCCATCCGTACACAGGGTAGTTTTGAATGCCTGTACACATTTCCAGTCTGCTACAGCGCCACAACAGCTTCAGTCAACGCCACTAACAATATGTTCCCTAACACTACAAGTTAACTTCAGAGACCCTATATTCCTCGTCGAAACATATTTGTTTTGATGTTCACAACCTCCTGTATTATTCTGTACAAGTAGTTTCGGAACACGCTATAGAGAATAAAAATTGGGCGTATCACACTTACCCGAGGCACTCCCACCGATATACAGTATGTCTCTCTGAAGGACACTTGCCGTCGAGGGCAACGTACTGGGGTGTATTACTTAAAAACTGTTCACGACAGACGGCCCTACGCAGTCAGTGTTTTGAGGAGCATAGAGCGAACTCACGGTGATGATCACAGCGAACCAAAGTTCAACCTCAGTTGGAACGGAAAATATACATACCGTTCGCTGTTATTGGACGCTGTAGATGAGTAGGTTATTTAAGGAAAACAGAGAAGTAATTGAGCTAAGGACTAAAAAGACTTAGTAATACTTGTCAAAGCCTGTCAGGCCAGTAGACTGCACACTCCTAGTGATAGTTCCTCGTCAGTTTTCCTCGCTAGTGGATGTCCCGCCTAAGCGTGCTAATTCCACAGTACATTGGTAATCGTGTTTTCTCTACAGCTACTCTTTAATTTTTCTGTGGTATGAAATAGCAAAAACGCCACATGACGAAAAATGTACCATAGCATGGAGACAACGAGTTTTTTATTTCATGTGCAAATAACGCTCAAAAAAAGAAAAGTTTGTTGTTTTTTATCGTCGGTAACATTTCTGGAAAATAAAATTATATTATTTTATTGAATTGACGTGTTTCTGGACATTGCATACGAGAGTTCTTTGATCCCGTACTGTGAATAAGGTAGGGGATCTCAGAGCGACGTATAAACAGATTGTTATTGTTATATTCAAGCAAAATAAAACAGCAACAACAACAATAACAACACAATAGCCTTCTGCATTCAGTACTGCTATGCTTGCAATGGCAAATTGAAAGCTGTAGTGACTAACAATTTGGGTTTCGATATGTGGGATACACGTTGCTAATTTCCTGAAAGCATTACCGTGTTGAACTGCGGTCTAAGGTTACGCGTTCAATGCTCCTCTCAAGGCAAATGGCTTCTGAATGTAATAAACTGGAAACATGATGAAACAAACGTCTCAGTTAAGTCTTGACTAACATGTCTTATTATTCCAGCATCTTCCGGACATGAATCTGGAATCGTAATTCTTGTTCTGATATTTCGGCTGACATTCTTACAGCCATTCTCAATATGAGATACTTACAGGATTCTTAAATCACTTTGCACAATACCGCGGAGTAAATACGCATTCTGCACATCTGCAATACATTTATACTTAAGTATACATGTCAGTTCTAAATGATAGAGCCATTATAAAGCAATGACATATCGTATCTTGAAAGTGTCACTTAAGACCTTGTCGCACTTCTGGCATTAATTAAGGAATATATCTGGAACATTAACAGTTTCTCATACCTTGCATTGGCTTCACGATTGCAAACAGTATGTGTGCAAAGCAATGAAAACTCTAAAAGTGAGAATCCTGATGTCTTGCATAGGAAAAATGACTGAGCAGAGAATGAACTGGGAGATATTGTTACTCCTTGCTGAGAGCCCGTCGGAAAGAGGAAGAACTACGAGGGGGTGAAGAAAACTAGGGCCTACAATTTTTTTGCGAAAACTCTTAAACTTTTTTAAATAAAACGAACTTCAGCAACATTCTACGTCTTTAATCATCATGCCTACATTTTTTTAGCCCTCAGCCGCTAGAGGACTTCGAACTGTATCGTGTTACGTGGCGGTGTTCAACGTAACTGTGTCTCTGCGTAAGAAACAGCGTGCTGTAATCGAGTTTCGAATTCTAAGAGTTCGTCTACATATGGAGCACCCTCTCCTTCGGCATTGTAATAACTGACCACACACGAGCGCTGCTACGTAAGCAACAATCAGTCATCTTGGGTTCACTGTCATCCATCATCCTCCATAGAGTGGCAACTTGGCCCCTTCCGATTTTCGCCTGCTTCCAGAAATTTAAGCACACCTTCGAGGACTTTACTCTGATAGTGACGAAGCGGATGACTATGTTCAGAAATAAATATATAGACATGAGGAATAAAGATATAGAATGTTAATAACATTGCCGGCCGCGGTGGTCTCGCGGTTCTAGGCGCGCAGTCCGGAACCGCGCGACTGCTACGGTCGCAGGTTCGAATCCTGCCTCGGGCATGGATGTGTGTGATGTCCTTAGGTAAGTTAGGTTTAAGTAGTTCTAGATTCTAGGGAACTGATGACCTCAGATGTTGAGTCCCATAGTGCTCAGAGCCATTTGAACCAATCATGCAGGCTAAGATTTCGTGGCTGACGGAAATTAACAGTCATTCCTGACAAGGCATAAAGAGAGTGATATACCTCATTTTTGGACACTATCAGTTAGCAAATATCAACTTTAAATTACGTAACGTAAAATTTTTAACGGACCCGAATTCCTACCCAGCATCTATTGTCCCTGTTAACGAACTACGAGAGATGTTAAATATTGTTACTTCACAAGTAACTTACTTGAAATGCAGTGAGGTAAAGCTTTGTGTTGGACAGGGATTCGAACCCAGAACCTAATCGGATTGTTATCGAAGCACATTCACCTTTGACATATCGGATTTTCTCGGCATTAGCTAGATGTATTAAATGAAATGACGAGACGAAACATTAATTTTTCCTTCCAAGGACTCCTACCCGGCACTTATCACTGTTATATTCTAGAGAAAAGGAACGTAAAGTATGGGTTTGTTACACCAGCAGCGACATGTGAGTATATTTGAACTAGAAATAATATGACGAGGTGTTCAGTGCTGACTGAGAATGGAACCCCAAACATATCGTTGTTGACTACACACAAAGAGACGACACTTAACGAATTTTTCTCCACCAGCACCTCGGAATAACATCATTGAACTTACAGTGATCTCGCAAATAGCTCTGTGTCTCACTGGGAGTCAAAAACGTCAGATATCGTTAGTGTTGACAACGAATGAAAATGCATTAAAAATAAAAATAATTATCCACCACAGATAGGTATTCTCATGCTACAGCTTGATAATACATAGTGAAAAGTTTAGTGCTGGGCCAGGATTCCAACCCATTCATGCGCAATATGTGGAGATGTTGAGGAATCTGCAGTTTTGAACTAACAACAAGTTGTAGTCGAGCTATATTGTCACGAAGGGATCAAATTCCGCGTTAAGGGCGGTCTTAGTGGCATTTCCAGTTCAGAACCAATTTTATCGACATACAGAAACTCAAATAAAATATGGTATAAGTGTCGTGTGACCATGCACAGGGTTTGTTTCGTCACTAGAAATAAATAACTAGTATAAGAAAGGTTACTGGTGATAGAGTTTCTACGCGTTGCCATTCCTTACTTTATTGTGGTTCCACCTAACGTCTGCTTGGTAGAGAAGGAATATCATGTTTAATGTGATTTTCGTACCACAATGCCATTATACCTTCGTCACTTTGCGTAGCCAGAAGAGAATAGAACTGCCTCTCCCTATAAAAAATCATTGGCAGGAGTTGGAATCGAACTGAGACCATCATCATATGAAACAATCATCAGTCCAACAGACCACCAAACCCTCTTCTCTATAACTCATTTCTCTATCATAGCACCGTTGCGGCACACAAGATGAGAATTCTGACACACAGGCTCCCTGTTAAGTACATTCATTTACTTGGCTGACCGAATCGCCATGAACTAGCTTCCTTGGCTACCCAGTGCATACATTCGACTCTATTTTGTAATCACCGAAATAAAATAACGTAACCGCCACCTACACAGAACTGTCAACAGTGTAAGATGCAGAAGTTTAAATAGAAAGTGTTCCTTTCCATTTGAGCTACTCTATTGCGCTATCTGTTTGTTGAAACCATCGTGCAGTGCAAAAGAAATGCTGTAACTGTCTGTCTCTCAGAAGTCTATATCCGGCCATATACAGTATCTCACAGCACTGTGAAATGCCGAAGTTCTGGAGGATCTGTTGTTCACTTCCAGAGGTGCTGTAGCTACGTCATAGCTAGTAGCGTAACGATGAACGTCGCGCACTGTTGATATGACGTCTCGTGTTCTATTACATTCGCTACTACATTTTTTTTAAAACGTAATTCTGCTGTCTGCTGAAGTTAACAATTTAATGGAACTTTGAACATAAGTCTCTTCACTTCTCAACCCAAAATAGTCACATGTGGAAAAAAGGCTAACTTCTGCGTCATTTTGTTCTTTTCAGGTTTAATAGACGGCCAGGCAGCAGATGCGTCTCGAAGCTTTTGTATTATGTATGGGGAGAGTGCATCATGCCAAAATAGTCAGAAAAGTATTTTATACAGTAGCCGTCGTCTGGTAGCGGCATTTTATTCTTCTTCAAACCTTGTTTGACAGATTCAACTCAGACCAAGTTTTCTACATGCATGTAATCAATACACTGCATGTGCATTGTCAGACTGTTATAGATAACATCGGAGAATTAGCATATATCGTTGATGATTAATTTTTCTCTCATGTTTAGTATTGTTTTAACAACACTAAAAGAAACCTTACGAAAACTGTGCACTGTATTGTAAGAAATGAAATAAAACTACCCACGATAACCCTACGACAAAAGTAAGTCTGTTTTAACTAAACTGAGTATCTGTACACCAGCGAGTCTCTATCTGCACGAATTAGTAAAATACTACTCACTTAGATTTCGATTGGGTCTGTGTTTAAATGGTATGCTGTGTCATACTCAACAGGTATGCAAACGTGGCATTTCATAAATAAAGTTATGTATTCCTAGAAACCCAAAATTTGCTTGTCAGCAGCGGAAAGAGGCGTTACCTGTTGTGCAGCATTGTAAGTTTTTCACCATTGCACTTTAAGGTGAAAATATTTTCTTGCGATTTGCTAATCAATTTAATTCCTTCATACTCATCACCCTGGCGTGGGAGTCTTAAGTGAAGAACATTATTGAATTTCGTATCGTTGACGGTCGATTCGATATTCCTCAGAGACGCTTGTATTGTATGGCAGCTTGGCAGTCAGAAATCTGAGGTCTACGACCATTAACACAACTTTCTGAGTCGAGCTGCCCAGAGGATTTGATGTGTAAAGGTTTTCTTCTGATTTTGTTACAGAATTTTTTCTGGGAATTCGCAGCTCAATGAAATAATACACAAAAAAGAGCTTGCACGCGCTGCCCCTACCACGGTTAAATGGTTCAAATGGCTCTGAGCACTATGGGACTTAACAGCTATGGTCATCAGTCCCCTAGAACTTAGAACTACTTAAACCCAACTAACCTAAGGACAGCACACAACACCCAGCCATCACGACCACGGTTAGAACTGACGATTTTCTTAACCGTTGGGACACGAGGCACGGGCGGTACCACGGGGCTACGGACACACTGCTGCCGGCACGCCACTCTCGTCATGGTATTGGTTGCTCAGCCTCGTGAAAGATATTAAAAGTAGCCACTTATGTGAAGAATACCATTTCTTTAGCCAAAAAATTGAAATTTCTGTCTCAGTGTCTTAGTTTACGTGAAGATTATATACCACGAGTCATTCAAATGGAAAGGGAATATCAAGTGAATTTAGCGAGTCAGTTTAGTACCATACGCGGAAGTGATTGCACTGTCACAGTGTTGCCAAATGTTTGTGACGATGTTGCCAATTCTCTCCTGTGCTAGGAACAGCTCTGTATCGTTATACGGGGAGAATCCTGTGCTCGTGTCATAGGAGGATACGGAGAGGAGGCGCGGGGTTTGGTTAATATGCAGCTTTTTCTCCTACCAGCTGTGTCATACATCCAGGTGTGTAATCTTCCATCACGATTACAGTTTCCCACAAAATATATACGAATAAAACACTTACTTTTTACTTTGTTACAAAAGATTATTTCGGTACAATAAAAAGTCTTTGGAAATCAACTTTGCCAACCTGTCACGAAAAGTAAGATAACAAACACTTTGCACCTCTAAATCGATTGCATTTATGTGCAGTCTTGTGATCATACAAGTAGAATTTCATGAATTGCACGAGAATGTAGAAAAATATGGAATGGAAGCTGTAAGAAACACAGTTACCTAATTATTCTGTACCACGTAATAATCAATTCATTTGATAATTCAGAAGAGAAGAAACTAAAAATTATGCCCATTAAGACAGAAACTAAAGTGCAGATGCGGCCACTGTGCACTTTTTCATCTTCAGTTCTATACAAATAATGTATACTAACCAGCGTATTCATTGCTTTCGTAATGTTTCCCTCTTGCTTAGCCTTCTTATGATGAACTGGATCCACACCCATGAGTCTGATTTTTTCTTTGTAGCCTTCCATCTACCATCTTTGTGTGTTATTGTTCGGTGTTCAAAAAGCAAAATATATTGCCAGCTCCCACGAGGTATTAAAATGAGGTCGCAAAAAGGCTAACGAATTATAATCAAAATACAGTGAGACGTCAATTTTTCTGTCGTCGTGGTGTTAGTTGGACAGAAATAGTTGGGTGTTATTGTCGTCTTTTCTTATTGAGATTTTCATATTACACTGGCACAAGACGCCGAGATAAATGTGTATATTCTCCTGACGAAACATCCCACATTCCATTCATCCGGATCCTTTCGTTACATGCATCGGCGGCAATGAGTGATAGCAAAGCTGTTGTGGGGTGACGAATAACAATAACAATGGTAGTAATTACAAATCAATAATCAAGGATGTTTACTGCATTACAGACGATTAACAAAATAACCAAGAATGGCTGAGTGTTTAATTGGCGCACTGAGTAGGTGTTCTTACCACTTTGTTACTGAATTCTGTTCTAGTTCTTTGCAGAGAGAAAACAAAGAACCCTGTAGCCATACATATCGCTAGTACAACGAGATATTACCTATCAACTATCCTTGCTTTACATCACGAGACGAACATGGCGTCACTGAACTGATATTTGAAATACATTTCTGTTTTCTCTCTCCGTCTCTCTCTCTCTTTTTATTTTTATTTTAATTTTTTGAGGAAAGCATCGAGAAGCGCGATAATAAGCAAGTAGGCATATAACCTGTTTACAGTTATTTTCATCGGGATACATAATGCAAAAATACAACTTTTAAGTGTGTTATTGCGTAATTCCAGTTATTGACAGTCTATTCGTGGGCTTGCTCGCATTCAGTGGGGTGAAACCCATCACAGAAGCAAGCAAAACACAAATATTTCCTGCACCATGCGCAACACATATACGAAATCTCGCTGCACTGACCTGTTGTCCGATGTATTGCACGGAAAACATATCTGATTCATGTTGCTAAATACAGCTCTATCAGATATCAATTTGGAAGCGTACCAAGTGTATAAAAGTATATCATGAAGAACGCAGAAAGGCCCATAGAGGTATTCGACTGAAACATAGCCATGACCAAAATTGTAACTGGGGTCGACAGCATCGTCGTCTACCACCTTGACAACTCGAACGGTGACAGTGCTCGGCCTGTTACTTACGTTTACAGGTATCAAAGCTACAGCATGAAAACACAAAAATATTAATAACCCGAAGATCATTAGTTTTGGAACCCATAGAAAGTAAAGCAGTCATCAGTCGCAAGAGTGGTTTGAACACCACAGTGCTTTAATAGGCACGGACTTGTTGGAGGAGGTACGCTGTTGCTTTCATCCGACCTTTGAGTTGACTTACCTAGCCAGTTAATAGGGGAACCTACAGTTTTACGTGGCTTTCGGACCACAGTGCAACTCGGCATTTTTCACATCAACAAACACTGCCCCAGGGGAAATATGTGTAAAACGGCACATAAAAATCGTGGGACTGGTGAGGGATCGAACCTGAGACCTTCGTATCCATAGTTTAGCTCTTTATCACCTAGCCACCATGCAGCCAACACTGTGGTTTCTGCTTGCCATTAAAATTAAGGATCTCTCGTTTGTGCCTGCGTTGGCACTTGCGTGTCCCTTAGGCGACCTCACCTTTGGGATTACCCTCGTATACGTGTGTGTAAACGCCTTCCAATGCCCACTCAAGGAAGACAAAGATACCTAGTCTAGCTTCAATATTACAAATACGGCTCTGTTTGTGGATGAAAGTAGACTTAGGTTGATAATCACTTTAAATATTTATCAGTACTGTACCCATCGGTGTGAAACTCGTTTTCTACCAATGATTCCCACAGCTACAGGAACAGTACTTTAATACCTCTTACACAAAATACTCGCACTTACGCAGTGCTATCAGACCAAAAGATTAACCTGACACAAACTGTGGAAAGTTTGTTTTACAACCTTCGTACCTGGATAAAGAGCTTTTCCTATTTGAGATATCTGTGAACGTTGCTGCATAAGACGATTTAAGAAGAAACTAAATTCCTTCAGCTACGCCAATGTTTAAAGAAATCGTGTTAACGGCACTAAATCGTGGTTTGTAAATCGTTTACCAGCCGTACTCTGCCGCATTTCGCTGGTTCGAAGGCAAAAAGCTTACTGACAAATTTCACAGAAGGAAAAGGGGGACGAAATGTCTCCCACTCGACAGTCATGTTGTTTTACTTAAATGATTACAAAATCGGGTAAAACGATTAATGAGGTTGTCAGTATAAGCACATTACTGTTGTCAATATGATGTTGCACCGCCCAGGGCCTGTAATGGTAAAGGGCCCGTTTAGGTCAGGCATATTGTACACAGAAGTGGAAGAGAGAGCACCACTAAATTCTACAATCCGTATGCATTGCATACACACAGAAATTACTGTTACAGTGTACTTATGGAGCCCAATGAGTGAATTGCATATTTTCCGGTGAGAAAGAGCACTGGCAAACAGTCTTCACTACATTAGGTTACTTTAACTGGTGTCACTTTGAGCTAGAATTTATGGCCAGTAACTAAGTGTAAGGACAGTCGGATGCGGGTTTCGCAACTGTGAAATACTTTCCTTACATTATGGAAGCGAATATTAAATTTGAACTAATATTGCGAAAATTTTGGACTTGGATAGCTTAGACTGAAAATCTTTCTGTTTATTACAAAGGAAAACAATTGATTTTCTTAAACATTCTGTGTCATACACAACTTGAAACAGGTCACGTCCACCAAATCACATGGAAGAACAGACAGCGACGTATATTGCAAGGCAGTAAGATCCCTTGGCTTTTGGTTTGGCAGTATTCGACAGCCATTACTAGGCGCAAGTAAATGAAGAAAGGCAGCGCGTTTTCGTTATCAAGTAACGTCTTCATCAATTACTTTAATTTTAATGTGATCTACGAGTAATTGCTGATGTTTGATACTAACATGAAAAGGATTCCGTAGACAGGGAAAGAACTTGTTCTTGGGCAACTACTTCTATAATGACCAAAAGGACTTAAATGATCTTCAAGCACCTGTGTTCCAGCAGCGGTATGAAGAAAATGATAGTAGTAATGACGGTGGTAATCAAATTATCCGGTAACTTCACACTTCACAGTGGATTTTCTCGAGCTAAGAAATTTCCTGAATTAGTGAAAATTTCAAAATGGCTTCAAATCGAGGCTATGACGCCTAGAAGAGTCTTTACATCGTGCTGACATGAGAATAGCATAATCTCCACGTCAGAAGTTTGCTTCTACTTAACCATTTAATAGAGTCGCGTTTTTTTTTTCACCGTGACTAGTTTAGTAAGCTAAGCACATCATCCATTACAGCACACTCCTGGGGCTGGGAAATGTGGCCACAATGGTCTGGTGGAACGAACTATCACAAGTACAATGCGTGGGTTCAGGCATTTACTTTTAAGAGGCACAGATTTACTTTACCTCTGGTAACCTCAAGAGGAAGCTGTTATAATCCAGAATCCGCATTAAACATCACTTCCTTCATTCCAAACTGGGCAGAGCCGGTTTACTTTGGAAAATGACATAGGTGGAGATCATGGTAAACAGAAATACTGTCACCAGTAAACTTACTTACATTAGAAAATTTTATTTTATTTGATGAACTGATAGCCTTCTAAAGGAACAGGGCTCTTGTTTTACTGTACTTGATTGAACTAGAGACGTTGAAAAATTTGGTGCTGGACTGTGACTCGAATTCGTATCTCCTCTTTCGAGAATCTGAATCTCTCGGAACAGTATAGTTCAATCATTTCATTCCTTTTCCCAAGACTGCAGTCTTCTCTAGGTCTCCTCCAAAGGTAAATATGTGAGTCCGAATCCTGATCCAGTACAAAAATATTCATAATTTCATTTCAAGCCCTATCACATGCACACCGGCCTGCTAGTGAAAATTAACGTGCGTTTTTAATGTCTGTTCATGTTGCCAACAATTTCTGGACAAACACGTACACATCTTACTGTTGGTGAGTAAGCAATTGATACTTAAGCAATATTTGTGGACAATAAAGAAGAACGATAGGACTGCGGTTCGACTGTCGCTCAGGCGCAAAAATTTGTGTCCATATTTTATATTAAACACCTAGCAGCTGGCAAGAAAAACCGATACGTAACATTTGATTTTACTTAGATAACAATCCGATTACGTCTTGGGTTCGTATCTCCGTCACAGAACTTCACATCATGCGCATGATCTTGAAATTCATACACACTTCGTTACTTCTGAACTGAGGTATATCAGACATCTTTCATGCTTAGTTAACAGGGATGAAAGGGTCTTGATAGGAGTCCCGGTTTATTACAAAAACTGTCGTCTCTTATTTTCAAGTTTAGATTTGGTTACTGATATAGGCAAAAATTTCGGTACTTCATGACGCTTCATGGATAGTCAGCAATATGATATGATTAGATTAGATTAATACTTGTTCCATAGATCATGAATACGACATTTCGTAATGATGTGGATCGAGTCATTTTAATGAAAGATTTGTTTACATACCAGTATTCAATTTCTTTACAACAATTTTTTACCCTCTCTCTCTCTCTCTCTCTCTCTCTCTCTATCTATCTATCTATCTCTCCCTCCCTCCCTCTCTCTTTCTCTCTCTCTCTCTCTCTCTCTCTCTCACACACACACACACACACACACACACACACACACACACACACATTCTCTTTTTATTTTTATTTGTTTGTTGTGCTCGACTATCGGCGAGCCACGAAAACGTCCGTGAATGAGTTTCTTAATTTTGAGTACAGTTACGAAAGAAATATAAAAACAGTTATGAGAGTTACTGATTTATGATGCTTAGTAGCAGTCATTTCTGAGTATTATATGCAACTAAGCTCCTGTCCCTAAACCTAGTTACAGAAATGCGAATCAGACGCATTACGTATTCCAGGCCGTAGCAGCCGCGTCTTTGAGGCGCCAGCTATGGTCACTTCCCAGCCCGCTGTAGTATCACGTCGGTTCGTCTTCTTCCTGCTAGTAATGTAACTGAGATTTGGCAACAACGCAAGGTACGTTTGGCATCTCTGTGATCGACGAGTTACTTCCTGGTGTGCACGGAATTAAGCCTCAAAGTTCACTTCATTTCTCACGTCATTTCCATTGAATAACCTGAGTTGTTATGGCTTGAGGTGTAACAGAAGATTGTAAATTTACGGTTTTCAGCCCAGCAAAGTCATTGAACGTGGCAATCGAAACTAATCTCGTCCTGCAAATAGCAGTTTACGAGTTCTAGCCACTCTTGGCCTCGTAAGAGGAAGGCGCGAACCATATCTACCCGCTAGCTCTGTGTTGACGTGCTGACCTGTGAAAACGCGACTGTTGTGGTTCGCGGTTCCAGCCTCGCTGAATGTGACGTTTTTATCCCTTCTGTGTAAGAGCTGTAAGCAGTCAGATCAAACATCGATAAGCAAATCGTATGAAAATACTTTCAGCTCAAACTGCAATGGTGAAAAACTTACAATGCTGCACAACAGGTAACGCCTCTTTCCGCTGCTGACAAGCAAATTTTGGGGTTCTAGGAATACATAACTTTATTTATGAAATGCCACGTTTGCATACCTGTTGAGTATGACACAGCATACCATTTAAACACAGACCCAATCGAAATCTAAGTGAGTAGTATTTTACTAATTCGTGCAGATAGAGACTCGCTGGTGTACAGATACTCAGTTTAGTTAAAACAGACTTACTTTAGTCGTAGGGTTATCGTGGGTAGTTTTATTTCATTTCTTACAATACAGTGCACAGTTTTCGTAAGGTTTCTTTTAGTGTTGTTAAAACAATACTAAACATGAGAGAAAAATTAATCATCAACGATATATGCTAATTCTCCGATGTTATCTATAACAGTCTGACAATGCACATGCAGTGTATTGATTACATGCATGTAGAAAACTTGGTCTGAGTTGAATCTGTCAAACAAGGTTTGAAGAAGAATAAAATGCCACTACCAGACGACGGCTACTGTATAAAATACTTTTCTGACTATTTTGGCATGATGCACTCTCCCCATACATAATACAAAAGCTTCGAGACGCATCTGCTGCCTGGCCGTCTATTAAACCTGAAAAGAACAAAATGACGCAGAAGTTAGCCTTTTTTCCACATGTGACTATTTTGGGTTGAGAAGTGAAGAGACTTATGTTCAA
Source organism: Schistocerca americana (assembly GCF_021461395.2). Lineage (NCBI taxonomy): Eukaryota > Metazoa > Arthropoda > Insecta > Orthoptera > Acrididae > Schistocerca > Schistocerca americana. The sequence continues at coordinate 535,901,217 of NC_060130.1, forward strand.
AGTTCCATTAAATTGTTAACTTCAGCAGACAGCAGAATTACGTTTTAAAAAAATGTAGTAGCGAATGTAATAGAACACGAGACGTCATATCAACAGTGCGCGACGTTCATCGTTACGCTACTAGCTATGACGTAGCTACAGCACCTCTGGAAGTGAACAACAGATCCTCCAGAACTTCGGCATTCCACAGTGCTGTGAGATACTGTATATGGCCGGATATAGACTTCTGAGAGACAGACAGTTACAGCATTTCTTTTGCACTGCACGATGGTTTCAACAAACAGATAGCGCAATAGAGTAGCTCAAATGGAAAGGAACACTTCCTATTTAAATTTCTGCATCCTACACTGTTGGCAGTTCTGTGTATGTGGCAGTTACGTTATTTCGGTGATTACAAAATAGAGTCGAATGTATGCACTGGGTAGCCAAGGAAGCTAGTTCATGGCGATTCGGTCAGCCAAGTAAATGAATGTACTGAGCATCCTGCAAACCGACTACAGGGAGCCTGTATGTCAGAATTCTCATCTTGTGTGCCGTAACGGTGCTATGATAGAGAAATGAATTGCAGAGAGGCTTTGGTGGTCTGTTGGATTGATGATAGTTCCATATGATGATGGTCTCAGTTCTATTCCAACTTCTGCTGACGATTTTTTATAGGGAGAGGCAGATTGTATTCTCTTCTGGCTACGCAAAGTGAAGAAGGTATAATGGCATTGTGGTCTGAAAATCACATTAAACATGATATTCCTTCTCTACCAAGTAGACGTTAAGGGGAACCACATTAAAGTAAGGAATGGCAACATGTAGAAACTCTATCACCAATAACCTTCCTTATACTAGTTATTTATTTCTAGTGACGTAACAAACCCTGTGTATGGTCACAGGACATTTATTCCATATTTTATTTGAGCTTCTGTATTTCGATAAAATTGGTTCTGAACTTGTAATGCCACTCCGACCGTCCTTAACGCGGAATTTGATCCCATCGTGACAATACAGCTCGACTACAACTTGTTGTTTGTTCATAACTGCAGATTTCTCAACATCTCCACATATTGCGCATGAATGGGTTGGAATCCTGGCCCAGCACTAAACTTTTCACTATGTATTATCAAGCTGTAGCATGAGAACAGCTATCTGGTGGTGGATAATAATTTTTATTTTTAATGCATTTTCATTCGTTGTCAACATTAACGATATCTGAAGTTTTTGACTCCCAGTGAGACACAGAACTATTTGCGAGATCACTGTAAGTTCAAGGATGTTATTCCGAGCTGCTGGTGGAGAAAAAATCGGTAGCTGACGTCTCTTTGTGTGTTCAACAACGATATTTGTGGGGTTCGATTCCTAGTTAGCACTGAACTCTTTGTCGTATTATTTCTAGTTCAAACATGCTCACATGTCGCTGCTGGTGTAACAAACCCATACTTAACGTTCCTTTTCTCTAGAATATAACAGCGATATGCGCCGGGTGGGAGTCCTGGGAATGAAAAAATTAATGTTTCGTCTCGTCATTTCATTTAATACATCTAGCTACCGCCCAGGAAATCCGATATGTCAAAGTTGATTGTGCTTCGATAACAATCCGATTAGGTTTTGGGATCGAATCCCTGTCCAACACAAAGTTTTACCTCACTGCATTTCAAGTAAGTTACTTGTGAAGAAGCAGTATTTAACATCTCTCGTAGTTCGTTAACAGGGACAATAGATGCTGCTTAGGAATTCGCGACCGTGAAAAATGTTTACGTTATGTAATTTAAAGTTGATATTTGTTAACTGATACTGTCTAAAATCGAGGTATGTCACTCTCTTTATGCCTAGTCAGGAACGACTGTTAATTTCCGTCAGTCACGAAATCTTAGGTTGCATGACCTGTGTTTGAATCCATATGCAGAACGAGTCGTTTCGTCGTGTCATTTGAAGTTCAAACATATTCTCAACTAGCTGCTCGTGAATAACGTAAATTTTTAATGACTTTTGTGTTAAATAACAAGTATGGTATGTTACTTTGAAGAGGAAATCATAAATACGACGAACGTACTACGGGCATTACCTATCTGACGTAGTAATGAGAGTGCTAACATTTCAGGTATGTCAGTTATTGCAATAAATGCGAGTTTACAAGCCTTAAGGACAGTCTTACCTGTTATGAAGTGTTTCCTGATATTTTTAGTATCGTGGTATTACTTTACATCCTGAGTTATTGCGATAGAGAGCAGTGTTTTCTAGGGGTGACTTGTTGGAACCCTTTTCAATAGCCAAACGACTGTATCAAGGAGCGATTAGAGGACCTGCTAGACAGCTGCGTTATATGGGTTGCATGGGAATCAGGCGAAATGAAGTCCAGGTCGTTCGGATACTTCTGAGCATGACTGTACTTCGTTAACAATCCGATTAGGTGCTGGATTCGCATCCCGGTCACAAGCATTATATGATGGCATTTCAATTTTAAGCATGAGCATACCTTGTTCCTTGTGAATGACACCATATTAAACGTCGTTGGGGGTAGTTCCCAGGACGGTAACTGTTATGACAGGATTCCCAGTCCAGTACAAACATTTTCGTAATTCTTTTCAGGATCTGAATTGATAACTGATACTGGTGCAAACGTCTATACTTCACGTCTCTTTATGCCTAGTGATACGGTCTCAATAAGGTACAAACAAAGCTTAGCTTAGTTAGCAATGGCTATAGGTGCTGGGTTTGAATCCAGGTCCAGAACGACGTCGTTGGTAAATTCATTTAAAGTTCAAATTTGTGTACACGTAGCTGTTGATGTGTTACGAGAACAATGATATTACTGGTGATTCGCTGTTAATGTTGAGATTCCCTTAGAGTGCATGTTGCCGTTAATCGCATTTTTCTACTGGTTCGTCCAATATCCAGTTTCCAGAGCCACTCGCCATTGAGCGACCTTCAGCATGTGGATGGAAAACCTTTTAGGGAGTGAAAAACTTTTTTCCAATTGACGTACAGCTTTGTAACTCCATATATTGTCTCAAGTATTTAATTTTGACTAAGGCTTACTGTACGATATATGTAAAATAATCCGTTTTCTCAGAACTTTCTAATGTCACTTGTTGTAATTAAGGTTAGTTTATGAGTGTTATGGGGTGTCTCATCGCTAAGAACGTGTTTTCTAATATGTTTTGTATGACGATATTAGTTGACGCTTAGACTGACTGCCATAAAGACCTTTGGTCTCTTAGTAGTCTCTTGCGGTACCCATTGTGTGCAGTCAAACGACTGTACCCCATGGGGTTTTGGTTTTTAGAGGACCTGCAACACAGCTACGTTATGTTGGTTGTATTTGGCAGTGACCCACTTTTTTTGCTGTCAAATGTATATCGGCAGCAGCAGAATCTTTCTGCAGTCAGCTTCAAACCACGGATCTCTAACTTTTCTCTCTAATGTTACACGAAACAACGTCCTCTTCATGCCAGGAATTCTCATTTGAGTTCACAAAGCATCATAAATTTCATTCCAGTTCATTGTGGGGCGGTGGTGCAGCAACCTTATGTTGTGATTAATATCAAATAAAAATAGTCCTAGGTTGCACAATGTTTTTTATTGGTTCAAAAACGACGTGTTTCACCCAGGTAGGGCAACATCAGGTTATGTGTAAGCACAATGGGAAAAGGACATAATCAATAATTGGACGTGGTCCTGTCCTAAAATACTGCACTCAAAGGTGAAAACCTAAATCGTAAGTATATACGACGTAAAGGATAGGTAAGCATGTATAAAATGCTATAATTACTGCCAAAAATCATTCGCCAAATACACCTAAAATACCCGGTAAACGAACGTGAAGAGCTTCGTAGGAGATGGTATAAAAACTATGAAGAATAGACTTACAGGAGAATACTTTAAAAAATGTAGCCATCTGTTTACCTCGTGCGATGTGGGTCTCAGTTACAGCGCCGTAGAATAGCACCACTCTCATAAACTGTAAACATGATCACGGAACTAACGGCCGGGGGCCAATTTGCGCTCACGCAGTGTTTACACAGTAACGATGGAATGAGCGCCGACTCATGGTGGTAGTAAAAATAGCAGGCAGTAGGTGGCGCCAAACGCAGATACAAAACATCAATAAAAAATCATTACAGTAGAGAGAAGGAAATTCCAATAAACGAGCTACATACACGTTAAATCGGAAATGAACTGTGTAAATAACATTACAGAATCCTGTCCAATAAAAGAGGCATGGGGTTAAAGATGCAAAAAATGGTTCAAATGTCTCTAAGCACTATGGGACTTAACATTTGTGATCATCAGTCCCCTAATTAAACCTAACTAACCTAAGGACATCACACACATCCATGCCCAAGGCAGGATTCGAACCTGCGACCGTAGCGGTCGCTCGTTTCCGGACTGAAGCTCCTAGAACCGCTCGGCCACAGCAGCCGGCCAAAGAAGCAAACGTAGTACAATTAAACAGTAAAAATTAAAAAAAAAGAATGAGGCAGAGGTACGTAATGCAATAATCAGATTTGGGGAGCTGACATACAATAAGAAAGCGATTCCTGATTAGGAATCTTTCTGTTTTGATGTGCTATTCTATGATTCTTTTTAGTAAAGAAGTAAAGTGTTGAATGCTTTTTGGGAGTAATTACAACATTTTATAAGTGCTTTCCTATCCTTAACGTGGCATATATTTACGTTTTTGGTTTTCACTTCTGAGTATAATAGTTCAGGTTAGGACCACGTCCGGTTATTTGTTATGTCCGTTTCCCATTGCACTTCCAGATAACTTGATGATGCCCTGCTCAGCTGAAACGTGTCGTTTTTGAACCAATAGAGAACACTGTGAAACCTAGGAACATTACTCACGAACCATCTCCGTAATACTCGCGTAGTGATTGAAACAACCGGTGAAAAATCAGACAGCACGCGTCCGAATTGCTTCGATGATTTCCTTTAATCTGACCTGATGGGGCTCTCAAACACTCTAGCAGTACCCACGAATGGATTGCAATAGCGTTCTATGCGCGATCTCCTTTACAGATGAGCTGCACTTTCCTAAAATAAGAATTTCTACTCGCCGGAGTATAATAAGAGAAAAAACAGATTATCTATCTTTGGTTATCAAGAAGCTGTTCAGGGAAGTACTCATCTAAAAATGGAGGAATATTTGCCGGCAAGTGTCTTAATTTCTTGAGCCCTCAGTGCGAAAAAGAGGGAAAGTAATAATTTTTATTAAGAAACTAATCTATAAATATACAAATGATGGTTTATGAGGGTTTTATGAATTTGGTTTATATGTATATCGCAACATGGAGTAACTCGCTGGGAAATAATTTTTGTACTTCGTGTTATCTTTGTCTTTTATTTCCGTTGCAGAATAGGGACATACTAAGCGGTGGCTAAGACAATGGAATGTAATTGGGAAAATCGTACTTCTTATATCATCATGGAATTGTGATTTAAGTCCTTACGTGTAACCGAAATACATTCGAATCTTCCGAACAAAAAATCGTCAACATTGGTTCGAAGAAAGCACAGGCCACACTCACTAACAAGAAGGGTAGCAGAAGTGATGCATAAAATTACTGTCCAATATCTTTGACATTCATTTGTCGTAGAAAGGCAGGTTGGACAAGCAGCTGCCAGCAGCAAGTCGTATACTCTTAGCTCACTTATTTGTTACATAGTTTAATTCTTAATTTCTTTGCGTGTTTAGGGGTGCTTGCATTGTTTAATTCATAAATTTTGGGCGTATTACAGTATTTGAGAGTTGTAGCATCGCGTTTTAGTACCTGAATAGTGTAAATTCGCGTAGTCGTCTGTCTTCTGTTTTTGCTTTGAACGGCCAGTGTCGGTTGGTCACAGCCAGTGTGCTCCCTGCCGCCGTTGGATTAGCAGCTGCCAGCAGCAAGTCGTATACTCTTAGCTCATTAATTTGTTATGTACTTTAATTCTTAATTTCTTTGCAAGTTTTTGTGTACTTGCATTGATTAATTCATAAATTTCGGGCGTATTATAGTATTTTAGAGTTGTAGCATCGCGTTTTAGTACCTGAATAGTGTAAAATCGCGTAGTCTCCTTCCGCCGCCGACCAGAGTGTCAGCAGTGCGCAAGTAGCAGCATTACTGCAGTTAGTAGGCAATCTTGTATTTTAATAACCGTTTAAATTTTGTGTCGAATTGTTTGTGCTCTCAGTAGATTAGTTCGGACGTTCTTTGCGCAACAGTATTTAGCATGGATAGGGACTGCAACTGCTGTGTTCGGATGCGGGTTGAGTTGGCATCCCTTCACTCCCAGCTTCAGGCAGTTTTGGCTTCGGTCACACAAGTTGAGGTTGTTGCCAATGGGCATCACTGTGGAGGTCCGGATGGGGGTTTGTTGGGGACGGCCATCTCGTCCCACGCATCCCCCGATTGGACTACGACTGTGGCTGCCCGGGATAGTGCCCAAATTGAGGCTGACCCCTCACCTGTGATAGAGTGGGAGGTAGTCTCGAGGTGTGGGAGGTGGCGAAAGACATTCTGGAGGGCTGAACGGAAGGCCTCTCTAGTTTGTCTGACGAACCGGTTTCAGGCTCTGTCTCCGGCTGATACTGATCTTCGGCCGGACATGGCTGCTTGTCCTGTTCCAGAGGTTGCCCCTCAGTCTGCAAGATCCGGACGGTCGCAGAGGGTGGGCTTACTGGTACAGTGGAAACTCGATTAACCGTCATCTTCGGGACCATGTTCGTGACGGTTGAGCGAATAGACGGATAACAGAAACACTGTATTCCTCCAAAACCTAAACCCAATCAATTATTTTGTGTATAGACACATATCACTCTCACAGAAATATAGTAATATTTCGGAGCGAAAACAAATTAAACACGATTGTAATAGCAAATAAAACTATTTATTACATGATAAAAACATCCGTACAGTAGCTACAAAAGTTGCAAAATATGCAATGTACAGTACTGTACTGTACTATAAACTTACAGGTGAAATAGTTTATCTAGCTTGTAAATAGTCAGTCAATTTCTTCTGCCTTTTTGATGTTCGAGCTTTCACCGCGGCAATATTTCGAATTTTTCGGAGCAGTAGTGCCTGTGTTGCGTTAACCTGTTCTTGACTTTCAAACCATTCTATACACTTGGACAGCATTGTTTCGGCCTCTGAATGGCTAATAGTTTGTTTTTCTTCATGGTTTGAACACTCATCTTCATCAGCCCCTCCTTCTTCTCCTTTGGTGGCACTTACGCTGGCAACAATTTCGTCATCACTCAAAATACGAAAACCCCCGTCCACTTTGTCACACTTTAACCACTCTCATACTTCTTCTGACGTCAAATTTGTGCTGATTTGTAAATTATTGCACAAACTGACCATCTCGTCAACTGTCACACACTCAGGTTCCTCCGATTCTTCACCTCTAGGTTGAGGCCAAAGTTTATTCCAGCCGTTCTTGAGATTTGACACTGACAAATCACTCCATGCACTGGCAACATTGAAAATGGCATCTTTAATACTGTAAGAACTTCAAAAACTGTTTTACAGATGTTGATTCATCAGATGAGAGCAAACTTTTGATAAATATTTTTCTATAACGACGGTTCATGTTTTCGATGATTCCCTGATCCATGGGCTGTGTAAGTGAAGTTGTGTTTGCTGGAAGGAAGAGACATGTTATGTTGCCGTCATCAGTTTTCATTTCACAAGTAGGGTGCGTTGGGGCATTGTCTAATAGCCATAGCGCTTTCTGTGGCAACTTTTTTTCAGCCAAATGTGCTCTAACTTGAGGTACAAATTGTTTGTGAAACCAGTCAGAAAAAATTGATTGACCCATCCAAGCACTCTTCTGGGCCTAGTATTTTGCAGGGAGGGCATTCATATTCAAATTCTTGAATGCACGAGGTTTTCTTGATTGCCGGTCGCATTTGCGCAAACCATAGCAGTGATGCGATCTTTTGTACTTTGAAACCTGGAGCAGCTTTTTCAGAGAGTGATGCTAATGTCTTTCGTGGTAAAGCCTTCCAATGAAGCCCAGTTTCATCACAATTGTAAACTTGCTCCCTAACAAGATTCAATTCAGCCATTTCTTCGTTAATTGTTCCCGGAACTCAGCAATTACAGAGCTACCCGCGCTGAGTTTTTCTCTACAGATATCAAGTTGGCGAATGCCATGTCGAAATTTAAGCTTGTCGATCCATCCGATACTTGCTTTAAAAGACCAGTCACCATCAAGTTTGTTGTTCATTTCAACAGCCTTGGCCATTATTATAGGCCCTGAAAGTGGAATCCCCTGACTTCTTGCTTGTATAAACCATCGGTACATTGCAGTGTCCAATTCATCATATTTTGCAGGTTTCATTGTCTTTCTTGTTCGTACATCTCCATCCATGCTCTGCATTGTTGACAGATGTTGTTCTATTTTATCAGCATCACGTTTTATATCGTTAACTGTTGTTCTTCCAGTACCATAAATCAGCCCTACACTTGTCGCAGTTTCGCCCTTTCTTAAACGTTTTACAATTTCAAATTTTTGATTAAGTCCTAAAACAACACGTTTACGTTTTTCAGACATTTTATCAAGTCACTGTACCACACACACCTGCACTAAATACGGTAGTGTAAAATATTAGTCAATAAAGCTTATTCATGTGGAAAACACGTAACACGGCACAGCCCGCTAGATACACTGCGACAATTACAGTCTTCTCGCCACAACGAGAAACCGATCCAGTGGTGATTGTTGACTCACAAGTGAGACAAAGACAAGAAAAGGGGGAGATGTGTTAGCACGTCAACTGAATGTCATATTTTATGTACCATTCTACGGCGGGCGGGTACATTCACCTCCCACTAAAATAGAGTAAATAAACAAAGCGAAAGCGTCACTGCACCTTAGAGCATTCTGTTATTACAGTATTATTATGCTGTTACAGCAGTGATGGTTAACAGAAACTGACCGTTTAAAGAGTGACGGTTAATCGAGTTTTTACTGTACTTTGGAGCTCCAACGTCAGGCGCTTAATGGGGCCCCTTAGGGATATGGCAGCAAGAGAGGGGAAGAAAACCAACGTGCACTCTGTGTGCATGCCGGGGAGAGTCATTCCAGATGTGGAAAGGGTCCTTCGGGGTGCCATGAAGGGTACAGGGTGCACCCATTTGCAGGTGGTCGCTCATGTCGGCACCAATGATGTGTGTCGATATGGATCGGAGGAAATCCTCTCTGGCTTCCGGCGGCTATCTGATTTGGTGAAGACTGCCAGTCTCGCTAGCGGGATGAAAGCAGAGCTCACCATCTGCAGCATCGTCGACAGGACTGACTGCGGACTTTTGGTACAGAGCCGAGTGGAGGGTCTGAATCAGAGGCTCAGACAATTCTGCGACCGTATGGGCTGCAGATTCCTCAATTTGCGCCATAGGGTGGTGGGGCTTCGGGTTCCGCTGGATAGGTCAGGAGTCCACTACACGCAGCAGGCGTCTACACGGGTAGCAGGGGTTGTGTAGCGTGGACTGGGCGGTTTTTTAGGTTAGATGGTCTCGGGCAAGTACAGAAAGGGCAACAGCCTCAAAGGGTGCGGGGCAAATTGAGGACATGCGGGGACCAAGCAGCAATCGATATTGTAATTGTAAACTGTCGAAGCTGCATTGGTAAAGTACCGGAACTTCAAGCGCTGATAGAAAGCACCGAAGCTGAAATCGTTATAGGTACGGAAAGCTGGCTGAAGCCAGAGATAAATCCTGCCGAAATTTTTACAGACGGTGTTTAGAAAGGATAGATTGCATGCAACCGGTGGTGGTGGTGTTCTGTCGCTGTTAGTAGTAGTTTATCCTGCAGTGAAGTAGAAGTGGATAGTTCCTGTGACTTATTGTGGGTGGAGTTTACACTCAACAACCGAGGTAGGTCAATAATTGGCTCCTTTTACCGACCTCCCGCCTCAGCAGCATTAGTGGCAGAACAACTGAGAGAAAATCTGGAATACATTTCACATAAATTTCCTCAGCATGTTATAGTCTTAGGTTGAGATTTCAATTTACCACATATAGACTGGGACACTCAGATGTTTAGGACGGGTGGTAGGGACAGAGCATCGAGTGACATTATACTGAGTGCACTATCCGAAAATTACCTCGAGAAATTAAATAGAGAACCGACTAGTGGAGATAACATCTTGGACCTACTGATAACAAACAGACCCGAACTTTTCGACTCGGTAAGCGCAGAACAGGGAATCAGTGATCATAAGGCCGTTGCAGCATCCCTGAATATGGAAGTAAATGGGAATGTAAAAAAAAAGGAGCAAGGTTTATCTGTTTAGCAAGAGTAATAGAAGGCAGATTTCAGACTACCGAACAGATGAAAACGAAAATTTCTGTTCCGACACTGACAATGTTGAGTGTTCATGGAAAAAGTTCAAGGAAATAGTAAAATGCGTTTTAGACAGGTACGTGCCGAGTAAAACTGTGAGGGACGAGAAAAACCCACCGTGGATCAACAACAAAGTTAGGAAACTGCTGCGAAAGCAAAGAGAGCTTCGCTGCAAGTTTAAACGCAGCCAAAACCTCTCAGACAAACAGAAGCTAAACGATGTCAAAGTTAGCGTAAGGAGGGCTATGCGTGAAGCGCTCAGTGAATTCGAAAGTAAAATTCTATGTACCGAGTTGACAGAAAATCCTCGGAAGTTCTGGTCTTACGTTAAATCAGTAAGTGGCTCGAAACAGCATTTCCAGACACTCCGGGATGATGAGGGCATTGAAACAGAGGATGACACGCGTAAAGCTGAAATACTAAACACCTTTTTCCAAAACTGTTTCACAGAGGAAGACCGCAGTGCAGTTCCTTCTCTAAATCCTCGCACAAACCAAAAAATGGCTGACATCGAAATAAGTGTCCAAGGAATAGAAAAGCAACTGGAATCACTCAACAGAGGAAAGTCCACTGGACCTGACGGGATACCAATTCGATTCTACACAGAGTACGCGAAAGAACTTGCCCCCCTTCTAACAGCCGTGTACCGCAAGTCTCTAGAGGAACGGAAGGTTCGAAATGATTGGAAAAGAGCACAGGTAGCCCCAGTCTTCATGAAGGGTCGTCGAGCAGATGCGCAAAACTATAGACCTATATCTCTGACGTCGATCTGTTGTAGAACTTTAGAACATGTTTTTGCTCGCGTATCATGTTGTTTCTGGAAACACAGAATCTACTCTGTAGGAATCAACATGGATTCCGGAAACAGCGATCGTGTGAGACCCAACTCGCTTTATTTGTTCATGAGACCCAGAAAATATTAGATACAGGCTCCCAGATAGATGCTATTTTCCTTGACTTTCGGAAGGCGTTAGACACAGTTCCGCACTGTCGCCTGATAAACAAAGTAAGAGCCTACGGAATATCAGACCTGGATTGAAGAGTTTTTAGCAAACAGAACACAGAAAGTTGTTCTTAATGGAGAGACGTCTACAGACGTTAAAGTAACCTCTGGCGTGCCACAGGGGAGTGTTATGGGACCATTGCTTTTCACAATAGATATAAATGACCTAGTAGATAGTGTCGGAAGTTCCATGCGGCTTTTCGCGGATGATGCTGTAGTATACAGAGGAGTTGCAGCATTAGAAAATTGTAGCGAAATGCAGGAAGATCTGCAGTGGATAGGCACTTGGTGCAGGGAGTGGCAACTGACCCTTAACATAGACAAATGTAATGTACTGCGAATACATAGAAAGAAAGATCCTTTATTGTATGATTATATGATAGCGGAACAAACACTGGTAGCAGTTACTTCTGTAAAATATCTGGAAGTATGCGTACAGAGCGATTTGAAGTGGAATGATCATATAAAATTAATTGTTGGTAAGGCGGGTACCAGGTTGAGATTCATTGGGAGAGTCCATCAAAAAAGGAGGTGGCTTACAAAACACTCGTTCGACCTATACTTGAGTATTGCTCATCAGTGTGGGATCCGTACCAGATCGGGTTGACAGAGGAGATAGAGAAGATCCGAAGAAGAGCGGCGCGTTTCGTCACAGGGTTATTTGGTAAGCGTGATAGCGTTACGGAGATGTTTAGCAAACTCAAGTGGCAGACTCTGCAAGAGAGGCGCTCTGCATCGCGGTGTAGCTTGCTGTCCAGGTTTCGAGAAGGTGCGTTTCTGGATGAGGTATTGAATATATTGCTTCCCCCTACTTATACCTCCCGAGGAGATCACGAATGTAAAATTAGAGAGATTCGAGCGAGCACGGAGGCTTTCCGGCAATCGTTCTTCCCGCGAACCATACGCTACTGGAACAGAAAAGGGAGGTAATGACAGTGCACGTAAAGTGCCCTCCGCCACACACCGTTGGGTGGCTTGCGGAGTATAAATGTAGATGTAGATGTGAACTAATTTCAGTTCAAATCCGATGAGGTGTCTCGAGCAGAATGACCTTCTCCATGTCGCCCCTCATGGATTCCGAAGATATCGGTAATGTGAAACTCAACTCGCGCTTTTCTCACATGTCATTTTGAAAGGCATGTATCAAGGATATCAAGTGTATGTACTATTTCTTGACTTCCAAAAGGTATCTGACTCAATACCACACATATCGTTATTATCCAAAGCACATCATATGGGATGTCAAGCGTGGAGTTTTTAGTAGGAAGAATACAGCATGTTACCTTGGTTGGAGAGTCATCGACAGATGCAGAAGTAACTTCAGGTGCGCCCAGGGAAGTGTGTTGGGACACGTGCTGTTAAGAGTGTATGTAAATGACTTGCAGACAATATTTATACTAACCTCACATTATCGTAGATGTTGCAGCTATCTATAATAAAGTACTCTCCGAAAAGTTGTCAGAAAATCAGTCAGATTTATTTACTTACATGTCAAGAGAGCGTCTCCCCACTCCCCATTGTTGCCAAATATATTCAAGATAGCGTATCCAAGATAGTAGTGATACATATGACAATGTCTCAATGGTATCATGGCAGGAAGTCCAAATTTTGGCGGGAAGATAGGTCAATTGGGCTACCTCCACTAATCTAAACCAGTGTGTCAACCATAAGGTCTGGAGTCCAACTGACCTAGTAGACAGTACTGCCAGCAGAGGGCACTGTCATCCCTCCCATGATGTAACCCAAGATGGCGGTCTGGAGGGGGAAAATGGCGGGAAAAGGACCCAGCCTGTTCTGGGCTTCTGGAGAGAGGAAGGAGTGTAATTTATTTATTTTTGGAACAATTTATTTAGGGACGAATTTCACATAGTTCATTATTACACTGATACAAAACACTCAACCTGACATGCTTGAGGTCGTAGTATATAGTCTACAGACCTGCAAACTACTCATAAACTGTCGAAATAGTGCAGTACACTGATGTGCAGAGACGCAAACAATTCGCAAATTACCGAAAATGCAGTACACAGCATACAAACGTACAAACTACGGGTAGATTATCTAAATAATGCATGTAAAAGGCTCTGCAAACATGCTCACAATGCTTAAACAGCCGAAAATAATGCAGTACACAAACACTCATTGCACATAAATAATCTCTTTTGAACTATCGTTAACCACAGTGCTCTCAGGTCAGAGCCGACAGCAGGTGAAAGGTGTGTCTACAATAAGAGTTCTTCGAGTGTCTTACTGATGTAACATGTCTATGTAAATGAGATGCAAGTCACCCTTTGGGCAGCGCGCGCGTTTTTACCATCGCTGCCGTGCAACCTCTCTACCTGTGGACACTGACGTCACAGGTCGTGCTATAGAACTCTGTTCCAATGCTTCCCTGAATATCACAGGGTGCATTATTCCTAGCTATTCTAGTAGTACACTCGATACACCCCCGGCCGCGTTCGTGCTTACCCAGCCACCACCAATACCTGCGGGTCCAGATCAGGCCTAATTGTCTGCATAGCGACTCACACGTGCAGGTGCAGTTAAATTCTCTCATTGTTATACTGATGTCTCATGTCTATTTAAATAACAGCCAAGCCCCCTTCTGGACGCGGTAAAGAAAATTTCTGCAATGCTTTCAGAATCTGTTAACGAAAATGGCCTAGACCATCGCCGAATGCTTTCTCCCTCGCGATCCTAACGTGACAGCCTGTCCATTACTTATCAGTCCCTTCTAGGTATTGGTAAACTTTCACAGAAATAGTTAACCCTCGCTTTTGTTTTAGCTTTCGTGACATCTCAGCTTGTCTGAATGGAAATTCCTGTCCTAACAGGACCTGTTCACGAAAATAGCCAAATTACTGATGGCTGCCGGTGTGGAAGCACACGTCTGCCTTTTCTTTCTGTAGAGTAGACTTTCAGCGGAAAGAAACAATTTTACACAGATCGCTGTATTACACTGACAGTTAAATCCTGCAAAAGCGATCTACAGACCGTCAAATACATCCCACGCATTCACCGTGCTGGTGTGCAGCGCCGATGGAAGATACTACCACAGTAACCGCGACTGGCCGAGCGGTTCTAGGCGCTTCAGTTTGGAACCGCGCGTCCGCTACGGTCGCAGGTTCGAATCCTGCCTCGGGTATGGATGTGTGTGATGTCATTAGGTTAGTTAGGTTTAAGTAGTTATAAGTTCTATGGGACTGATGACCTCAGATGTTAAGTCCCATAGTGCTCAGAGCCATTTGAACCAGAAACGCGGCCCATGACCGCAGCCGCCAAAGAACGTGTCAACCAGAGAGAGAGACACACCAGGTAGCCATGGACGACGCCACATCCTGGGAGAACGGTATCAATACTCCTAGCACAATCACTCGTCGTATTGAGTCTTCTCAAATTTCTGCAGAGTATACACGTGACACACGCGGTCCTGAAGGCAACTCAACGAAAACTGGGTATTAGTTCAGTATTCATCTGCCCGGGGGAAGCTGTGAGCCAAATCATCATAACCCATAAGCTTTCTTGGACTCTATGAACTGTTGTACAAAGAATGGGCGGTCCCCATCTCAGAACAAAGGCGTTACTGTTTCCGGCTCGAACCTGTTTGCTTGCTGCTATGCTTTCTACAGCCATCTCCAGACTCAAAAAATATTGGGAACCAGACACATATTTATCAGTGTAACTACAATTCAACATTAGGATTGCTGCCGTAGTCCGACACTGAGCAATGTGCTGGATGTGTCTCCTTCTTACAACCGTGGTTCTGGAACAAATATCAGTATCTATAGTGCACATAATTTTTCATGTAAAAAAAGTCTTTCATTTCCCTTACGGCTATTGATGTGCTGAATCTATACCTCGCTTACGATAGGAGACGCAGTAGCGACCACCAGGCATTCGTACATACACCGCAAAGAGTGTTGTACAAAGGCTGAGTCGGTTCCCCTAGGCACAAAGGCGTCACTGCTTCTGGCCCTGACCTATTTGCTTGCTTGCCTACTTTCTACACACATCTCCAGACTCTGGGATTACCAGAACACATATATTTTCACATGGTTTGCCAGAATATTATACCATTTACGCGATACTTCCCGATATCAAGCACATAGCAGTATCCTACCAATCGCTCGCCCAGCATAATTCCAAAGATACAGACTGAAAATGATTTCTCTACAAACCCGAAATTTTTGCGAGGTGAAAGCATGCTGTAAACTATTGAGTAACTAGAAACTTATCCCGTCTGCGAAGACCTGTATGTGAAAACTCGAAGAAAATAGAGGAAGCCGATATTTCCACTCGCGAATACTGAGGTCGATGATACAACAGATTCCAAATCATCTTCATAACTTACAAACTCAATTAAGGTGTTCCCCATGTCTAGAGAACCAGCAAACGTGTCCTCCACGCGTATTTCACCTCCCAGATGCAACACACCACAATCGATGTTCACTCGACCAAATAAAGATGCGAAATGTGAAGCAGCAGTCAACCAGAAATTTACGTGGGAGAGAATAATGTTCCAGCGCAAACACATGTTCATATTGAATCTTCTCAAATTTCCACGTGATACCGAAAGCTGTCCAACACATACTAACTGTTCAGAATGAGATTTTCACGCTGCAGCGGAGTGTGTGCTAATATGAAACTTCCTGGCAGATTCAAACTTTGTGCTGGACCGAGACTCGAACTCAGGGCCTTTTGCCTTTAGCAGGCAAGTGCTCTAGAGTTCAAGTCTCGGTCTGGCACACTGTTTTAAACTGCCAGGAAGTTACATACTAAGTATTAGTTCGCTATTCAGCCGTCTAGAGGACGACGCGGTTAACTCAGCTACATTCTGGCATCCCAACAGGCCTTTCCATTTGGACGGCTCCTGCCGTTAACAGGAAACGTGATCATTCCCCCCACAGGCCACTGCCGGCGCACCACGCACCCCTAGAGAGAATCCTCCTAGGAAATCGGTCACACATATATTTGATCGCTATACTTAAAATTAAATGTTACGATTGCAGTCTCAGTTGAACGACATTCGACAGTGAGTGAAGTATCGGAAATACACCCTGCTTACGGCAGTGGCTCCGTAAACAGAAATATCTGTACCATTGTTATGACTTGACATACTCTCCCTTTTGCTATCACAGCATTCTACGTCAAATCCATAGTCATTTCCTTTACACATGTCGGAACATAAACACATACTTTATAAGCCTGATGCTCAAGGCGAACCTATCATGCATCCCCTATTACTAAGTATAAGTCTGTAACTCATTGCTGGCGATACGAAATAGTACCGACCGAAAATCAACAATGAGTGGAAATGCCTCATAATTTTTTCTCGCGAGTGTTACCACTGTGTCTTAGAAAGAGAGGCGTAATCGTCTTACAAACCGCCAGATGTTAAAAACCCGATCGCAATAACTACTGTATGTTACTGTTACAAGCGGTTTTGGTTCAACAGGTGGTTACAAGTAGCCATGTCGAAAGCTGTACTGGCGTTATAAATTGTGAGGTATGGTATTACCTCTGAATGAAGTGCTTTTTTCCAGACACATACCGTGACACTGAATATAGACGGTGATCGCCGGACTGTATAGTACCAGACCAACAGTGCGGTTACACATCGCCGACGGTGTAAGCTCGTGACAAAATTATCGAATTTAGTAAGTGATTCGGCTAGGGAACAGGGTATGAAACCGGTATTGGTAACTCCCTCACGCCGCCACCGCTAGATATTTCTCCAGTATTTGTAACACATTCTGTCTCGATGCCATGTCAGAAGTTTGGTGATATATCGACTGGATTATAAGCGATGGCTGATTGAGAAGGATCACAAACAGTAGATGGTGTGCTGATTGAGGTCTTAAAAATGTACACTAGCTGTCTGGGGTTTGGAAACAAGTCTTTCTATTCAACCACATACATGTGTTGGATCCTATGGAGAAGTCATGTAATGATTACAGCCACTAGTGAATCATATTTCTGGCACTCTCATATGCTGAAACAAGTGACCTTTTTCGAACTATCAGCTATAGTAAAATTTTAGAAATTCCCTATGCCTCGTGCAATTGTCGCCATTTGTGCAGCTTTGTGTATGTGATCATTCCCATTTAAGTACGAACTGAGCAGAAGGCGGAGAAGGCTATATCTACCACCTTCTGCAGTTGACGATAGTTTGAAAGTTTTCTTTATGTGCAATGAGTGTTTGTGCACTGAATTATTTTCGTATGTTTAAGTGTTGTAAGCTTGTTTGCAGAGCCTTTTACAAGCATAATTTAGATAATCTGCCTGTAGTTTGCACGTCTGTTTGCTGTGTACTGCATTGTTTCGGTAATTTACGAGTTGTTTGCGTCTCAGCACATCAGTGTACTGCACTATTTCGACAGTTGGTTGGTTGGTTGTTTGGGGAAGGAGACCAGACAGCGTGGTCATCGGTCTCATCGAATTAGGGAAGGATGGGGAAGGAAGTCGGCCGTGCCCTTTCAGAGGAACCATCCCGGCATTCGCCTGGAGTGATTTAGGGAAATCACGGAAAACCTAAATCAGGATGGCCGGACGCGGGATTGAACCGTCGTCCTTCCAAATGCGAGTCCAGTGTCTAACCATTGCGCCACTTCGCTCGGTTTTTCGAAAGTTTATGAGTAGTTTGCAGGTCTGTAGACTATATACTACGACCTCAAGTATGTCAGGGTGAGTGTTTTGTATTAGTGTAATAAATGAACTACGTGAAATTCATCCCTAAATAAATTGTTCCAAAAATAAATAAATTGCACTCCTTCCTCTCTCCAGAAGCCCAGAACAGGCTGGGTCCTTTTCCCGCCATTTTCCCCTCCAGACCGCCATCTTGGGTTACATCATGGGAGGGATGACAGTGCACTCTGCTGGCAGTTCTGTGTACTAGGTCAGTTGGACTCCAGACCTTATGGTGGACATACTGGTTGGAAGTAGTGGCTCAGTCTGTTTAAATGAACACTGTGTGCAAAATAAAGACTTACATCCATCCTGTACAGCACAGGCTGAGTCATTTTTCCCGTCAGTTCCTAGGAAGAGGTGGCAGTTGGATGACTTAGGTTAGTGGAGGTAGCCCAAATAACCTTTCTTCCCGCCATTTTCCTAGGTTAGTGGAGGTAGCTGTGACACATTGCATTGTCCTGCTGGAATTTGAACTTCCCGCCATTTTCTGGGGAGAGGGCAGGGGAGGGCGTTAGGTTAATGGAGGTAGCCCATCTGACCTATCTTCCCACCAAAGTTTGAACTTCCTGCTATGATGTCATTGTGACATTGGCATGTGTATCACCGCCATCTTGAATAAATTTGGCAACAATGGAGAGTGTTCCGATACTCTCTTTGTCCTACTACTGTCAAGTTATGTAGGACTAAATTGAGGAGCAAATCTCCAAGGTCATGGAATGTGTCCATACATCAAAACTACAACATAACAGTAATAACAGATAAAAATAAAACGTTTACGAACTCAAGAAACTTCAAGCCATAAGTTTAAGTAAACGGAATCAAAAATATGACATAAGAATCAGCTTAATTTTTCAATGAATTCCTCAACAGAATAGATGGAGTGTCCCATGAGGAAACTCTTGTTTCGATTTGGTAGCTTATTGAAAACAGAACAGTCCAATCCAAATGGAGGTAGGATTTCTGGTGAGTATTAACTGAGTGAAAGCTGCTTATTCTTGGGAATAAGCTGATCTTGTTAACAAGAAACGACCATAACACACACACACACACACACACACACACACACACACACATATATATATATATATATATATATATATATATATATATAGTTAGAGTGAACAGGAGTCAACAAAAGGTTCGCGAACTTACATCACTTACTGCCCGAACCACCAATTTCTTAGTTAAAAATGCCCTTTTAGAATGGGAAGAGTTCCCCCAAAATATAATAAGATACGACATAAGTGAATGAAAATAAGCAAAGTAGACTGATTTTCGTGTCGAACGATCACTTACTTGAGATACCATTCGAATATTAAAAATGGCACCATTAAGTCTCTGAACAAGATCCTGAATGTTGGCTTTCCATGACAGCTTACTATTTGTCTTAACACCTAGAAATTTGAACTGTTCAGTTTCACTAATCATATGCCCAATTTGTGGAATTAAAACGCTGGGTTCTGTTGGATTGTGTGTTAGAAATTGTAAAATTTGACTCTTACTGTGATTTAGCGTTAATTTATTTTCTGTGAGCCATGAAAACTTATGCCATGAACTGTACTATTTGAAACTGAGCCAATGCTGCACACAACATCTTTTACTACCAAGCTAGTGTCAATAGCAAACAGAAATATTTTTGAGTTACCCATAATATAGAGATCATATGGTTTATATAAGTAAGGAACAGGAGTGGCCCCAACGCTGTTCCCTGGGGCACCCCCCCCCCCCCCCCCCCAATTGACCGCGTACCCCACTCAGACCCCACATCACAGCTATTCGCAGCACTGTGAATAATGACATTTTGGTTTCTGTTGTTAAAGTAAGATGTGAACCAATTGTGAACTACTCCCCGTATTCCGTAATGGTCCAACTTCTGGAGGAATATTTTGTGATCACCGCAATTAAACGCCTTAGTTAAATCAAACAATATGCCAAGCGTTCCAAGCCTTTTGTTTAACCCATCCAGTACCTCACAGAGAAAATAGAATATAGCTTTTTCAGTCTTTAAACGTCTTCTAAAGACGAACTGTACATTTGATAGCAAATTATGTGATATAAAATGATGAATTATTCTTACATACACAGCCTTTTCAATAACCTTAGCAAACACTGATGTCACTGAAATAGGTCTAAAATTGTCTACATTATCCCTTTCTCCCTTTTCATAAAGCGCCTTTACTGCTGAGTACTTTAATCGTTCAGGAAACTGACCATTCCTAAAGGACAAATTCCAAATATGGCTAGGTACAGGGCTAACATGTGTAGCCCAATAATTTAATATTCTGCTAGACGCTCAATCATATCCATGAGAGTCCTTAGTGTTCATTGATTTAATTATTGACTCAACCTTCCCCTTGTATGTATCACAGAAGAGTATTTCAGACATCTATGAAAGTCATTTGCCAAGATGCTCAGAGAATGGGCTGTCTTTGGTGTGACGTCACGTGTGCTGGAATGCTGTTGAAATTGCTCGTCAATATTTTATAATGTTTTAGTCTCTCTTTCTGTGTTATTGACTCGAGTGGTATGGTAATTCGTGAGTGTGCTCACGTCGTTCATCCAAGGCCCACGCCTCAGTAGTGTGTTTACATTTCGCGGCGTTCGATTGCAGTTCTAGTGTTTATAAAGCCAAGTAATGATCATGGATATCATTATATGTTACCAAGACCCAGATGTTTACAGTTATCGTAATTGTGCAGAAAACCGCAAAAACCTGATTTGATACGTTTTTGCACAGTAGGCCGCACGTACCTAAATACAGGGTGACCATATATTTCCAACTGGAAAGGAGTACATATCAAATGAATTCTCCAAAGATGTAATATTTATTTATTCATTTAAAAATTCATACATTCAACATTGTCTTCTCTGATTATAACATATGAACACTTAATATTGTTGTGCCCTGCAGCTTGGTCCCTCTTTATTATGTGTTTCTGATGTTCCCACTTTTTCGAGAAGGGAGGTCTCTTTTCTCGTGGCATCCCAGAACTACTGGCAGTTGTAGTCAGAGTTAGTTTTTATTTTCATCACACTTTCCATTGTCTCTGCTGAAAGCCTATTTTTTCAGATGATCAATAGTTTGTGATAACACTGAACACTCTTTCAGTCTGCATTGGTTCCTGGAATAGCAAAAATGAACTCCACTGACCTATTAAATTCTTCATTTCAATCACAACTAGCCTTCATACAGCATTGTAAAATAATCTCCCATTTTTTTCTGAAGACGCAATTATTGGTTCTCTAGGATTTCAAGTAATCTTCAGTTACTCGCTTTATGGCGCAGTAAATATCAAAAGTAATGTTTTCGTCACCATGGTATTCAGTTATATTTTCGTACAGTACAAAGCATGATTTAAATTCTTAGTATGTTATAATAGAATTTAACAGCAACTTTTTTAGTTCAAGCACATCTTTAATAAATAGTTTAGACAATTTTTTTTATTTATGGGATACACTCGTAGTAAAATGTCCTGACAGTTTCCTGAAACTTAGTTTTGTTCAGAACACCATTCTCCGCTAATGTGGTCTGCAGTGTTTTGTTCAGAACACCATTCTCTGCTAATGTGGTCTGCAGTGTCATTACCGTAAGTGCAATAAATATATTCACTTGCCTGTCTTCTAACTTCTGATGTAGATTGTTATATTCTGCTGCTACTTCAACAGCAATAATACGTTCCCTTTGAATTCTTGTGAGAAAATTACTGAACAAATTAAGTTGTGCGTGAATAAACAGAAACCACAGTTCACTATATTGCTGTTCAAAAATTTTTCTTAATCTTATTGGGGACTCCGTATTACTTAAAAATTAGCTCTTCAACGGTTCAAACAATACACTCCACCACTGGAAAGAGAGAGATCCACCGAGTCTTCCCATACTGCAGCACTTGCTGCTACTGGATTCCAATGTCACAAAATTCTTTCAGCTTATTGATACGCACTGCGTAAATGTTAAAGTGATGATATATCTGGTAACAGATATTATTTATGTCAACAGGTATCGTCTCTGCCATTGCAGACTCCAGTGCATTATGAGTAATATGTGCAGCATACCCTGCTGTCAGTATCTTCTTCTTAAATGTCTTTTCCTGTATAGAGTGCACATTTTTACCTTGACCTGTATTTGCCAGAGAGCCAAATTTGACAGGTGCATTATCCGCAACATAACCAGTAATTCTTTCTTCCGACATCTAACACCTTAACACAGATGTTCTGCAACGGTCTCAGCTGTCTCGTTTGGAAGAATGGAAACTCGCAGAAGCCTCACTTATACATTTATATTCATGTTGTCAGGCACGCTGGAAAATTTGCAGAATCTAATCAGGACCGGAAGTATTTTCTTGTCTTTCCTATTTGATGCATCACTTGCCACTACGACGAAATTTGTTGACTTCTTTTCTCTTCTTTTAATCTTTATTCATATCAGTTATCTAGAACATCTGTGGCAATAGCTTCTGATTTAGTTCTTGCAACAGAAATTCACTGATAACATGACTTTTTGAGAAGATTGCTTGTACAGTACATACTTCTAAACGACTGATTTTGTGCAACATTATGATATGACCACACGAGTTCCATGTGACGCAGTTTCAGCTCCTCTGAACACAGTTGCTTTGTTCAAGAGAACATTTCCTACCTAGTTTTGGAAGTCGAACTTTGTTTCAATTTTAAGTTGTGCAGTGGCGTCTTTAAATGCTGTTCAATGTCGTGCTTACCTTTGTCTTTAACTGACAAAATTACGTTGCAGGTGGCACATTTTGTCTTGCAATCGTCGTCTTTAATTCGCTTTATGCCAGGATAGTCATTTTCAAAAAGATCTCGAATTTTACATATACGATGTGCCATTTCAGTTTTTCCACTGTTCTTGTTGAACAGCTGCTCAGTAGTTGATCATACACCGTCCACAGTGAGGTAGCAAATGCAAACTAATTCAACAATGACCCACATTGACTTCCGCATATACAATGATGTGCGGCAAATAACTCGGCAGGTAAGTGCGCTGATGGCTAGACAGTGGTGGCGGCTGCGTACAGGTTGGCGTCTGCTCAATAAAGGCATCTCCATTTTAACATAGATAGCTTCTCCCTGCAATTAACGGAATGGTCTCTTCCGGGGTACACGAAGAGAACTGCTGTACCACACATTTGCCACACTGAACCGCGATACGCCATAAACCGACATTAGTGCTGCCAACTTTGAACGCAAAGCATTTTAGATTATGTGAGACTGCGAAGTTCAAAAAGAGTACGGCATGTGTAAATAAAGGTAAAATGTAGAGTACATAGAGAAGGAGATGACAAAGAGTACTTGTACTCTATTTAGAGTACGTTTGGTCACCCCACCTAAATAATTAACCATAGAGAACGCAAAAATTTTGACTGTATGTTTTACAGGCATTCATCTAGAATCGTCATTTTCAGTTTTCGAATATCTGTATTCATTATCAAGATATACCCAAAAAAAACATGTTATTTTGGAACTCAAATTGTCAAGTACCGGAATTGTTACTTCCATTAATGGCAAATCTCCGAAATTTGTACCATACATTCTTAAGATGTTGTTCTTGGGGAACCTTGAAACTTTTTCGATATCATTATCCGTCACTGAGACACAAGTTCAAAGCTACTATACTTATTAACATACGAAATGCACTTAATATACGGTCTGAGGGGCTAATTTTGTTTTAAATGACGTAGTGAGCACATTTTAATGATCCCAGGGTCATTGCAAGGGTTTTGAGGTCACCGCACCATGTTTTTAGTCAGCGTTTTTCACCAATAAAGCCTTATCAGGTGTTGCCTGTGTATGACTAGAAAAATCTAGTCCCGCCAGAGGGTTTAATAGAAATGCAGATTAAAAATGAAGGCTCTGGCAATGTTGTAACTATTTTCAGCGTGGCCAAGAACAGGTAGCATGAAGTCTACGCTGTGCCGGTGTCCCATTAAATCAGTATAATCTGCCGCCTTCAGCGCTACGGAGCAGTCACGCATCATAGGTGGGCTAGCCGGGCACGTTTCGCTGCGAAGCGCCCTCTTTCTTATACCACCATGAAATGTCACTGGAATCCACCTGCCCATAGTTAGTAGTACCATGTACGTGAAGATGATTAACGACGCAACTAGCGACAGGGTGCTACAGGACGACAAACGTGTACAACATTTCTGTCATTCCGACAGCAACAAAGGGCCAGTTACCGTCGATCACGGCGGTCTCAGCTTACAAACGATATGGACATTCGATCTGCCATTCGAGCTATACGCGGACGCCATTCCTTGCGACACTCCCACCCTACTACAGCATCCTGGAACATGTCGCCGAACTATGGGTACAGTTCCGAACCTACCCCGTCTTAAGTCGTATCAGGCAGGTTCGTATCGATCTGCAGAGCCACATGTCCTCCTACATTCTTATCGGAGGCTGCCGTGCCATCATAAAAATGATGGTAAACCTGTTACAGCTGCAGGAGGAAGGGCCATTTGCGGTCTGACTGTGACCAACGACGCGTCGCGCAGCTCCCATTGTTAAAAGTGTCCATGTCACCCACGCTCACCACCAGACCAGTAAGTTACGTGGTGGCCCTCGCCAGGACTGTGGCTTCACCCAGCCTGTCGCATAGCCTCTCCAACCGGCACGTCCGCCATCCCACCACCTGACTCCTGCGACAGATGCCATGGAGACTGGTACCTCTCCACAACATCTAGTTGACTTCTTCATTGTAAAAATCAAGACCTTCGATCCAGGTCCATGCTCCACCTTGCTGTCGTCTGACACTGAGGAACACATGTGCAAGCAACGGTCGCCGCGCTAGTACAAATGGCGTCGCAGCTTGCCCATGGGTCTTCATGACACCCAAGACAGAGGAGACGCCGTCCAACCAACCAACGGTATCATGGAGATGTCGGCGGACAACACTAGCGATGACCAACACGTTCTGCCGGATGGGCAACCAGTAGGGGCTGCCCTGAACACAATATTGACTGGTGCGTGGGTTGAGACACCTGTCTCCCTGTGGGCGCCACGTGGTCTCTGTTGCCAATCCCACACTGGATAGACCCTTGGCACAGGGGTGTGGGGTCAAGACGTGGAGAACGAAATGTCTCCTCTACATGACTGCTTCCTTCTCCCATCCTCAGCGATGTTGCTCATTAATACTGGAAATGAGGCACAGTGGCAGTAGTGGAGCAAAGAGAATTCTAAACCACTTTTGATATGAAATAAATATATAATTAATTAAAATGTGACAGACGATTAATTTATGACCCTAAGTTATTGTTATGCTAATTGATTTACGATACCTGTGGCTATACTAAGTGATTTATGACTCCCTGAAGATATTCTGTCCTTCTGATAAATCTCCCCACCCCTGCACCCCTCCTACTCACCCACCTCTATGGGAAAAGGAACACCTTTTCTCGTCACCACCTCCCTTGTTCAGTTCTGAACCACTTTTCCCCCTCCCCAAGATTCCTCCTCTTCTCCTCCACTTCAACTTCCTTCCCACACTTCCCTACTCCCATCCTCGACTTCCCCCCTCCCTTCCCAACTTCCCCTCCACTCTCCAGTTTGTGAATTGGCATGAAAAAGACTATTTGCTGAGTTCCTGGAGGTTAGGTACATAAGGTACAGTCTTTATTTATTTATTTTGAGTTTTGGTGGAAAACGTGTTCTTGGTGGTGGTCCCACCCACCTCCACTTTCTGGTGCCCCCACCAACTCTTTCTCTGATCACGTGTGTGTGTGTGTGTGTGTGTGTGTGTGTGTGTGTCTTTATCTCGAAGTTCGAAGACTGATTCCCCTAGTCCACAATACTGCCACCAGACGGTGCTTGAAAATATCCTACAGCCACCCTTACCAGCCTCCACACTCCATCACCCACTCACTCCCACTTTCTGTCTCCCACCAATGCCACCTGTCTCCTCACACTACCAGCTCTCTCCCCACCTCCACATACTGCCACCCCATGCCCCCACTTTTTCCGATTGTTTCGGTACGATTGCTTCGAATTTTGAAGACCGACTGCTCTAGCCCACAACAACACCACCACAGGGTTCTCAAAACTGCCCTACAGCTGCCCCCACTTGCCACCACTTTTCACTGCTCCACATCCCTGTTGTGTATTGGCAGCAAGAGGGCTGGGGTGGAAGGCACTGTGTTTAATTTTGGAGGGAAATGTGTTCAGTTGACAAGATGCTGGTGTTGCACAGAGAGGAGTTAATAAGTGTGTTACCTGCAAGAATACAGCTGAGGATTGAGTCCATAGCCTCCTAAGTGGTGAATGGAATGAAGTGATAATGGGTGATCGTAGGGGGATACATTTAAGTAAATAACAGTGATGTAGCAGGATGGACTGAAGAGGCATTTTGCAACTCGTAGGGACTACTGTCTGTGCTGGAGCAGTTTACGTTTTTTGAAATTGCCATACAATCCACACCGCAGGAGACAAGATCATCTTATTCCTCTTCAACAGACTAAATGAACCAGATGTGCTCACCTTGGTGTAAGGGGCTCAACTGAGGGCGCTTGTATGTGTGTGTATGTGTTCACCTTTCTGTGTGCTCTAACCTACAATATCACTCGAAACTGGAGGGGAACTGTCCTACTGCCACTGTCAGAAGAGTTGCTTCCTCTGGATCAACAAATCAAATAGCTGCTGATGATGTTGTACACAGACCTATACGTTTGAGATAAGAAGGTACAGGACACCAAACTATCGCTGAAGTGTAGGAAGAGTTGCCTGCTACAAATCTACAAGTGTATAGGTGCCTTGGAACTTGTACACAGATACACAGTAAGAAAATATAGGGTAGCAAACTGTCACTGAAGTGCAGTAAGAGTTGCCTTTTACCGATCTACTAGTGAAACAGCTGTTGACGAAGTTGTATACAAACATATACATATATGGTAAGAAGGTACAGGACAGGAACCTATCACTGAAGTGTAGGAAGAATTGCCTCCTACCGACCCACAACTGTGTAGCTGTTGAGGAACTTGTACACAGATACTTGGTCAGAAGGAATATGGCAGCAAACTATCACTGAAGTGTAGGAAGGCCAATACATGCTGCCACAAGTGACGGAAAATGCTTCACAAACATAGTAGTAACACAACTACCGCAAAAACCGACCCCAAAAGATCCCACCTGAGGAGATTGGCGACAGCTGCACGTGTGTTCACCTCGATGTGTGGATGCAGACTAGCCAGCTTAGAACCAGTCTTACATCCCTTCCTACTTCCTCTCCTCCCTTCCTTTCCTTGTCCTGTAGGTAGGTTGGTCGGTTGGTTGGGGAAGGAGACCAGACAGCGTGGTCATCGGTCTCATCGGATTAGGGAAAGAAGTCGGCCGTGCCCTTTCAGAGGAACCATCCCGGCATTTGCCTGGAATGATTTAGGGACATCACGGAAAACCTAAATCAGGATGGCCGGACGCGGGATTGAACCGTCGTCCTCCCGAATGCGAGTCCAGTGTCTAACCACTGCGCCACCTCGCTCGGTGTCATGTAGGTAGGTATACCGGTTTTTCAAGCCTGTTGTAACCTATTGCTGATGTTGGACAAATAGTCATCTGCTGGCACTGATATACTGTTTCCGGTCTGCAGAAATCAGTCAGAGATGGAACAATTGTGATATACTTTACTATTCGTCATGGATGGAGAATTGGTGGTAAGTTCCTATGGGACCAAGCTGCTGAGGTCATCGGTCCCTAGGCTTACACACTACTTAATCTAACTTAAACTAACTTACGCTAAGGACAACACACATACCCATGCCCGAGGGAGGACTCGAACCTCCGAAGGGGGGAGCAGCACGAACCGTTGCAAGGCGCATGAGACCGCGCGGCTACCCCTCGCGGCAATGGAGAATTGAACGGTGAATAGCAGTCAGCTTTCAAACGTTCTGGATCTGTTGACACTGTCTGGAAGTGGTCCTCAGCTCAGGAAAATCAGTCTACTGTAGGAAAAACATTGAAATAATACATCCCATGTAACTGAGATACACATGAATCTTCATACTAGTCGTCTCACAGTGCACCTATCCATACGTTCTGCCGCCGACATGTGGAGAGCAGTATCCACATTCGCTAGGGAGGGATAAGATTCCTGTTGTACAGAGAGCAGAAGAATAGACAGTGGAGGAATATTACGCAGATCACTTACTCCTCATGGAGTAACACATTGCATGTCTGCCTAAAGTGTTTACGTTCTCAGCAGGTCAATTGCTGTAATGTCAGCTCATTTATTTTAAAAGCAGTGACTGAATAAACACGAACACTCATTTTTGTTTATTCTCTATGTGTGATTTTTAAGTTTGCTACAATGAATTTGTACCGACAGACCTCACCTCACATTGTGTAAAGGGTGTGATCTTACGCTATTAAAACGAATACTTTGATGGGAACAGTGCAAACAATGGATGTAGTACTAAAATCAATGAAATCTCCAGCTAAGTAACTGTAGACTCACACTCGTTATTTGAAGCTATGCTTCCTGCAATGATTATTGAACCTAGAACATGGAACGTTACATTGAATATATTTCAAAATAGACACTTAACATCATCCAGCATTCCTTAAACACATTTTAAGTTAGAAAGTTCCACACACTATGGCGATTAGAAGACTTCTGTAATAACGTAGTGCTGGTAGGACCAAACAATAACACGATAATAAATATTGAGCGAACATTCCAGGATGGAAGGACGTGTTTTTCTCGTAAGTGGTACCAGTGTGTCTTAGGAGGAGGAGAGAAACTAATTCTCTTATAAGCGGGCAGCTGTTTAAAAAAGCACAATAGCAACGACTATGTGACGCTATAAGAGCATCCCGCCCTTGGTTCTGCAGGAAGATGAAACAGTGTAGAAACATCACACAACTATGGCAAAAAGGTCCTTCCAGCACAACAGTGCATGTGTCTTCAACTCGGTATGTGGATAGGGACGAAGCAGCTCAGAACCATTCTTGCCTTCCCTCCCACCTACTTCCCCTCCTCCCTCCCTCTTCCCCCCCCCCCCCCTTAGGTGGTGATACTCGTTTTCCAGGCATATTCTATCCTGTTGCCGACAGTACATAAGGAGCTCCATCCACTGCAGGTGCTCTGCTTTGATCGGTGTTGGGTTGAAAATGATATACTGTTTCTGGTCTGAGAAATTAAACTTATTTCTAGGAAATGCCGACCCCTGGAACAATATCGAAATACTTGACTATTCGTCACGGAGCAGCCAGCAGTATGCTACGGCCATTGGCTATGTCTCACAGTGGGAATGGGGAGCTCTCGTCAGATGGGCGGATGCCGTAACCGGGCTGGCGCAATGGCCGGTGGCCGTTGAAGCCGTTGCTGGCGGCCGCTATTGAGTACGCTGGCGCTGACCACCCCGCTGACGCCGTCGGCTTCCAGCAGTATCTCGTTGCCCGAGCACTCAAACGTAATGTATATGGAAGTCATGTGAATAAATTATCATGCATGTGCGTATTATGTACACTTCAGACTCATAAATATCAATACAAAACAGCACATTTCACGCTATCTATTCACATGCCAGCGGGAAAAAAACACTGTCATTTTTATATCCGAAATAAAGTTGCAATTCACAGCCTTCCCTTCACGTTATTTCGTATCATCCAACTGAGTAAAACTATGGGCTCGGTCTACGTACTGCTGTCGATGAGGGATGAGCAAATTGCCGTGGTCGGAGTTCTACAGCAATCATTTTTGTCGTATTTTTCCTCACAAATAAATCCACTAGAAAATAATAGTGGATACAGTAACATCGTTGTATCTATTGAGGTACAAGAAAATCTGTAGGTAGGTTACACTAGACTGCACTTTATGCTACAGACAATAATTCCATTCTGTACGTCTGATACCTAGACTTGTCTTCACACAGTAGGTACGTACACGTGGGAGCAACATTCACTTTAGAGAAGATGTTCAAAGCGACCACCTCGATTTGGGAACATTTCGCCATTTGCTGGATCATACTTTGCTGGACCTTACGCCACACACCTGCATTCACATTGTCGAAGCGGCATGCATGCGAGCTATTAGGTCGTGTACATCCATGGCTTGAATAGTATCAACCTGTTCCTTTAAAAGCCAAAGAAATAAAAGTCTAGTGGTTCAAGGTCCGAGGAACATGGAGACCAGATCATTGGACCTCCACAACCAATCCATTTCCGTGGAAACGCTTCATTATAATAGTTACGCACATTTCTTCCCAAGTGTGGAGGTGCACCACCATGCTGAAACCATAGTTGTCACCGAACACCAAGTGGAACATTTTGTAATGTATCAGGAAAAGTATTTCAAGGAGAAGTGCGAAACAGGGGCACATTCACCTGGGCTGAAAATGGATAAGGGCCCAAAAGCACTCCTCCTACGATTCCAGCCCATAGATTTATCCCAAAGTGTGTCTCAAAACCACAATCATGGGTGGCATGTGGGTTGTGTTCCAATCAATAATGGCTGTTGTGGAGGTTGAAAGTACTTTCACGAGTGAAGCTGGATTCTTCAGTCCATATGACGTTATTTATAAAATGTCCGTTATCTTCCACTTGGTGCGATAGCCATTCACAAAACTGTCTCGTCTAATGCGGTATTCCGGCCACTAGTGTTGAGTTAATGTGTAATTACATGGATACAGTTCTTCCTCGAGCATCACTGTAATGATATGATCGAATTCTTCAGCGTGCAACACATCAACAGCCAGTCTTTGAAATATCTGGAACTGCCTGGCAATATCATCGGTACTTCGCCGAGGTGACTGGTGAACGGTTTGAAGAATCTTCTCCTCTGTTCGTGGAGTACGCCTAGTCATTGGGCGACCTCTACCCATTACTCGTGGGGGAAAATTACCGGTTTCTCGAAGGCATTGCTCCAGGCGACGAAAAACATTCTAATCGAGATGGCGCCTTTGAGGGCACCATGCAGCATACATATGAGCAGCAGGAGCAGCAATTTGGTTATTGGACGCGCGCAGTAACAAAAGCTTATCAACGAATTCATAGTTTCTGTATTCCATAGAGAATCTGTCCTACATGAAATTGATAGGACCAGTTTAATGGATCCCACTGTCACGTGATACGTCATTGTCACATGACATAATGA
This sequence comes from Schistocerca americana, assembly GCF_021461395.2. Taxonomy (NCBI): domain Eukaryota; kingdom Metazoa; phylum Arthropoda; class Insecta; order Orthoptera; family Acrididae; genus Schistocerca; species Schistocerca americana. Next base: position 535,932,329 of record NC_060130.1, read on the forward strand.
TGTTCTGCTTATAAATGACGAGAATTAGTGAATGGACGTCTGGAACATAAACGGAATCTGACGAGGACTGGAGCCATAGCTTCATGGTGGATGTAGGCTGGATGTCCCAGCAGTCTACTCAGTGAGCTATGGCTGGTGTGGTAATTTGGGTCGATACACGTTCCTCTGTACGTTCCGATGCACTGCACGATGTGACAGTGTTGCCAGCACCTCGTTTTCATACATATGTTTTCAAAATACATCCGATCTGATTTTGATGGATAAAAATTTGTCTTCAATCTAGATGAGGAATCGCATTCCGACCTCCAGGTTCGGAATTTTTTTTTTCACCCCGTAGAAAAATGCCCAAAGTGGTACCGCAGAGACAAAAAACAGACTAAAAATGATTCAAATGGCTCTGAGCACTATGGGACTCAACTGCTGAGGTCATTAGTCCCCTAGTACTTAGAACTACTTTAACCTAACTAACCTAAGGACATCACACACATCCATGCCCCAGGCAGGATTCGAACCTGCGACCGTAGCGGTCACGCGGTTCCGGACTGAAGCGCCTAGAATCGCTCGGCCACAACGACCGGCCTAGACTAAAAAGGCTCGTAACAGGCCTCAAATGAATTTCAAATAGCAGCCAAAAATTGTGTGAAACTGGAAACACTGCAAATTCAGTAAAATACTTTTTATTACATTGTTTTTCTTATAAGATACGATCATAACCTGGACATTTTTGGTGATCTCTGGCCAATAAGCGAAGTATCCAGAAAAAAGTAAAGCAAACGATTTTGTGTTAATCTTATATTATGCTTACTTATTTGCTGTTTATCTATGTCAAAGTATATAAATGATTTAAGTCTATAAATAAACTGTCAGAACTTTACTGACCTACAGAATTCGATTTATATAAGCAGCATACCTTGCCGTAGCAGGAAAACAATGGAGCCAACTGAAAAATCCTCCTGTCGGAGCACAAAGCGGGTGAATATGTTCCTCTTTAAAAGACTCTCATAGAAAGAAAAGCGGGTAACAAGCCGCCTGAGTCCTCATTCCGCTTTCATCACCAAAAATTTGGCATGCGAACGTATTCGCGCCTCTTTTGTGCTTGAAAAGAGCAGCAAAGAGACAGTGACAGTGGAAGATGGCTCTGAGCACTATGGGACTCAACTGCTGAGGTCATTAGTCCCCTAGAACTTAGAACTAGTTAAACCCAACTAACCTAAGGACATCACAAACATCCATGCCCGAGGCAGGATTCGAACCTGCGACCGTAGCGGTCTTGCGGTTCCAGACTGCAGCGCCTTTAACCGCACGGCCACTTCGGCCGGCGACGGTGGAAGAGAGAGGAGACAGTGCAAGTGGGAGAGATAGACAGAGGAGATAGTGATCGAGGGAGGGAAAAATTTGTGGTGGAAGAGACGCACAGAGGCAGAAACAGTGGTAGCGCAAGAGAGATGAGACAACGGAAAAACGAAAAATTAGTGGAGACCATACATAAGTAAAGGGCGGGAAGGGGGGGGGGGGCAGACTGGACGATCCCAGATAGGTAGTTTTTAACACGTAGGTATAGGGGAAGCCGCAGTTAGGAACGGAATTCTAAACACGAAGGTATCGGGGAATAAATGATTTGGTCCTCTCCCCACCCCCCATCCCCCGCAGAATTTTTGAGCTGTCTAGTTACGGTCGAGATAGTGGCAGTGACAAAGAAAGACGAAGGGAAACAATGAGAGAGAGACATATACAGTATAGGGCCTCGAATATGTTCGTATGTCAAACTTTTTGGTTAGGAAGGTGGAATAACGATTTAGGCAGCTGGCTCCCAATAATCCTATCAGAGTCTTTTAAAGAGGAACATTTTAGCGTTTTTTGTGCTGCCACAGGAGCATTTTTCCGCTGGTAAGTATTTACACCACTGTGTTTTATAAGATCACGTGCGATAACTGTCAAAAGAACTAGATTAGACAGACGGGACGAACACTTAAAAATCGGTTTAGTGAACATACGCTTACACAAAGTAAAACTGCACTAGGTACGCATTTAACAACAGATAAACATGAAATCACTAGTACTGGCAATAAATTGAGGTTCTGCATAGAGCAAACAAAAGGTGGTATCTTGACTTGCTTGAGGAACCTGAAATTCATTTTGCCAAAAGAAAAGAACCTGGTGAGAATCTTAACTAACCGAATGAATGTTTCCGTAAAGCTTACTTTAACATTTTCGATGACATTCTGCTGTAAGTGAGCAATGCCTGAAGTTGTTCTTCGTTCCAAAGACATGTTCTTTTATTTTTTTATTTTTTTTAACCATGTTGTATGGCCGTGACGGAAAGTAGTCGGCGCAGACTAGCCTGCGGCACGTACAAACGAACTACTGTATTACTCGTCAGTGTACCCGCTACGGTAGATGGTGTACTTCACGACCACTGTATTGTTCGCACAGTAGTACCATTAAGCGTCTTTATTAAATTGCAGTATTTTTTGACAAAAGATACAGCTATTTGTTGTAACTACTATCCCTCTTTTCGTCTCCCCTTTTTAACCTACTGTAAGACTCCGTGATACGGTTTTATTCATTAATACGAAGACCACATCTTAAAGTGTTATTGTAACAGATGGAAGACTTAAGCTATGGTGATTGGATATGTTTTTTGATTCCGCACTATCCTGTAAAATATAGAAACAAGAACAAAAAATGTACTATGCACACTGCACTATGAGGCTGTTTCTTACGTTTGTATTTTGTATTTTAGTGTATAATGCATACTGAACACTGGAATGCAATACATGAATGTGTCTTTTAAAACTTAATTTCATGATTTATTTTATTTTATGATGGAGAAATCGTTTTTGACGCTGTTTTAATGTACGAACATATGGCATATGCACACTTAACGTGACTATACATTTCTTTTTACCCCACACACACCCTTTGTATTTTACCTTAATTGAAGAACTGCACTTTGAGATGTCAGGTATGTGAGGGTTCTCGTGGTATTTCGTTGTTAATTGTGAAACTTCTGATGGTACTGTCGGTAATATCACACTTTTGTAATTCCTTATCGTTGTTGTTTGTTTTTCCCTTTTCCAGTTAGACCTAAAGGTTATCTGCAGTGCAAACTGAAACCGGCAAACTGTATTAGGCACATAACACATCTCTTCCGAGTCATTTCCAAAGGATTGCAAAGATAAGATTAGACTAATTACAGCACGCTCAGAGAGGTTTAAGTAATCATAATTCCCACGTTCTGTAACGAGAACAGAATAGGAGAACTTCCTAGTAAGTTGTACAATGTGACGTACCCTCTGCCACACACTTCGCAGTTGTTTGCATGATACAGATGTGGATGTAGATATAGATATAGTTAGATGTTGATCACGACAATGACGAGACCTTAAACTCCAAAGACTATCTGTTCGTATTTCTTTTATTGAAACCAGTTTCTTGTAAATTTAGAACTACTATCACGGTGCTAACTTATAAAAGACATGACTACATGTCAATATATCATCTCCGTGAGAACAGTTCAGTCCATGTGCATATTAGATGGTCCAAGCTCTTGCCTTTTAATGAGGGAATCGTGCAGGGGAGACGACGGCGTAGTACTTCGCATCTTTAACAGCACGTAACACAAGCAGTGAAGTAGGAAAACCCCGTGGATGAGGTTAGTGCATCTGACATTGTGGCGAGCGCACGGCGGCTGGGCCGAAGCGTGCAAAAAGCGCGGCCGCGCGAGGTGCTAACGCCCTCAAGGTCGAGGCCACATTCCTGCGCGCTCAATAAAGCCAGCCATGCTACTTCCTATTCGGCAGCAGGCACCCTGTAAAAACTGGTAGCGGCTAAGTGACTCACGGATGAGCGAGTAGCGAGGAGCAGGGGGGGGGGGGGGGGGCGGAATTTATCACACCGCCAACGCAGGAAGCGAATCTCGTTTAGCAAACTTCCGGCACTGACACACAGCGCCGGTTCAATTTGCACTGCCACTTATCAGGCTTAAGTTATCGCTTTATGCGCAATGTCTCTTCATCGATGATTAATGCCTCAGTTAGAAGTCTCCTCTTATTTTATTATGAAGCAAAAGTATTTTCCTGTATGTGTGTCTTCTGCCACCAACTTTCCCCATATTCTGAAACTTGGTTGAATATTTATCTAGACAAGTGATCTTAGGTGAACAGCTTAGGTCATCAGTCACGGATTTCTTACTTCCATAATGTATCTTCGTCCCTACGCCGTTATCTTTCTGTGGAAAAATTGCGTTTCTTCCATTTTTTCTCTGTTTAGTATTAGTCAGAAGGGATACCTAACAGCAGATGTAAGATGATAAACTTACGTGCCATCTTCTGCTCGTAAGAAGAATTTAAATCACGCATAGCACCGATAAAAGTTAATGGGAATATAATTGTTATAGTGTGAAAATTACCTTAATCTTTGAAGGGTATAAAGCGGTTGCTGCGTTAGGTCAGATAAGAATACATGCCGCCATTATAGCACATGGAGTTCCGGTACTACTGTACCTTCCTCTTCTTCAACGAAAGTTGCATGTTTTGTGAAAGAGCTCCTCCTTCAGTCACCGAATTCTAAAAGCATTGGGACTAAATAGCTGTTTCTGTGAGATATTCAAATCATTTGTCCGTGTGGATACCACCATTTTGTTAGAGAATCTACAGTTTAGTATAATTAAAGGTTTAATTAATAAATTGACCATATCATACGTAATGTAGAGAGTGCAGAAAGCTGTGTTACCTTAATGTGGCTACTTTTGAGTTGGATGAGTCTTCTGACTGAGGAGAAGTCGTGGATAGAGCTCCACACATTCAGTACTAGTATAACTATTCTTGCACAAAAAAGTAGAATGAAATTCGGCAGGTAATTTTGCACGTATTTTTCATTTAATTTGTGTCTGGTTTTGTAATTAGGGTATGGCAACGGCCATGATTGCATTGAGAATGTTTTTATTGAAGATCTTGGACCACAGTGACTGGTAGGATGGTGCTTTATGTAGCTCCATTTACCTTTTATGATGTGGTGTACTCACTGTTTTCGGAATACTTTTTCTTGACGACCAAAAGGTATTTGACTCAGCACCACACATATTCTTATTATCAAAAGTGGATCGTATGGGGTACCAAGCGAGGTATGAGACTGGATTGAGGATTTCGTGGTGGGGAAGAGTACAGGAAGCGGTGACATCGTGATGTAGCTAATTATGAGTTTGATGAGTCTTTTGACTGGTGAAAACTCTTTACTAGAGCTCCACATGTTCAGTACTTAGTCGGTATTATTTCAGAAATTGGTGTATTGAAATGCGGCAGGCAGCTTTACATGCCTTTTTCATTAAAGTTGAAATTGGATACGTGATCAGTGGATGATAACGATGTAGATTGCATCAAGAATGATTTTATTTGGACCCCAGTGACGGGAAGTATCATGGTTTAGTAGAGTTCCATACGTTCAATATTAGAATCGCTATTATTTCACAAATAAGCAGATTGAAATATGGCAGGAAATTCTGCGTGCCTTTTCCATTTAATCTGACATTGGTTGTGTAGTTACAGGATGATAACTGTGGGGATTGCTTCATAATGTTTTTATTAAAGATCGTGGTCCACAATGACTGGTAGTATGGTGCTCAATGTAGGTTCATTTAACTTCTTTAACACCGTAATGGACTCACTGGTTTCTGAGTGCTTTTTGCGTGCGTGAGAAGACAGTGCGTTGGAGTTGAGACGGAACGAACAGAGAATCCTACAGAAAATGGCACTTTTCTGGGAGTGGAGACCGGAGACTCAGCTAGACTTCACAGATCCTTTGCTGCCGAGACGTCCCAGGTGGTAGCAAACCATTGTTCAGCTCTACAACCTCGCCCAGACTAGTACCTGCGGGGGGTCGGAGAGGCGCCACAAACAGTAGTCGGTGGTCATTTCCTCATGTCTTGCGGACCATCTTTGTAGCCAGCTAATGGCCCCTTTAGATAACACGGGATGCAGAAAGAAACGTACTAGTCTCGTGAGCTTCCGTTCCCAATTTCAGAGGCCCTCTGTTGTGAGGCTAGTGCCATAGGCGAGTGTGACGTCACGAGCACAGAACAGGAGTGGACATTTCTCTTCTTAAATTGTACCATAAATTCATAATTTTCTACTTCCAAATTCCTGTATTTTTCTTTAAAAAGTAAGTCTAATTGCAGTAAGTAAAGAAAAGATAACACCAAAGTGCAGGCAAAAGAATTCCAAGCTGCCCCACCTCCACGTAGTACAGCATGGGCAACAGCGTCCGTGGCCTCAACTGTGTAATACAATTTTGCTGCACGGTGCGGGCCATGAGTACAGGTTAGGAGGTCTGTGTGGAGCACTACGGCCTGCATAAAGTAATAAGATGGCAGGATCTAGTAGCCATAATAAAGTAGGGGAGCGTTTTGCTATATGAGTGGCGTCTGGTCGCTAGGCACCGTTTGGTAGGATTCTCTATGCTGGTGGAAAACCTCGGTATTTGGCTGCAATGTTTTATATTTTCGCTATTGACGACTGACACTGTTTAGCGGAAAAAGGAGTGCAAGGTGTAAGAGAGAGAGCCAAGAATTTAGTACTCAGAGTTGAGATGCGGTGGAGGCGTCATAGATTTCGACTGGGACGTGGTGCTGGCCACAGAGACTCCCGGGTTAGGAGAAATCCAGGAAACAGTGTTGCAGTTGTAGCAACCCTCCGTCGTCTTCTCGAGAGAGCCTGCACGACAGAGGCGTGCATCCCGGCGTACAGCAATTGAATGACGGTGAGCATTCGTAGCACCATCGGTGAGCTAGATCATCCTTATTCTGCACTTGTGGGCTCATGTAGGATCGTGTATCTCAGGTTCAACGTTTCGGATGTATGAACCTTTCAGTCAGTCACCAACCTTTCAGTCACTGTTTCCCAACACGAAATAACTAGTTTTGAAATTGAGTTTCAGACCGTCATTCTTGAGTTTACGTGGTGTTATTTCTCATGCAGTCGAATAACACTGCCATCCATATATCAATAATCAGAATTTTATACAGAGAGCATTAGTCAACTGTTTGAGTGTCTCCTTTTCATGTGTTGAAATCATTTATGTTTTAATGAATAAATTACAGTGTTTAAATGAGAGATTGTTTTTGTCATAAGACTTCCCGTCATATTAGATTATTGTGTAAATCCCCCAATTTAGGAACTGTGCCTCGTGGCTAAAACGGTGTTATCCATTATAAGCTGTGCATACAAAATTCATAGGATAGGTCTTAAAGAAGTGGCCTGTCCACAATTATTCTTTTGAGTTAGGGAAGCTATCCACAAACAGGGTGTTTCGCTAGATGACATTCCGTGTTGAATAGAGGTAGAAGTAGTGGTTCTTTTTCTCTAAATCAAAAGACAACTAGAATCTTAAATAAAACTTAAAGCAACTTTATAAGCATCCTAAACTCTTTCAGCTATAGAAGCAATGCTGAACACTTTCTTTAAAATAATTATTGAACGGTTTCCTGCAAATGGTACCACTCTTAATCTAAAAAGGATATATTATATTTAGTTCTATGCAGCCAAAGGTATAACAACTGCAATAAATGTAATCCATTACAAGGAGAGATTATTAAAAAAACGTATTTCAGTCTTTAATAGTTTGTATTGTTTTAAGTCTTGTACTAAAACGAATCAGTAAATTAATACATTGTTGTTATTTTCATTCAACCAACTCCTATGAAATTAATTTCTAGAGCAGCTCAGGTTTAAGAAATGTAGTTTCCGCTGCAGAAAATCAGAATTTAGGACTAACCATGAAACCCTTCCACCTCCGATTCTTTAAAGAATCGAACTCCAATGTATAAAACATCACAGCTCAAGAACTATATACTGTACAATCATATAATTTCACAAGAACATTCAGTGGTGTATGTGGATACTACCTATAAAATGTGTTACGAATAGAGTAAGCAGTAAAGAAATAAAACAAATATTGCCTCATGCTCAGGTTTAACTGCATGAACAGAGAAAATATACAAAGCGATAGACTTTTTTTCTTCATTATTTTGTGGTTGGTGGAAAGGTGGGTCAGCGAGAAAGAGTTCAGAAAAGGTTTGAAATTTCGTGTTAAGTTTTTTGAAAATCACTAAGTGCTCTCATTCTCAGGCACTGAATGAACATAATCTGCGTATCTGCATTGCCGTGAGTTACGCTGCCTGAAGACATGTACAGTTTCTAACTTAAATCTCAACTTATAGTATTAAACATATTATGTAAAATTATACATTTTAATGAATAGATTATGATAGTATTTTAAATTTTTTAATCCAGTCGATAATTCTATTAAATACTGAAAATCTAATTTTTGTAGCGCCTGGAATCTGTTAGACTGACAGCCTGCAACTATAATCCGTTCATCATAAGAATAAACCTGATGTAAACATTGCACTATGTATTCTTCCGCGTTTGCTGGAAGCTCATTGGATTTCCATTTCACGTGGGACTGTCTCGAGTACTGTCAGCTACGATAATAAGGGTACGTTTTTTGCTCTGCGTTACGCGCACATCGACTTAGCAATAATACGGGACAACAGCCCAACAGCGTTAGCTGCGCATTGAAGTTGCACAGCACTGGCCGGTCAGCTGGTTCAGCTAGTCTGCAAGGACGTGGCCAGCTGCAGTTCACACGTAAAAAGAGACGAGCAGAGGAACAATATAGCTTCGAATGTCTTTTAATTTTCAAGCAGAATGAAATAATACACTGCAAAACTCCCACAATACGTTCCTTGGACGACTAGACGAAAACTGCAACACGTTATCGTTTTTAGCTAACGTACTACTGTAATTCAAAACAAGAATGATGAAAATTCCTGACTTAACCACAGGGAAGTTTTTCTGCATAAGCTGTGTGTTACGTAAGAGAGTATTGAAGGATTTCACCGTATAGTTAAATACTGAAGCCACTGAATGTATTACTTATAGTCATTCGTCTGGCAATCTCTTAGTTCCTTCCTTATCCGACCCGAGAAATACATTTCAGTTTTGGAAGTGTGACCTGCTACGTTGATTACGAGCCTGTCAACAACAGAATCCTCAAAACCAACCAGGCGCAGCATTTTCTCTTCTTCTTTTATGATGAGCCGTTCTATATCCCGCCAGCGTTAGGCAGTGACGTGAAAAAGCTGCGTGCGTTGGTTCCAGTACGTCTGGCAGCTTAATAGTCTTGTTACTTCTCGGGCCAAATCCCGCAGCTCAGCTCCAGATCAGTTCTGTTGGATTCATATTGTAATGGTACCGGAGCTAATGTAAAAATGCAGCATTTGTATGATGTGCTCGTTACTACGAAAATGATGACCCACCAACCGCTCTGAGGGATCAACGTCGAATCGCCCTTGAGAAGTGGGACAATCTGGACCAACAGTGCCTTGATGAACTTGTGGATAGTATGCCACGACGAATACAGGCATGCCTCAATGCAAGAGGAGGTGCTACTGGGTATTAGAGGTACCAGTGTGTACAGCAAACTGGACCACCACCTCTGAGGGTTTCGCTGTATGATGGCGTAACATGCAATGTATGGTTTTTATGAGCAATAAAATGGGCGGAAATGATGTTTATGTTGATCTCTATTCCAATTTTCTGTACAGGTTCCGGAACTCTCGGAACCGAGGTGATGCTAAACTTGTTTTGATATGTGCATTTTTACGCTGTCACAGGTGTCAGCAAATGACCATTCACAGAGAATTAGTGTCATTGTTGACATCTTGTGGGTTAGGTGGAAAGTGCCTAACGCCCTGCAATGACCGACATAAAGGCATCTCAGAAAGGGCATACATATGTTATTAACTTGCACTTTACATTTACACGGTACCTCAACTGAAACATTTTTAGCACATGGACAGAGTACCCATTGGTCTGTTAAGTGTCATACACCATTTGTGCTAGCTGTTTGGTTATCACTTTATGCTAATGGGCTATTACTCGCCCACTGTAAAGAGTTAAACGTAGGTTTTGAGTTTTGCGAAGAAAAGCTGGGATTATCACCTGTATACTTTCGCTCTACATATTGTACTAATTGTAACTGCAAGCTCTTTTGTATTGCACGCATTATAAAGAAGCTCCTTCTCTTTTAATCTCTCTCTGTCTCTCTCTGTGCGTCTCTCTCTCTCTCTCTCTCTCTCTCTCTCTCTCTCTCCCTCTCCCTCAGCGTCCCCCTGCTACTAAATAATTAATTAATTATTTTGGTTACGCCAGTATTGGAGACAAAGTGGTCGTCACCCCAAGTACCGTTATCCAACATGGCGGCGATGACGTCATCAACTGACAGCTGATGACGTCATCCAATATGGTGGCCGTGACGTCGGCTGATGACGTCATCCAAGATGGAGGCAAGTACTGTTATCCATGATGGTGGGTAAAGTGCCACGTTCCCCTCCCCCCCCCCCCCCCCCCACCTGGTGGAAAGTTCGAATTCTGAAGGGGAGATAGGTCAACTGGGCTATCTCTACTAACCTCGAAACCTAAGAAAATGGTGGGAAGATAGGTCAAGTGGGCTACCTCCACTAACTTAACCCCCTCTCTCCTTCCCTCCCCTCCCCCAGATGGCGGGAAGTTCAAATTCCATCAGGACAATGCAACACACCGCTACTAACCAAAGAAAATGGCAGGAAAAAAGGTCACTTGTGTTACCTCCACCATTCTGAGTCATCTGGGAAATATCAACTGCCTTCTACGTCAATTATATGTTTTATTTTGTTAGGAAAACTGTTTAGTAACGATGATATAGGTTATGACATGTTAAGGCTTTGAACGTATTTGAATTGATAGTGGAGAGCAGTCGTGCTCTTATGCTATTGGCACGCAGAAAGACCTGCTGTATAGTACTGGCGTATCCCAAATCCTGTACTGCTAGCGTTACGAAATGTGAGGTCGCTCCGCTGAGTTACACGGTAATCGCATTCGGCACTGCGTTTTGTCGTGTCTAATAGCATCGCCGAAATGAAAGTTTCGCCACCTGATTGCCACTGCCTCATCGCTTACTGTCGCAACGGCTGTGACAGGAAACGTAAAGCTTCTTTTGTTTGGGCCTCTTGCTTCCAAAGATGCAACGGACTTGATTTACAATAAACAAATGGAGAAGGAAAAACGAACACCTATAAAGACGTTACGAGCAAACACTGTGATTGTATTTGACACTGACGTCAACAGCGGACGGTGAAACCAACGTTTCAAGGTGCTTTGCTGTGGAAGGAAACGTCGAGCTAGCGACAACTGTGCACCATTTGAGGAAGAGTCTGTTGTCAGTGGGTTAGTAACTGCAAATATGCCAATAAGTTTTCGATTACAGTGCATACCATTAAATGAATGTCTGTAAGGTATTGCGGTTGGCCTGCAGATTGCCGGTTCGAAGAATTGCCCATGGTAGAAGTAAGATGTCAGGTATGCTTCAGTGTTGGTGTCCGCCGTCCTGACAAAGGCATAAGATTCAGTCCTGGACCATCGTACTAGACGGTCAGTTATTTGCACGGCAACCGCAGCACAAATTAAGTCAGGGCCGGTATGAGGTATACAATACCGGCGAACATTAATGGAATTAATTGCAGTTGTTTCAAAGAAAATGTCGTTTTTGCATGCTGCACATCGAAATTTTTATTTTTATTTATGCACCCAGAGGCGTTTCGCCTTTTCTACAAGGCATCTTCAGTGGGTGTCCTGAAATATTATGTGATTTGTCCATTATTACACATAGGTTATGGTTTCACCTCATTGCTTGGATGCAATGAATTAAAAGTTGCCTGTAAGTACCTTTCCATTTCGTAAAAAAACGTTAAGGAACTGTTTTTAAATATATAAACTAGATTTGAAACCATAAGCTATGTGTAAAAATGGAAAAATCATGTAATGTTTCAGGACACCCACTGAAGATGCCTTGTAAAAAAGGCGAAACGCGTCTGGGTACATAAATAAAAATAATAATTTCGATTTGCAGCATGCAAAAAAGGCATTTTCTTTGAAACAACTGCAATTTATATATAACTGCTGCGAAAATGGCCACTACAAGAAACGTGTTAATGGAATTATGTTACTGGCACACTTAATGACCATACTATGTATTTCGTTACATGATATAAATATGCTTACACTAAAAATTTATTGTAGGAAAGATTGTATTTTTATTGTCTGTACTATTTCACAAAGAAAAAAGTTTCATCTTAGCATTAACCCTCTCTGGAATTTAAACAAGTGAGTGTGAAAAGTATCAAGTGACAGTGCCGTGTTTACACTCATGCGCTGTGTGCCAGACAAATATATATTCAACAAAAATGTAAGTAAACATATCAGGGAGATGATTTAAGCGTACAACTCACTTAAGGTACACACAGACATAACTTAATACTTCTGTAAAGGGATAAATTTCTGTACACGACGTATCTGGCACACGCAGCACAAATAACCTCATCTAACTCCAAAAAGATCTATGATCAAAAACTAAAGCAGTAGTACACGTAAATGCAGCGTACCTGCCGCAGCGCATCGTACTAATACGCTTAATAAAAAATAAAAAAAAAAATAAAAATAAAGTGAAGCTCACAAAAGGGAAGGAGGAAACGAAATGAAACTTTACGGAGAGAGAGGATGTGTAATGTCCTATCAGTGATTAAAATGTAGTTTTTGTGTTGTTGTGATCTTCAGTCCGAGAGGCTGATTTGATGAGCCATACCAGCCCAACACGCTACTCTGTCCTGTGCAAGACTCTCTTCATCTCCGGAAAATTCAACCACTGCAACCCACATCCAATTGAACCTGCTTACTGTACCCTCTTTACGGTATTGGGCAAAATTTACAATGTGCTTTGCAATATAAGCCCATGTATCGGTATGTCATTGCACCCCTTCTGGGCTGGATGCATGCACTGATCCGGCTGAGAAGTGCGTCATAAAGAAGTTGTATCCTCTCCTGGGCAAGATGGCCCGCATCTGTTGTAAATGATCCATAATATCCTTGCTACAGGTACTAGGACGGAGAAGACATCCGTGCTGGTCCCACGTATTTACCATCGGGGACATATCTCGGGACTTTGCTGGTTATGGTGGTACTCAACATCGCACAGAAATGCCATAGAGTCACGAGTCACGTGTGGATGACCATCGCCTCTCCAGATCATTGGAAGAATGGGATCTCCTCCCAGGTCACGGCCATACTAGCCGACAGTGGTCATCCGGGTTAGTGCAGAACCGCGATTGATTACTGGACGTAATGAGACACCATACATTAGCAGTTCATGCTTCCCACTCCACATGCAACCGTTTGAATACGATGTTAACGGCAGACTGTACCTGAGACGGCAATTCCCTAGTCTGGTTGCTGCTAGTCTCCGACCAATGGCGCTGGTTCACACAGACTGTAGTAGGTATCCATTGCCTGTTCTCGGATGGCAGGCACACATGTGAAGGGGTTAGGATGTGCTTGGTGCACAATACGGCGGTCCTCCCTTCTAGTAGTCGCATATGGTCGACTGGAACGTTGACGCCTAGTACGGTGCCCTCGCGTTCCCACGAGGCCAAATATCGAGCCAAGTAAGATGAAAGTGGTTGCTCTGGCTCATTTTTATCTAATTTACTACTGTACCCCTGACTCCTTGATAAAAAATATAACATCGTGTAACTAGCTCTTGCCGGCCGCGGTGGTCTAGCGGTTCTAGGCGCTCAGTCCGGAACAACGCGACTGCTGCGGTCGCAGGTTCGAATCCTGCCTCGGGCATGGATGTGTGTGATGTCCTTAGGTTAGGTAGGTTTAAGTAGTTCTAAGTTCTAGGGGACTGATGACCAAAGATGTTAAGTCCCATAGTGCTCAGAGCCATTTGAACCATTTGAATTTTAACTAACTCTTATGTAATTGTGCTCTGTCTGTGTCTGGACCCTCTCTGTCGCTCCCCCGTCCCCTCCCACCGGCCATTGGGAGCTCTTGAGTTTAGGACTTTGCGTGGAGTGAACGTTCGTACTCTGAACTGGGCGGGCGGCGTGGACGCCACATGCTTCCAGAACTTCGAGCAGTAACCATGATGAAGTGCATCCAGCAACAGCGAGCAATTTGGAATAATAAGAATACTGCATTTGAAAGTTAGTACTTTCTTATTATTATTGCTATTGTTACTGCTGCTGTTATTCTGAATGTTCGTATACTTAGGTTATTGTAGTGTTGTTGCAGACCTACATGACTCCACACATTTACCAACGGCAGCAGCCTTAACAGTTGAGCTCCTCTACCTGTTGGCGTTCGAGCAGCTACAGCAGCAGTTACAGCAGTAGCAGTAGTCTCCATTTGAGCTCTAGCATCTGCTGGCTTTCGATCGATCCCAGCCAGTAGCAGCATCGAAACAGCAGTCAAGTGCTACTGCCATCAGAATGCTGCCACTGCTCTTCGCTATTATCTACAATTTAACGCCAAGTGGTTCAAAAGCTTATGAATGTGAGACTGGCACTAGACAGGGTCTCTGACGTTGTCATCGACATAGAGCGGGAGTGACCAGCAACTCAGCACAGAGACGGCACTTTGGCATGCAGGCCACTCTCGCTCGTCTCAGTGCACACTTCCCCATCATCCAGATAAGCTGTCCAAGTGGGAATGGTGGAGGAAATTAATATGTGCCGCATAGCAGTCGTGCATAGAACACGGCCTGGCTGGCATGTGGCTTGGTTTCATGTTACGTTATATTACGAAATTCGGAAAACTGTTGGCTGTATGCCATGAAGAGCGGTGTTATACTATTACTGGCCGTTAGTACAAGGGCAGACACCTACAAAAATAAAAAAAAATTAAAATAAAATGGAGTTTGCAACTGCATTACGTCATTACGCAAAAAGAAATAGTCTCTATAGCATGCTGTTAGACAGGGAATAAAATATCATAACACGTGAAAGGAAAAAAAATACCTAGCAGTCTTCTACCGACTACCATGGACACAATTCTCAATAGAATATATCGCAAACAGAACAAAGTTTTTATCATTATTTAATTTCTTTCGGTTCTATAAAGCCACAATAAAGTTGATATCTGCTACAGACTGTCGGTACACTGACAGGCGAAGGCAGTTTTTCGGATTACCGTCACTCAGACTGTCACGTAATGGTGACGCATTTAGTTCCATTATTGAAAAAAAAGTCTTTCACACACATAATTTGGTTCATGGATATCACTTTTGCAGCTTCATTATGGAGATGTGGAAACGTTTCCGAGGAAAGCTTTGATAGAACTCCAAAACAGTTTTAACGTAATTGAATTTGTCTTTTAGTCTGGAATTACACTACAGATTTTTTAGTTCCATTTGCAAATGAAGAGGGGCGCTTTAAACTGATACGGCAAATAGTTCTGAAAACGTCTGAAAAACAGATGCCAAATTGGCAGCGTCCTGAGAACGATTTGAAAACTGTTTCTGTATTTCTTCCAACGCCGAAATGAACTGTTCAGAATTGTCATTTTATTTAAGAACAGATGGATTAGGCAAATGGGCGGTGTTTTTCTTCAAAATTTGTCCTATCTACAACGTGATTTTTATTTTAAATGCATCCTTCTTTCCCATCAGACCAGATATTAATTATTTCTCGCCTTGCGGTGACCTACTGAGGGTGTTTAAGTGTGAAGTTAGGTCAACTAAAAATGCGAGATCTTCAATCTATTCTGTATTTTCTAACTTCGGTTCGTGCTGCCTTTTTCCTTCATAAAATGAACAGTGGCAGGTCTTAACTTGAAAATTCGTTCCAGACAGGAGCCTCGACTTAACAAACGTACTTTGCAATAATAAATCCTCTCTCCATACCGCTCCTGCAGTTCCACCAAAAACTATTGAAATTGACAACGTTACAACCCATGTAGCTTCAGATTATTTACTGTTCGGATAATCAGTTCCATGACGTGCACTACCCCTACAAACTTAGCACAAAGTCGTCTTAATGTACGAAAAAATGAATTCCGTGGAAATCGTATGTCAATCGTTGTATTTTTTTTTTTAAGCAACAAATGCTACGAGCCCATTTTGTGCTCCTCGCATCGCTAGCGTTCCATCGGTGGTAACTGACACCAAAACGTTCCAGTTCAGAACAACGGCTTCAATGGCCTCTTAAA
This sequence comes from Schistocerca americana, assembly GCF_021461395.2. Taxonomy (NCBI): domain Eukaryota; kingdom Metazoa; phylum Arthropoda; class Insecta; order Orthoptera; family Acrididae; genus Schistocerca; species Schistocerca americana. The sequence continues at coordinate 535,948,408 of NC_060130.1, forward strand.
CAGGTTTTCAGCAAATCTATGCTTCTCTTGTTTTCATTTATTGGTACCAGCTCTAACATTTCCTCTGTCAGATGTAGATTGCTGTCGACTACACGAACATAAATCGCAAGTTGTGTCGTGTCCGAAATTTCGATCTACTCGTCCAAAACCACCAAGAATGTGTTGAACTTGCTGGTATTGTCGATTAATTGCCTGCAGGCATCCGCTGCTAAGACAGGCATGTAGCGAAAATTTCCGCACCAAATGCCGGGGGAAACAGTGCCGCATAGCGCCACTACATGAGGTCGCGCCGTACCGAGTACTTCCGAGAATGAGCGAGAACAGCCAAGACAGACACAGCCTCGGCCCTCAAGTGGTCAGCACATTGCGCACACGTACTGTTTGGCGTGCCGTGACCGCTCTCGACACTCAATTTGTGCACGTGCGCTGTACGTGGTTGGAATTAGGCTACCTGTGTGGTATGTTCGAATGTATTGTTGTTGTGGTCTTCAGTCCGGAGACTGGTTTGATGCAGCTTTCCATGCTACTCTATCCAGTGCAAGCTTCATCATCTCCAAGTAACTACTACACTTTGCATCCTCCTGAATGTATTTAGTGTTTAGTGTATTCATCTCTTGGTCTCCGTCCACGACTTCCCCCCCCCCCTCCCGCCCCCCCACCCCCCACGCTGCCTTCCAATACTGAATTGATGATCACTTAATGCATGATATGTCCTACCAACCGATCCCTTCTTCTAGTCAAATTGTGCCACAAATTCCTCTTCTCCCCAATTCTATTCAGTACCTCCTCATTAGTTACGTGATCTACCCATCTAATGTTCAGCATTCTTCTGTAGCACCACTTTCCGAAAGCTTCTATTCTCTTCTTGTCTAAACTATTTATTGTCCATGTTTCAAACCCATACATGGCTATACTCCATACAAATATATTTAGAAAAGACTTCCTGACACTTAAATCTATACTCGATGTTAACAAATTTCTCTTCTTCAGAAACGCTTTTCTTGCCATTGTCAGTCTTCATTTTATATCCTCTCTACTTTGGCCATCGTCAGTTATTTTGCTCCCCAAATAGCAAAACTCGTCTATTACATAAAGTGTCCCATTTCCTAATCTCATTTCCTCAGCATCACCTGATTTAATTAGACTACATTCCATTATCCTCATTTTGCTTTTGTTGCTGTTCATCTTATATTCTCCTTTCAAGACACTGTCCATTCCATTCAACTGCTCTTCCAGCTCCTTTGCTGTCTCTGGCAGAATTACAAAGTCATAAGCAAACCTCAAAGTTTTTATTTCTTCTACATGGATTTTAATTCTTACTCCTAATTTTTCTTTTGTTTCCTTTACTGCTTGCTCAATATACAGATTGAATGACATCGGGGATAAGCTACAAACTTGTCTCATTCCCTTCCCCACCACTGCTTCCCTTTCATACCCCTCGACTCTTATAACTGCCATCTGGTTTCTGTACAAATTGTAAACAACCTTTAGCTCCCTGTATTTCACACTTGCCACCTTCAGAATTTGAAAGAGAGTAGTCCAGTCAACATTGTCAAAAGCTTTCTCTAAGTCTACAAACGCTAGAAACGTCGGTTTGCCTTTCCTTAATCTATTTTCTGAGATAAGTCGTAGGGTCAGTATTGCCTCACGTGTTCCATCATTTCTGAGGAATCCGAACTGATCTTCCCCAAGGTCGGCTTCTACCAGTTTTTCTATTCGTCTGTACAGAATTCGTGTCAATATTTTGCAGCCGTGACTTATTAAGCTAATAGTTCGGTAATTTGCACACCTGTCAACACCTGCTTTCTTTGGGACTGGAATTATTATATTCTTCTTGAATTCTGAGGGTATTTCGCCTGTCTCATACATCTTGCTCACCAGATGGTAGAGTTTTGTCAGGACTGGCTCTCCCAAGGCCGTCAGTAGTTCTAATGGATTGTTGTCTACTCTCTAGGCCTTGTTCGACCTAGGTCTTTCAGTGCTCTGTCTTATTCTTCACACAGTATCATATCTCCCATTTCATCTTTATTTACGTCCTCTTCCATTTCCGTAATATTGCCCTCAAGTACATCGCCCTTGTATAGACCATCTATATACTCCTCCAACCTTTCTGCTTTCCCTTCTTTGCCTAGAACTGGTTTTCCATCTCAGCTCTTGATATTCGTGCAAGTGTTTCTCTTTACTCCAAACGTCTCATTAATTTTCCTGTAGACACTATCTGTCTTATCCCTAGTGATATATGCCTCTACATCTTTACATATGTCCTCTAGCCATCCCTGCTTAGCCATTTTGCACTTCCTTTCGATCTCATTTTGAGAGGTTTGTATTCCTTTTTGCCTGCTTCATTTACTGCATTTTCGTATTTTCTCCTTTCTTCAATTAAATTCAATATCTCTTCTGTTACCCAAGGATTTCTACTAGCCCTGCTGCCTTAAATATTTCATCTCTCAAAACTACCCATTCTTCTTCCACTGTATTTCTTTTTACTGTTCCTGTAAATCATTCCCTAATGCTCTCTCTGAAACTCTCTACAACCTCTGGTTGGTCCCATCTCCTTAAATTCCCACGTTTTTGCAGTTTCCTCAGTTTTAATCTACAGTTCATAACCAATAGATTGTGGTCAGCGTCCACATCTGCCCCTGCAAATTTCTTACAATTTAAAACCTGGTTCGTAAATCTCTGTCTTAACATTATATAATCTATCTGAAACCTTCCAGGCCTCTTCCCTGTATACATCCTTCTTTCGTGATCCTTAAAGCAAGTGTTAGCTATGATTAAATTGCGCTCTGAGCAAAATTTCATTATTTTCATTATGGCAGCTACAACAGCAACCGTTACTAAATTGTCTCGAATAAAAAGCAGCCCACAGATGCACTAAATTCTTTTTATTTGAAACCTTGACCATGGTTTCTGCTATAATAATATAGCCTTCTTCGGAAGTCCTAAAAAATGATCAAAATAACATCTAGGCCAGTGATACAATCTACACATAAACTTCAAAATTAGTTAAGTGATAACATATTACTTACATAAACACTAATAAATGAAAAATGTCTTTGCCCAGCGGCTGCGTCACGGCCAATAAAACAACTTCAACAGACATAAGACTGTTTCGAACATAAGTAAAATTAGATATGGTAACGCATGTCCTCCGCCACTGCGTCTGTTATATTGGGCGCACAGTCGTCAAATGTGCTTCACCCTGCGTACCATACGAGTAGGTGGCACTCACCACAGTCAGCTACGTCGCACCGTTTATCAGGCAACTTGTCAATATGTACGAGAATAAATTAATAACAAGTCCACATGTGCAAATGAGGAACCATATACTAGTATGTAGGCTTGCTATTAATTTATTCTCGGACATATTGACTAGTTGCCTGATAAACGGTGCGGCGTAGCTGACTGTGGTGAGCGCCACATATGGTGCGCGTGTAGCAGCACATTTGATGATCGTGCGCCTGGTATAACAGAGGTAGTGACGGAGGACATGCATTACCAACTCTAATTTTACTTATGTTCGAAACAGTGTAATGTCTGTTGAAGTTATTGGATTGGTCGTGACGCACCCACTGGGCTAAGATATTTTTCATTTATTAGAGTGTATGTAAGTAATATGTTATCACTTAGCTAATTTTGAAGTTAACGTGTAGATTGTATCACTGGTCTATAAGTTATTTTTATCATTTTTAGGACTTCTAAAGATGGCTGTATACATACAGTAAAGCTGCATGCCCTCGGGAATAGTTACGGCTGCAGTTTGCCATTGCTTTCAACCGTTTGCAGTACCAGCACAGCAAGGCCGTTTTGGTTAATGTTACAAGGCCAGATCATTCAATCATCCAGGCTGTTGCCCCGCAACTACTGAAAAGGCTTCTGCCCCTCTCCAGAAACCACACGTTTGTCTGGTCTTTCAACAGATACCCCTCCGTTGTGGTAGCACTTTCGGTACGGCTATCTGTATCGCTGAGGCACGCAAGACTCCGCCCCAGCGGCAAGGTTCATGGTTCATGGGGGGAGTGCGAATACGCAGTACGAAAGTTGACTGACGAGTGCACAGGTTACGCCAGTTAAATTTGGAATGTCAAAAGGTGAACCAGCAGTAGCGAACATTTATGTAGAGGCAATACTCGAGTTAAGTACTGATGGTACACCCATATACATCAAGCACTCAAGTGTAACGAATTGGCGAGAACTGTATTGTGCATAAATGATCACAGCAGATAAGCTGTGCCACTGGCGGCAATATCTTAAGGGCTGCATTCCATGACATTATTGCCTCTTTGCGCACCAACAGAGTGAAGCTAGACCAGCAAAATCAGTGTATTAATACGTGCATTCCACATGTGCTGGAACCTATAACAGCTGAACCTATAAGTACGACCTGTGTGGACACTGGATATACTAATGGGATACCAATATATATAATTTGCCTGATAAGATTAAATGCAATACATTTCAATTCAAGGCGTATAAACATCAGCTGTTTGGACAATGTTGTGTACGAATATATACACATATACGTAAAAAGTAAAACATGTTGTGTTCAAAAAGTGATTCCTTTTTTCTGACACCTGTCATTATTAATATATTAATATAAAAAACTTATACGCTTAGATGGGGTATTTCATAAATGAGGAATAACTACAGCATTGTGAAACAACAACTCACAGTTTTACAGTTTTCCTTCTTTCGTTTGATACTACTTTGGGGTTCATTAAATCACCCAAGTTTTAATGTTCTATGTTCATTATTTCCGATTTTGATTTCCTTTCTTCTTCAGAGATTTGGAAATGTTCGTTTCCTTTTCGTTTCGGCTTGGAACCTCTCTTTCTATTTTTTTTTTTTTTTTTTTTTTGCCCATAAGCGCATTTTCTGTGATTTGGAGTTCTCTTAAGTTCATCTCCGTTTCCTTAAACCAATTTCGTTGGGTTTTCTGTTGGAGAAGTAGTCAATTTTTTAAAAAAAAGTCTGTCTAGGTTCATTCTGAGGATGTGTCCCGAAAATCATTTCTTTCCCTCATTGTAACTGACACGTTTTCAATAGCTTGTTAAAGTGTTTCAATTTTGATGTGAATTAGTTTGTTGTTGTGAAATCCTTCATTATTATTTTCATTTATATTATGTACATTTTTTTATTTGAGATGGTTTCATATTTACAAATTGTATTTGTGTGAAAAAATTTCATTTTTACAATTCGTGTACAGAGATATATATCAAAAGAATTATTAGTAATAGAGAGAATGAATATTCAATTTATATACATATTTACAACAGCAACAGCGGCTTTTTAAACCGCACTGAAAGCCTAGCCACTTCCAAATCAACCAGTTCTTTATTAAAGATTGGTGTCTACCTAAAATTTGGTTTGCCGATAATATCTTGCCCGCCATAACCTCCACCCCAGAGGTAAAGTAAGCGGATGTAGTTTAAGTTCTTACATTTTCCATAGTTTTCTCAAAACTCACGTTGAGCATTAATTTAAAATAATTCATTTTCAAAATCACACGTCACGAAAGCACTCTTTTACGCACATAAATCAACATAATCCTTCAAGCAGCGACCCTGGTCGAAAGAGATGGCACATATGATTCTGACGAGTTTCATTCCGAATCTGTGAGACTGCCGGAGGTTGCAGTAGTTAATGTTGTGCCTCTGCTTGTTAGCCAGAGGCGTTATCAGCTTGGGAATGGAACCATTACGTGGGACTAGGTTCTCTGGACATAACAGCAAATCGCTGTGTGCATCATGCAAATTGCTGCGTATGTGCTATCTGCCTCGAAGACATATCACATGTCGGAGTTAGGAGACACACCATTAATCTTTCTCTCTACTGTGATAAGTTCATAATCGTCGAATATCCATTGGACCCTCCAATCAACAGGGATTGTTGCATGGCAAATCCATATAAGTTATTTACATGCAAGTAGAGGATATAATTCGAATCATCAGACGGGGGGTACTCCTCCGCAATCATTTGCGGTTTATTCGCCTTAGCATACCTGTGCAGACACTGACAAAGTCCCCCGCGAATCCCGTCTTCGAAAAACAGTAACGTGTCAACACCAGTCAGAAGCTCGATGCTGACACGCCTATATCGTAACTTTGCATCCCACGAAAGGCCCGGTACAGTGTAATAAAAGGCAGGTTCCAAAGAGTACATCTCCACGCACACACTCAGGAACTTCTCAAAAATGTCCGCGAGCAGTCGGAAGTCGGTGTTAATGTATAATCTTGCATACCACCCCGTATTAAGGGTACTGCCAAACAGTCACTGTGTTCTCATATCTGCATCCAATGCCGTCTCACTAAGTCTCCCCCACGAATCGAGGTATGCGTAAGGAAAAACCCCCTTCTTTGCTACATTCTGAAACTTTGCATCATCGGTGTATGCTCATCTACTGATACACATATTTTGAAGCATCATTTCAGCGAGTTTCTGAAGCGACGCAGACGTGAAGCGAAGAGAATCCAGGAAGCAGATCGTGGTTCTTAGCGTGATTCTCTTTGAAAACGGTATGTACCGTTCAATTGTGTCATGTACGATACTGACTTTATCATCTCTCAAACCGAAATCAACAAAGTGAGCATCATACCCGCTCAAATTATGAAAGAAATCCGGTATGTCTCGTGGTAATTAGTATTTCAATCTGCATGCATTGTGAGTTGTACCGCGGAACATCGCACGTAGGTAGAGATTCCACATCTTTATCCAACGGTAGTACACAGATATGTCAATCAAAGGCTTGCTTGTACAATTTTTCGAGTGTGGGTGTTGGTGGATGTAACTGTAGCAGATTAGCAAAGAAGCCCCTACTAACATTGTTTCATAGCAGATCACTCATCTTTTTGCTAGTGATCCGTGCCATCATTGGTTGAATATTGCGAGACGTATCAGGTTGATAGGGAGTATTGATTAAATTATCCAGTAAAATAGTATTTCTTTTAAGCCATTTACTTCCATTAAATTTTCCTTTGTTTGTGTAACATGACCGTTACTACTGCGAGGTGCAGTAGCACAGTAACCAGTCTCGTGTTTACACTTATACGAGGTGGTTTTTTCCGCCCTTTACAAACTCTAGGAATTGATCGGTAAGATGATACAGAACAAAAAAGATCTAATTAATTTATTTCCGGAAATGCATGGTTTCTATGCTAGAGACCATTTATTCAATCATACTTTGTTACAGAGACGGAGGTCTAATACGCGCTGTACCGTGAGCCACAGTTACAGTATGCATGGTTTGCTCCTAGATAGTGGTACTGATCCTCATACGTCATACCCTGGTGCTTTCTCCTGCCGCAGTAATTGGTAATATTGTGTCCGATTTACTTCTCTAGCTGACTCACCTTGTAGTGGATGCGATACAGCGTTGTATTCAGTGGTTCCGGATTCTAATCGAGAGCTTGCCGTCATGGTGCTTACTTACGGAAAGGCAAATGGCAATGGGTGGCGGACAGCAAGGTTGCATCAGAAGACCTATCCCCGCCGACAACAACCACAGCAGCCAATGTTTGCAACAGTGTTTCGCCGTTTGTCTGAGAGAGGGTCGTTTGAGGAAGCAGGAAATCATGAAGGACGTACCCAAAATGTTCGGACACCAGACTTGGAGGAAAATGTGATTAACACTGTGGTAGGCGACCGCCATGTTTGTACAAGGCAGTTGGCCCACCAATACAGGATATATCAGACTACCGTGTGGGACATTCTCCATGACAGCTGTTACTACCCTTATCACTTACAGGGTGTGCACGGCTTACTTGGAACAGACTTTCCACATCGGGAGCATTTTCGTCACTGATTTCTTCAACAGGCAACCACGATTATGGAATTTATGTCAACCATCCTAATCACAGATGAAGTCACCTTTACGCTGAGTGGTATCTTCATCTTTCATAACAGTCATCTGTGGGATAGTAAGCAGGAACCCCACGGTGTGGTGACATCGAATCATTAGCATCGGTGCAGCTGGAGTGTGTGGACCCTATTTTGGGACTAGTATTCCTTCCACGTCGCCTAACAGGCCAGAACTATCGGCGTTTCTTGTGGGTGACCGTGCCTCCGCTGCTGGAAAAATGCCATTGATGACTGGAAGGGTTATGTTGCTGCTATATGATGGTGCTCCAGCTCATTTCGCCGTTAACATCTGAACGCATCTCAATTGTGTCTTCTCTGGTTGATGGATAGGACGAGGGGGTCCAGTTTATGGCCTGCTCGTTCACCGGATCTCAACCCGTGTGATTTGTGAGGCCATCTGAAAAGTATCGTGCATGCAGAGCCCATTCCAGATTTGCAGATACTGGAGCAGCGTATTCATGGTGCTTTTGACACTGTCCGGATGTACTGGCCCATGTGAACCGTAAGACAGAACATGCTAAGGCGCTTACACGACTGTGTTGACGCACATGGAAGCCATTTTCAACACATGCTGTAACTGTGGCTGATGGTACACCGCGTATTAGACCGCAGTCTCTGTCACAATGTTTGATTGAATAAATGAGCTCTAGCATGGAAACCATGCATTTCCGGACATAAATTCATTAGACCTTATTTTTTCGTTTCCTCTCATCGATCAATTCCTAGAGTTTGTACACTGTGGAAAAAATTACCCTTTAGATACTATGCACAGTTTACGCTCTTCACATATTATGAATGCCGAATCAGGTCCTAGAGTGAGTTAATCCACGAAAAACTGTCAGTTCACTTCTCTGTGTATCATAGGTCCTGCTGCAGGGCTGGTCCTCGAGAATTCTCCTTATCTACAGATCTTCATCTCTCCTGTGAATCAGTCCTTCACCTGCCTCGAAATTCAGCTGTTGAGAATAACGTAATAAATTATCGGACTGGAGCTTATTTCCATGAAACTTTTTTATTTTGTTATATGTTACGTAATAACGTAAGACAGGTGTCTCTATGATATGCGTGGTAGCTTTATTTACTTCGCTTCTTAACCTATAATTCGTTTAAAATTACTTGACTGTTGATGTCTGTCACTTGGCGCTTCAGTGTTGGCACATCGTCTACCGCTCGGTTGAAGGAGATACGCAAACACTGCGGTTCACGTTACATGTGCTGCAATGTTGTTCATGCAACGGGAAGCAATGTCGTAAGCTGCTCCCATCAGGTACGAAGTAAAAGAGAGAAACTCCTCCCACAGCTGATTTTATGTGACCAATGACTGAATTGCGGCAGACGTCGTGTTTTGTAGCCCTGAATTTAGACTCGTATCCTAATCTAACCACAACCTCTTGATATGAAATGTATCCGAGAAAATGGCGGTCAGCAACCTGCGGCAGGACTATTAATAGCGCTCGCTATGCTCACGGTGATTACATCTGACCTCTACGTGCAAACTCAGGTGAGAAAGAAATTCAGTTTCAGCACTAAAAGCGAATTTTAACTTCTCGCTTTTGCTCCGCGAGCTGACGCGATACCGACCGATGATCAGTCCTGATTGGAACTCTTAAAGGTTACAGGCGGTACAAGCAGACGCTAAAAGCAAGAACAGTGATAGGAGAAAAAATAAGAGGAAATAAAAAGCGGATACGATGATGAAAATGATGCACCAAAAGATAAAAGATATATGAAATGTATATGGACAACCATCAGCTGGATAATCTATGCATGCCCGGAGGAACCTTGCATCGTAGTTTGTAATAACACAGGCTCTGCAATAACGTAAAAGATTAAACATAAAAAATAGACTGAAACCAATTAATTGAAAGTAATAATAGTCACTTTGGTAAAGATTTAAAAAAAAGAAAATACATTTTCATCACCTCGCGATATTCGGACCGCATCTTGTCGTACCACAGAATGCGTCACTACCATTGCGCTACGGAAGACTTCCAGTTTCCAGTGTTATATTTACTTATCTGTAGGACCTGTTGAACCGCGTGACCGCTAAGGTCGCAGGTTCGAATCCTGCCTCGGGCATGGATGTGTGTGATGTCCTTAGGTTAGTTAGGTTTAAGTAGTTCTGAGTTCTAGGGGACTGATGACCTCAGAAGTTAAGTCCCATAGTGCTCAGAGCCATTTGAACCATTTTTTAGGACCTGTTGCAATGATAATTTCCTGTCTTCAAAAAGTTCCGTTTTTCACCATGTTATATGAAGTTTACCTACTGTAGGTCGATGTCTGTGATGATAGTTTGATATTTTGTGCGAAAGACTAAAGTAGTCTTTGGCTAGCGATGTGTACGAAATGTGCGGATTTCGTTACCATCGTTTTGTATGTGTATTTGTGTGTGTGTGTGTGTGTGTGTGTGTGTGTGTGTGTGTGTCTTGTTTCGGGTGTGTTTATCATGTGTGATGAAATGCGAAATAAAAGGGCCACACCTAGAATGCGAGATAAAAGAAAAAGCCAAACAAGGAATTGGAAATTAACTGACCATTTCTTGTGCCAGTTTGGCAACGGCGAACAGTTCAACCATGACAATGAGCGCTGTAACTGCAGGAAGACACTTCCAGAACGCGAAGTGTCAACTATCAAGAAATTTCAACCAGACTAAAGTCACCTTTTGTGTGTCCACCAAATCTAATATACGCCTCCCAGCACCGTCTATCTGGAAGGACCCATGGTCACACAAACGCCCGAAAAAAGCTTAACGTTGTGTGATGCGGTTGGTGTCTGTGGGGGTGCTTGTTTTGGTATAGCCGTGCTCTCTCTCGACCGTTTCCATCTGCCTGGCCGTACGCAGACACTATCTCGGCTTTTTCCCGACATGAATGCTTGACCATTCGGTTGCTTACAATACACTGCGTCAATCACACAGCCTGCAACATGCGGCACGTGGTCTGGTCAGAGGGACTTTCATTCGTCAGCGCCATCTATCGTGGCAACTATGTATTTCCAGACGCATGTTCATAGGACCTTTTCTCCTCCATTTCCAGTCAGGAATCCGTCCCTGCAGTTTGTTGGTTTTATTGATGTTCACCCTTTATGTATGATGCATAATATTTAAGCGACTGAGGAATTCGGGAGAAAGTATAACAGATGATGTTTAAGAACATGTGGTAGCACTTTGACTTTTCCAATTACGTAGTGAGTCATATTGACAGAAAAATGACTGTGAGAAAGAAGGCAACAGTATTTTGAGGTCGACAGAATAAACAAAAAATAAAAACAAAAAGAGAGATTGTGTAGGGTAGACTGGATACGGTTGTGACAGTCGTCATATTAGCCAAACAAAAAAGAATAACGTGGAGAGTGGGAGGGAGCCAAAAGCGGCGTGCCTGTCTGGACTTGTGTCACAGTATTGCGTCAGCCGTCGCGCGACAATAACGCTAGCAGCGGTCAACATTACTTTTCAACAGTCAAAAGTAAGTTTCTTGATTTCATTTCTTTCAATGATTGTTGCTATATATGTACTGATAAAGTCATGAGAGTTTCTTCACGTTAAACGTTAAACATTAGTAGTTTAATATCAGTGGTTACTTCGAACGTAGAAAATTTTGTATTGCCATTGCGATGTTTTTCTTGTGGAGGAGTGCGTTGGGTACGGTTGTGACATATTTTCTGAGTACGGTTGTGACATGTTTTAAGCGTACGGCTGTGACATATTTTCTGCGTACCGTTGTGACACGAAGACAATTATTTTTTTCTAGATGCCCAGAAAGAGGTTGAGGAAGACTGACAGAGGGCAGTGTGGCATTACAAAATATGGAGACGGTTATAAAGAAGTGAAAAACGGGAGTTATATACGGAGAGCCGCGGAAATGCACGAAGTTAATCGCATGTCTTTGCTACGATACATTCGTAAACGCGATGGAGTCACTGCAGGCCAGAATGAAGACAGCGTCAGCATGGGATATGCCGCACATAATAAAGTGTTCTCTGAGGAGCAGGAACAGCAGCTGGCACTTTATATAACACGATGCGCAGAAATATATTTTGGCCTTTCTCCGAAAGAGGTGCGGAAGCTAGCTTTCGAACTTAGTACTAAATACAATCTGAAGCGACCTGCTACTTGGCTCGAGAATGAGATGGCTGGCGAGGAATGGTTTCGTTCATTCATGAATAGAAATCCTTCACTCTCTGTTCGCGTAGCTCAAGCAACTAGCCTTTCAAGAGCAACGAGCTTTAATTAAACAAATGTAAAAGCTCTTTATGACAATTTGCAAACTGTTATGGACAGACAGAAATATGAACCACAGGATATATACAATGTTGACGAAACAGGCGTCACTACTGTCCAAAAACCTGACAAGGTAGTAGCAAGACGTGGAGTACGCCAAGTGGGAGCTCTTACTTCAGCTGAGCGAGGCACATTAGTCACAGTTGCTTTTGCAGTAAATGCCTTTGGGAATACTATGCCTCCTCTATTTATATTTCCACGGGTTCGTTATCGTGATCATTTTGTTAGGGATGGGCCTGTAGGATCAATTGGGACTGCAAATCCTTCAGGATGGATGCAAGATGAATCGTTCTTAGTATTTCTCCAACATTTTAAGAAATTCTCTAATGCTTCTCAAACGCATAAAGTGTTGCTATTGCTGGATAACCATTCCTCACACATCCACATCAACACACTGGATTTTTGTGAAGAAAATGGAATCACATTGCTTTCATTTCCTCCACACTGTTCGCACAAACTACAACCCTTGGATAGATCTGTGTTCGGACCCTTCAAGAAAGCTATAAATACTGCTTGTGATGGCTGGATGCGGAGTCACCCTGGAAAAACAATGACAATCTACGATGTACCAGGTATTATCAAAACTGCTATGCCTCTGGCTTTCACACAATCGAACATTCAGGCTGGTTTTTGCAAAACTGGTATTCACCCCTATAATCTTAATGTATTTCAAGAAACTGACTTTGCATCTTCCTTTGTTATGGACAGAGCAAACCCTGACAGAGAAAAGAACGCTTGTGCAACACCATCTCTTGAAATGCACACACCGAACCCTGAGACTGGGAAAAACAATGCTGGAGTTAATAATGAAATACCACAGTTTTTAACACAAGAATTTGGCTTCTCACCATCGTCTGAAATAGAAAGACCTGACTCTGGAGAGAACAATCCTGAACGCAATCATGAAATGGAGCCACTTTCAGCTTCCTTATTATGCGAATCTTCAATCCCAAGTTCAAGTAGTATTGAGATAACTGCGTCATTCTCAGCCACTCCACCTGTTTTCTCGCCTTGTTCGGCCTTTTCCTTAGGCTCCGCAAAGAAAAACAATAGGTTCCAGAAAAAAAAAGTTAACCATTTGTACAGACACGCCTGAAAAAGAGGCAGCTAGGCAAGAATATGACGAAAAAGAAAAACGATTGAAGGCTCAGCAGGTAAAGAAACATCTTACTGAATCAAGAGGAGTAAATAAAGGAAAAGGAAAAAACAAAGCAAAGAAAAGGAAGATACCACCTTCGTCATCGGATAAAGAAGATTATTTCCGTCTGGTTTGCTTAGGGCCATATTCAAAAAGTAGGCCTGGCGAAAAATGGATAAAATGTCAAGGAAAATGTGAGCTATGGTCCCACTTGGAGTGCGCAGGTGGCAGTCGGTTTTACATTTGTCATAATTGTGATGAGTCAGACTAGATCTCAGTGTCGTACTTTTGCACTTTTAGAACTAAGAATCAACCTTATATTTCTCCTGTTCTTTGTTTTTTTGTGATCATATTTACACAAATGCATAGATTTTCCTTGAATAAGACATTTTAAGATTTGTTTCACTGGTTTTTATAATGCCTCTTTATTTGTATGTTTTGTATTTCAAAACACTTAATATATTGTATAGTTTGATATTTTAGTTAAATTCTTTTGCGTATGACTGTTATAATAACAGCTATAGATGCTAGAGTTCCTTATTAATTACAAGCTATTAAAGTGTACCAAGATTATATTTCTTTTGTTGCATAAAAGTTCAGTTTTTACAGAAGAAGATCATGTTGCTATTATGTTAGATATTAGTTGCAATAAAACTGATTTTATATTATTTGATGCAATATTTAACGTGTCACTACCGACCCCAGGTACTGTCACAACCACCCCTGGGGTGTGGTCGGTTGTGACATTTTTCATTTTTTTTCTAATTTGCTCCTATGAGATAACCATTGTAACTAGCGACAAAATTTTAATATTTTCATTTAGACAAATGTACACTGTACTGTAAAAAACATTTGTACTCCATCTAACTCGCATAGTAAAAACAATATAGGGAATCAAATGAAAATTGTCACAACCATACCCAGTCTACCCTACTGCACACCAGCTGATCCTTCTGTCAGTGTAAATGTACGCTTTAACATACAAGATTTTCCTAGAAAAAAGTAAAACTGAAGAGCCCTTACAGTGAGTTTGAGAGCAGAACTAAATGTCACAGCATTAATGGAGAGTATTTTGGGGTCGATCGCGACCAAGTAACATCTTTCAGAATATTGGGAGGGATACTCTGGGCTACTATTTTATATGTACTGTTTGCATTTTTTGCAGTCTGTAACATAGAGGCAAATTATCTGCATAGTCATCGCATTACTAGCGGGGCCTCTTTCCGAAATCGCCTGCAATACTGCAATACTCCTGCAAAATGTAGCGAGTACCACAGTATGTGAAATAAGATAGGTGTTTTCTCAGAGTTTTTTCAACTGGATCCGGCTATTCGCAACTGTATTAGACCCCCATTAAACCATTTAATCGTGACCTCAGTAGGCGTTTGACCGCTAACAGACAAATAGCTGGAATTGTAGGCTATATAGAGAGCACGTCACAGTTTAACTCCACCCAGGAGAAAAGCATTCTGGAAGTGTATTTATTCGTTAATTCCAGCAAAGAACAGTGTTATACTATGCTAGTGTTATGTATTGTAGACGTCGGGAACAGAGGAGTGAGTGCTATGCTGCTTTGCCACGGAGCGTAGTTACAACATTGGAAGAAAACTTGTTTACATGTTCTCGTTACTCAATAGGTGGGATAAAGTGCACGTTCTGCCTGCGGAATTGAGCAATGTGTTCCGCAGAAAGCGGTTCAGCTGGGACAAGGAGTCGTGCGGGACGCGTTCGTTCGGCTGTGCATACTCGTAATCGTGTGTTGCAAAGTTCATTTAGAGTACGCCAAGCGCTTTCGGTGCATTGCAATCTAGATTTGGAAAACATAGTACAGAAAATTATGTTACAAGGAAACACGTATCAGTCGCGTTTGTATATCAATTCATTAAGGATAAACTGTTGCCATGCAGTCATTAGAAACTGAATGTCAACAGATCAGTTTCTGATGGGTAAAGACTTATTAGAAATTGGATGTGAACTTGTCACTTTCTAATGGCTAAGGCCTTCTCCTTAGATTTGATGTTTATAAAACTTTTGGAGATTATCTCATGAAAACAATTACTACATCGAGTTCTATTAATAGAAAAAGGAGGAATAAAACTAGAAGTTGTGTGTCGAATTTTTTGTAACTTATGAGAAATATAAAACAGAAGAAACGACGAATTAAAACAAGGAAAACGGTTCTAACTGTGGTAAATAGCCCTATTTTCTTGTCATCGTTAGCTGTAAGGCATATTACTGTTTTAGTTACTTATACATCTGGAATCACCGTTAGTGACAGCAAAGATGGTATGAACACCCGTCACATGTTCAAGCAGTAATAATGATGAAGATAATAAATCGCACATCTCATCC
Organism: Schistocerca americana; assembly: GCF_021461395.2. Classification (NCBI taxonomy): domain Eukaryota; kingdom Metazoa; phylum Arthropoda; class Insecta; order Orthoptera; family Acrididae; genus Schistocerca; species Schistocerca americana. The sequence goes on from NC_060130.1 coordinate 535,964,034, forward strand.
ATCTGGGTGCTTACACCAATGTTCCTGACGCGGCTTTATTTAACATGTGTAGTAATTATGCTGTTGGGGTGTTTTTATATGAACCCATCTCGCTGTGTGGCAATCTGTTGCCTACGCAGTTCAAAACAGTAGTAGTGAAGCCCATGTGAAGCTCTCACCTGCAGAGATTATTGAAATGCTGCCCCAGGTGGCCGCTGGCGGGATTAATTACTAGGGATGGGCGAATCGATGAGTTACATTCGTGAGCTGTGCCTCAAAACGAAGTAAACAAGGGAGATATGTCGGCTGCATTACAGAAAATCTATAGAGATTGCAGTCGCAGATAAATGGGGATTATAGCGCTAAATATTTAATTTTTAAAGTAAAATATTTAGATATAAAAGAAATTAATTATTTTTAATTAATGTTTTTTTGTATGGCTTACCACAAAGTAATTTATTGTATCTATATATCTTTGTTGGGTTCATACTGAATGTATGCTATTTTGGGACGCTCTATTGATGATCTGTGGTGCTCTCTTTTCTTTTGAAAATGTTAAGAGTTAAGTGCATCACAGAGAGTGAGTGAGTTTAGGATGGCGTTTCTACGTGCGCATATGACTTTAGAAGGTACAAACGCATAAGATTCAGTGTCCAGTGTAATTCTATGGGTGAACTCCTAAGTGGGTATAATTTTCATCACTAAATGTGAGTGTATCTGAGATGAAGGCACTAGAGCAGCAACTGTAGTAATAATCGGAAATAAGTAAACACCTTCAGGTAGTTCCTTTGCGACGAGGGAGATGTGATCATTGAAACTTATTAACAGCATATGTAATGAATTGACACACAAGAAGTTTGGTGCACTTGTCATGATTCTCAGACGTAGTTACAGTGAGCAAAGGAGGAGAACATCAAGGAATGTAATGTAACAAAGAGCTAATGGACAATTTGTCGAAACGTGATCAGGCGTTAATTAACAATCTAGACGAAATGAACGAATCTCGCAAAGCTATGAATAACAGGCTAACTGGAAGTGAACAGTTGAAAATGAGAACCATATAGATACAAAAAAAAAGCCACACACTCAAGGACTGCGTTCAATGGCACCAAGGTATAATATGTGAATACTGAGGTATTGTAGTATTAGTAATTCATCCTTGACGGTCATCGGCGATCAGATGGCGCGCTGGAGGCCTATCTGTGCACTATCCGTTTTGACTCTGCAGGCGGTAACTGCGCTGGGTTTAGAGGCGAACAGTGTGTACAATTTTCATTATAACATTCAACTATGCTCCGCGGACGAGAAAGAGCTCCTGTTGAACAACTTCACCCATTTGAGCAGGGTCGCATTATGGACCTGCGGGAAGCTGTATGGACGTATCGACAGGTTGCTGTACATGTTGGGCATCGTGTATCGGTGGTGCATTGCTACTTTCAGTAGTGGTCTGTGGAAAATTCGCACACCCATACACCAGATTTTGGACCCCCATGTAGTAGAGATGCAGGTCAAGATGGACGCTTTGCGAGAGTGGCAGTAGCCAACCGAACATCATCCAGGGAAGACATACGGGCACATGCTGCACCTGATGTGTCACCAAGAACCATTGGCAATCGTCTGCTTGCAGGAGGACTAAGATACCGTATTTTTCTACCACTGACGCTACGACACCATCAAACATGCCTACTCTGGTGTCGTGAAAGAGTCGAAGAGAGAGTGGAATGGCGCTCTGTTGTCTTCAGTGAAGACAGTAGCTTCTGCCCGTAAGCGAGCGATGGAAGTGCACGTGTAAGGCATAGACTTCGTGGGTGCTTTCGCCCACGACACATAGGGCCCATCCCAAGCTTCGTGATTTCGGGGTCGATCAGTTACAACTCGTGGTCAAATTTGTTGTGTCTGCAGGGTAAAGTATTCGGTGCCTATTACATTTCACAGGCTGTTATTTCCATCCTACTGTCATTTCTTCGAAAGGAATGTGATGCACTTTTTCAGCAGAGCTGTTAACATCTACATAAGGCTGCTGCAATGTAGAGTGTTCTTCATGGTGTGCAATAACTACCCTGGCCAGTGAGAACATCATAGCTCCCGCCTATAGAACACGGATGGGAGATGATGAAGTGGGAACTTGAAACTTACTGGCAGATTAAAACTATGTGCCGGACCGAGACCCGAACTCGGGACCTTTGCCTTTCGCGGGCAAGTGCTCTACCAAATGAGCTACCCAAGCACGACTCACGCCCCGTCCTCACAGCTTTAATTCCGCCAGTACCTCGTCTCCTACCTTCCAAACTTCACAGAAGCTCTTCTGCGAGAGCACTTGCCCGCCAAAGGCATAGGTCCCGAGTTCGAGTCTCGGTACGGCACACAGTTTTTATCTGCCAGGAAGATTCATGTCAGCGCACACTCTCCTGTAGAGTGAAAATTTTATTCTAGAGACATCCCCCAGGCTGTGGCTAAGCCACGTCTCCTCAATATCCTTTCTTCCAGGAGTGCTAGTTCTGCAAGGTTCGCAGGAGAGCTTCTGTGAAGTTTCAAAATTTCGTCTGTAGGTGATGTACGTTACAAGCAACGTGCTGTAATTGAATTTCTCACTACAGAGGAAGAAACTGTGGGGAATATTCACAAACGCTTGTGCGAAGTCTATGGAGCATCTGCTGTCGACAGAAGTACAGTTAAACGCTGGGCACAGTGGGTGAGGTCATCATTCGGCGGAGGTCCACTGTTTGCACCGGACGGGGAAACCATTCACGGCTCTCACACCTGACATGTTGTAACGAGCTGATGTCGTTCGCGAGGACAGACGCATTACGACTCGGCCATTAGCGCTACATCTTGTCAATCAACAAAAGATGTGTGGATGCAATTATCCACATTCTTGAATATTCAAAAGTGTGTGCAAGATAGGTCCCGCGGTGTCTAACAATGGACCACAAATCGCACAGAAAAAACATTTGCCATGATTACATGCAACGTTTTGAAGCTGAGGGGAGGCGTTCCTATCCCGGATTGTGATAGGTGATGAAACCTGGGTTCACCATTTTGAGCCCGAAACAAAACGACAGTCGATGGAATGACGCCATTCCCACTCCCCACAGAAGAAAAAAGTCAAAGAAACTTCGTCTGCCTGTTGTTTTATAATTTACACATCTCCACTACGTTCCTCTTAGTTGTTAAATGACACATGGACAGCTGTTGAGATGAGTATTGGAAATCCAAGCTTGTAGCTTTGAGATTTTTTATCTTCGAGATACAGATATTAGCGTGGCTGATGTTTGCCGGCAGGTAGAGAGGAAAACCTAAGACTCAAGGACGAATACAGTGAAGTAACAGTGCTGCAGGCAAAGAAAATTTCCTTCGAGAATTTTATAAAAGACATATTTACTCCTGTGACTGTAACAGTCACAGGCGTAAATATGATGCATTTTTTAAAGTGCTACATGACTGTGAATCCCAGGTATAAAAAATTAATTAATTCCTTCGAGAATGTCTTGTAAATGGTCCTTAAACAATCAAGTAGGCTGCATGGAAAATATAAAAAATATATATTTTGTGTTTTTCAAGGACTATTTAGGGTGACAAGAGTAGCCCGTTTCAAAGCCGTGGAGCTCACGTATCCAGAAACAGAAAGATCATGTGCGTATATAATATTACCTTCTAGTGCGGATCATTAATAGCATGTAGAAAAAAGTTTAACACCTCTTCAAATACAGACGATGGCCGAGAATTACTGGTGATTTATCTTCCTACATCACTTTTGCATGTAGATGGAATACTCTGAGGAACTGACTGTGAGAGATTCAACAATAACCTAACTGTCTTACAAAGTCTTAGCGGCGAACGTTATGTAACTGTAGATTTGTTAATTACGTTTTTAAACTGCACTACGCCACGGGAATCGGCACCTACTGCCTGTAAAGTCCGTTTATTGTAAGAATCTGTGGACTAGACCACGCAACACACAAGCGGTCAGCAGTGCCAGCTGAGCAACGCGAAAGTAACCAGACGGACAAAGTCGAGTGTGTTTGCAACATGTAGCTTGAAAGATGAAGATTCAGCGGGTCTCAGTGTTACACGGTGTGAATTTCTCAGTGTGCTACCTGGCGAGAGCGGGTAAACAGCTTACCGGGAGACAATTGAGAAGTGGAACTCAGCTGACAAAGACCACTACACAACGCGGGCCAAGGGCACCGAGAAGGATTGACCGCCGAGCTGAGGGACGAAAGAGATACGGAAGCAGTGGAGGCTGAGTCGGGCTGCCGACAGTAACCGCCTTCCCTGTTGACGATGATAGTGGGGCAGCACAATGAGCACATCACGCAAAAGGGATACGCTGTAGCACTTGACACAGATGTGTTTACTGAGCTATACGGCTGACACACAGGAGACATACGGCTCGCACTTCCGGAGCAAGGACACCTCCTACAGTCCTTCATCGCAATCAGTGTAAACATAATCCGTCACTGAGATTGCGTCGAATTTGACTTGAGAGCAGACCTTCGAGTATCTAAAGCGATAACTGGGGCGATGCTCGTAACGTGTTTTCACAAGACAAACTGAAAATAACTTACGAGAGCGAGCTGAAAAGTAATGCTTCAGAATTTTTCTTCTGTTATCAATAACGGTTAAGCTGTTACATTATATGCATATTACTCGGTCGACTTTATCGCTTTACCGAAACAAGTAGAACCCTCTGCCGCTAGGGGGCTCCGAACTGTAGCATGTGTAACATGGCGGTGTGTAACGTAACTATGTTGATGTGTGAGAAGCAGCGTACTGAAATCGCAGACAACATGCCTTCGACTGAAATTCATAGGCGAATGAATGCTGTGTACGGTGATGATTGCATCTATTTCAGTAATGTGGGAAGTCGGGTTGTTCGTGCTCGTATTGAAGGAAACGGTGGTACTGATCTCAACGTGTATGACACACCTCCAAGTGGACGACAGCGGACGGCAACCGACGAGTTGCAGCGGAATCGGGTTGACGAACTCATCAGAGAAAATCAACGGATAACATTCACGCAGCTTCAGGTAAGCGTGGCATATCGTGAGAGCGTGTAAAGGGCGCTGTTGCAGAACTATGGTGCAGAAAACTGCGTGCACGGTGGGCGCTTCCGATACGACTCCTGACATAAAACGGAGGAAACTGGACGTCTGTCAACAATTTCATTTGAGTTTTGAACGTGAGGGTAATGATTTATTGAACAACATTTTGACAGGCGATGAAAGACGACTTCACCATTTTGACCCAGAAAACAAGACAGCAAGAATTGTGTTCCACCACGAAGGACTACTGACGCCAAAAAAAAAAAGTTCAAGACCATGCCATCAGCAGGCTAAGTCACGCTCAGGGTATACTGCATTTGGAATTCATTCCTAAAGGCACCGCCATAGACTCTGCAAGCGCCACAGACTCTGTAAGGTACTGCGAGGTCCTCAGAAAAGTGAAAGCACGAATTCGAAGATGTCGTCCACGCACGGAGCACTCTCTCCTTCAGCGTGCCAATGCCAGGTCACACACAAGCGCTGTGACATCTGCTACAATCACACGCCTTGGGATCGCTATCATCGGTTATACCGACTTGGCCACATCCGATTTTCATGTATTACCAAAGTTTACAGAACACCTTCGAGTACTTCACTTACCGAGCGAGGTGGCGCAGTGGTTAGACACTGGACTCGCAATCGGGAGGACGACGGTTCAATCCCGCGTCCGGCCATCCCGATTTAGGTTTTCCGTGATTTCCCTAAATCGCTCCAGGCAAATACCGGGATGGTTCCTTTCAAAGGGCACGGCCGACTTCCTTCCCCGTCCTTCCCTAATCCGATGAGACCGATGACCTCGCTGTCTGGTCTCCTTCCCCAAACCAACCAACCAACCAACCAGTACTTCACTTCTATACTGTTGAAGCGGTGAAAGCAAAGGCTGCGGCTCTGTAAAGTAAAAAATTCTACAGGGAGGTATCAACAAACTGGCCTCTCTTTGGTGGAAATGTGTTCGTCGCCAGAATGACTATGTTGAGAAAGAGGTATGTAGATGTGAAGAATAAAGATTTAGAATGTTAGTAAACTATGTTTAATTTAAAAAGGTCTAAGAATTATTACAAGAAAAAATAATCGGAGGCACTACTTTCAAGCACACTCTAGCATACAGGGTGCAATCAGATTCCCTTTACAGCTCTGAGGACAGGTTCCTCACACCAAAAGAAGAAGAAATATGCAGTAAACTTGGCCTGTAAGACGCTACCTTAAAAGCTATAAGAACTTGTGCTATAGAAGAAACGCGTTTCGCCGTAGCGAAAATGAACGATTGCTCATAACTGTTAAAGTATACATTTTTTAACCCATGTTTACTGGAAATTTCTTTTTTTGTTTGGTTTTACTGCCTCCTCCCAAAATTTGTAAAGCAAAGAGCTTTCAGTAGAAGGGATGTGCTTCAAAGTAGTGAAGATAAACAAGTGCTCTTAGCTCTCATGCTTTGCGGCTTAGAGCGCTTAATTACTAGCGATTTTTTTTTCTTCTTTTGATGTAAGGGACGTGTCCCCGAAGTTTGTTACACCGTATATAGGTAGGCTTCCGCGGCCGGAGTAAATATCATTAAAATCTTTCTGAATGTACTGCCGTCCACATGGCCGATTACCGATGCGGTCGTTGCAATTACCTTAGTCGCACCATTGACGAGCAGGGATATACCAAAACTATGAAGAATATTTGCAAAGATCCTACCAGTTTTATTTATGATATATGTGTTTATGTCTATATCTAATCACAAAACTGTGTTCGCTTTTGTATTTGAGACTTTATCTAGAACGTCTGTTAATTTACGGAAAAAAGTGTTCGCATTACCACTGGGTGGTCGATAGACAAATAAAATCACGAAACATCCTCCAAAAAAATGGGTTCAAATGGCTCTAAGCACTATGGGACTTAACATCTGAGGTCATCAGTCCCCTAGACTTAAAACTACTTAAACCTAACTAACCTAAGAACATCACACACGTCCATGCCCAAGGCAGAATTCGAACCTGCTACCGTAGCAGCAGCGCGGATCCGGACGGAAGTGCTTAGAACCGCTCGGCCACAGCGGCTGCCAAATATCCTCCGAACAGACCTTGAAAGTCCAGCGGTACTGACAAATCAACAAGTCATCCTCAGCCCTTGTGTGTCACCGGATGCGGATCGGATGGGCATGTGGCCAGAAATACCGCTCTCCTGGCCGTTGTCAGTTTTCATGACCCATGTCGCTACTTCTCAGTGAAGTAGCTCCTCTATTGGCCTCACAAGGATTAAGTGCACCCGGCTTGCCAACATTACCCAGCAAACCCGGAGGATAACCGATCCAAGTGCTATCCAAGCCCGACAGCGCTTCACTTCGGTGATATGAAAATTTGGAAATTTGTTATAAGTTTCTATGAAACCAAACTGCTGAAGTCATAGGTCCCTAGGCTTACACACTTCTTAATATAACTGAAACTAACCCATACTAAGGACAACACACACACCCATGCCCGAGGGAGGACTCGAACCTCCGACGGGTGAAGCCGCGCGAACCGCGGCAAGGCCCCCAGACCGCACGGCTATCCCGCGCATTTCAAACGTTGGCCTTCAATAACTCACTGAAGTTGATGTCTCGATTTTAAGTTGTGCTCCTTCGCTAATATACAGACATGATCTACCACCTTTTGAAGAGGACCTATAGTAATAGACCGTTCTTTCATACGACGATAATACTGTATAATGTATTTTTGTGTCTTTATACCAATGCCCTGTGACGCAAACCTATGAGTAGTTTAAAGATTGGAGCAGAAATTAATGTTGCTATATTTCTGATTTTGTTGATTTGATGGTTTCATTAAGGATTTTTGTCCATGATATTTCCAGTGTTACATGTCCCAATGCGTTTTTTAATTATATCTAGGAAGTGTGCTATTTTATTCAGCAATATACATATTTTACAACATGGCAGAATTACTAACATAGGAATAGCGAACAAAGTTATCTACTGAAATATTAGGCAGATGACATGATATCTCAATGGAACTAAAAGAAAAAATATTTATTAATATGTCAAATCCCTTTCTTGACTTGCAGATAAGTAGCTGCAATGAAAAACACGAATTCCAGATGTATATAGGATAGCAGTTACAACTGACGCTACAAATAACAGAATAATGTCTCATCAAAAACGTAGAATTCTATGCGATACGGCAATGTTCAACATAAATGTAGCGGCCACACTGATACTAAAGGTCAGGTGCAAAAACTAAACTGGTAACTCTTAATAATTTTCATAGTTATGCAGTTGTCAGTGAACTCTACAGCAGTAATAAAAACAAAACGAGCAAGAAATACAGATACATGTTAAGAAGTATATCACTTTAGCACAGTGCTGCCCGTCCCGCTCACCCTCAGATACTTAGTAGTTTGCCAAGACCGTCATATGAGAGATTTAGCCACGTAGTGTACCCTTTAGCTTGCGAGTGTGTTTGTGGTAAATCAGCAAGGTACCAGCTAGCAGCAGCGGGACGCGTGCTCAAGCCGCGCACGCTGGACGACGGACGTCATTAGTGGACACAAAGCGCCGACGCCACCAGAGGTGGAAAGCCGGTGTCAAACTAGCCAAGGGCATACGCTAAAAAACCGTCATGCTGGCGTCAGCCCCTACATAAATATGTGAAATACCTCGTTTACGACGTCATCATATACGCTCAGCCTCGAGTGTGCTAATTTAACAGTTCAATGTTGCAGCTCTTTTCACTGACAATGACTTTGTAGTGGAAACAAAGCATACTAATGCCTAATTGTTAGACGAAGAGATGCTCAATATTTTAAGTTTCATATCTTAATTGAGAACTTCGCCGCTTTGTGCCTAAAAAGTCAACACTTTCCTGTGATGCCTACCTACCGTAAGTGTGTGATGGAGAACTTGCTTCACTGCAGCAGCAGCAGTTCTGTCTACCAGTGCTCTGAAATGAAATGTCGTGTGGCTAGGGCCTCCCGCAGCTCGTGGTCGTGCGGTAGCGTTCTCGCTTCCCGCACCCGGGTTCCCGGGTTCGATTCCCGGCGGTGTCAGGGATTTTCTCTGCCTCGTGAGGACTGGGTGTTGTGTGATGTCCTTAGGTTAGTTAGCTTTAAGTAGTTCTAAGTTCTAGGGGACTGATGACCATAGATGTTAAGTACCGTAGTGCTCAGAGCCATTTGAACCATTTTTTTAGGGCCTTCCGTTGGGTAGACCTGTCGCCTGGTGCAAGTCTTTGGAGTTGACGCCACTTCGGCAGCTTGCGGGTCGATGGGGATGATATGATGATGATGATGAAGACAACACAACACCCAGTCCCTGAGGGGAGAAAAATCTCCACCCAAGCCGGGAATCGAACTCGAGCCCCTTTGCATGGTATTCCGTCTCACTGACCACTCCGCTATCGAGGCGGACACCAGTGTTCTGAACAGCATTGTCTGCAGATAAGTGACGTAAATGTTAGAAAGAGGGCCAGCAGGCAGCTGTCATTGCTAATTCATCACGATATGTATATATTTTTCTCTCAAGCTGGTCTCTTTATATTTCCTTAATGTGTTTGTCATTGATAAAGCTGATTCATCTACACGCGTGTTTGTGCAGACGTTTAATACATCGAAAGACGAGCATCTGAATGTAACTGATAAACGAATCATGAAATTTATTATATCGAATACGGTACCACCATAGCTATACAATTTACTGGAAATAAATGAAAATTTGAGCCACATGAGGTCTCGAACCCGGATATCCCACTATACGCGAGCGGTGCTCCTTAACCGCTTCTTTTTTTTTTCTTTTTAAGTTGTTCCTCACGTTCCTGAGTATTCCTAAGCCTACAAGGCAAGGAGACGATAATTCCATCGCAAATTTTATCCTAAAATTAAGAAGAAGCACCCAGAAAATCTCCACCACTTCAGGCGTTGTCCCGCGTCAATAAAGGCCTCAGTAACGCCTACCAGAAAGGAAAGGAGGATGCAAGTAAGTTGTCTTTAAAATGGCTCTGAGCACTATGGGACTTAACATCTGAGGTCATCAGTCCCCTAGAACTTAGAACTACTTAAACCTAACTAACCTAAAGACATCACACGCATGCATGCCCGAGGTAGGATTCGAACCTGCGACCGTGGCGGTCGCGCGGTTCCAGACTGTAGCGCCTAGAACCTCTTGGTCACAGCGGCCGGCAAGTTTTCTGTAATTTTTGTTTTATTTTTATATTTTTCCTTTTTTATTCTCTTATTTTTTATTTATTTGCTTTCTTTTTTTGTTAATGCATCTCCGTCACAACAGCACGTCCTCGCAAAGGCTGGCGATCGCCTTTGAGATCAGTGGGAGAAAACCCGCGTGGTGGAGACGCATCATCGATGCATATCTTCTCGCAGTTGTGTATGAATAACCATTGAGGGGATCGAGTATGTAAAATGCAGGATAAGAACGCATGTCAGGTACTCCTAGCATACGGATGATCGTGTTTCGTGGGGGTGGGGGTGTGGGGGGGTGGGGGTGGGGGTAGCGAAAACCACTCCGGGGGATTCTTGTTGTCAACTGCTCATGCTCAATGTCAGTCGTTAAGGTATTGCCAGATATCGAGGGCTGCTGTGTCACCCCCATTAAACAGGTAGTGAACAGCGTGCCAGCTAATTCAACTCACTGTGGGAAACAGTCTGTGTGTCGGAAGCGAAGCATTTGTGCTGTGATGCTGTCAATTGTCGAGCATGTGATGAATGCCAACATCTGGCGGACCAAACGCCGAGGTTTGCTCGTCTTGCCGCAAACAAATCCATGGCCATCATCATCTTGCACGCCACACGTGGTACATAATGACTATGACGCCAGATGTATCCGTTGGAGTTACGAGTGGCAGCGTACCAAGTGGACTGGATATCTGACGCAAGAGTAGGAGCGTGCACTGCACGCCACACGGAATTCCACCGGACGAGGGAGAGTCTTTCTTTAGTCACATTCGACGGAAGCTGCGACTGCAACGAGGCGTACACCATCTTGGCCGCCGGTAGACGTAGGGGCAGAAGCGTGACCTGTATGTAGCTGCATTCAGGAAAGAAATAGGTCGAGTAGAAAAAAATGGCATGGAACGTCTGCCAGCGGCAGTGGGGCAACGACAATCAGGGTAACGGCCCTTCTCAATAGGCTGGAGAGGCAAGTCTGAGTACGTCGCCACATATTGACATGCCTGCCTACAAAGAGGGCTGCTGCTTGATGTTGGACATGACGAAGACTAAGATCTCCTTAGCCCTTAGGGAATGTGAGGGACTCATAGCTGGCCTTTAACATGTCTCGACTCACAAAGAACCCAATGCGGTCAACATGAGTGTGGCCATTGACAGGGGGCTGGGGAAAATATGGGTTTTGTGCTGGATTCGCTACACGATATGAACGTTAGCAAACCTGGTCCGTTGCCGCGTTCGGAGTCGATGGTCAAGGAGATCCACCCGGATCCCACGTAATAAGTGTCTACTACTAAGGGTCACAGATCACCGCAAGTCCGCCGACAAATCAATTTCTAGACATCTTATCACGTAGTACACCCGCAGGTGAGTGACGCATTCTTCCGGCAACCCAAGTCCTGTAGGTAGCTCGCGAGATTTGCGAATTTTAATGACGCTACCTGAAGCAGCGCCGTAGGGTTCAACTCACACCAGTGTTCCTTGAAAATCACTGCCGTTGCGCAGGAGAAGGACAAAGTCGTCCGTATAAGCCGTTGTATATGGTGGCAGACACTCATGGAATATTTTAGGGAAATGGTTTAAAAAAAGTGTGTTTCAAAGGCCCAGTCAAATATTTACAAGTGTTCTCCCCGAGTAACTTATGCCATGCCTACGTGACACAAGTCGCTTGTCTTTCAAAACCAAGGCAGTTCTGTCCAGTTAAAGCTGCTGACAAGAGACGCCTTGAGCCCTGTGCAGAAACTACTAGCGAATTCACGCCATTGGTTTTAGCCAATAGCGTGCGCGGGATACCGATCACGTGCGGGGACGCTGGAGTGTTCTGCGGTTCAGAACACAATTGCTTCTCTGTCTTGTAATCCAGACTTCGAACAGAACAGACGTCTTTTTGGAAGGCAGAGCCTCTGGCTCTTCTTTTCACGGCCGGCCACCAACATAAGTTAACATGAACCGCTTCCCCTTCCGTTGCCCATTTCAGTCAATTGTTCGACCTCCTAGACTGGCCTAAACCTGGTAACGTCCAATCCTAGGCACGCCCCTTTTACACCGTACATTGAATTACATCCTCTTTATTGTACCTAATTTGCTGTTTTGTCATTTAACGGCAGCCATGGATGTCCACTCTCTAATCCTGACCGCTCAACCTCCTGCAACCTCTCGTCACGAGGCATATGTAACAACCGCCTCCCCCCTTCCCAAACCTTGCATACGTTTACAAATGGTGACCAGAAGTGGAATCATATACATTTACACCGTGCAACAAAAAGTGTGGCATCCACGAGTCATCCCGGTGAGGCGTTGGTGGAGGCCACAGAGATAGATAAGGATGCTTCAGAACTACATACTGGTGAATAAATAAAGATTAAATAATAAAGAATGAATTTAATCCCAGACTAACCCAAAGAGCATCCCAGAGTAACCCAGAGAGCATCCCAGAGTGCCACAGAGAGCATCCCAGAGTGCACCAGTGGGCTACAACACTAAGAAGATTCGTTTCTCGGCTTTTGGCAAGATCAGTGTGTAGAAGTATATATGAAATACCAAAATAATAAAACAAGGCGAGTGTTGTGGATTGGCAAGACAGCCAACCCACTATGAGAGGAAGCCGAAAGGCACGCGTTTTAGCTCACGCAGGCTGGCGTGAGGTCTGGAACAGGTCAAGGAAATGAGACTAACAGAAAACGTACGTAGCTGCTGGAATACTTAACTTTCATCCATAATTGGTGAACATCGCTCTTGACGGTACATGTTTTACAGCATCAATAGTAACTGGTAATGGCGCTTTGCTAGGTCGTAGCAAATGACGTAGCTGAAGGCTATGGTAACTATCGTCTCGGCAAATGAGAGCGTAATTTGTCAGCGAACCATCGCTAGCAAAGTCGGCTGTACAACTGGGGCGAGTGCTAGGAAGACTCTCTAGACCTGCCGTGTGGCGGCGCTCGGTCTGCAATCACTGATAGTGGCGACACACGGGTCCGACGTATACTAACAGACCGCGGCCGATTTAAAGGCTACCACCTAGCAAGTGTGGTGTCTGGCGGTGACACCACAGCGAGAGTGTACAGGGTCGCGGACGAAGGACATCCCTGCCACACCGATCGTTGTACCAGGATGGGCGGCGTAAGAGGACCACTCTACAGAGTCCGAGATGTCTCGCCCTGGAACAGGCTCGTTATTACCACCATGATGATGTCTGGGAATCTCATATTCTGCATCACTGCTGCCTGATGGGAGTGATCAGCCCTATCAAAGGTCTGGCTGAAATCAAGGGAGGCCAAGACCCCCGTCATGCACCGTGTCCACGCAAGTGAGAACTTGTCACGATATAAAAATAAGGCAGTCCGGGTGTTGTGATCGCCTATTAAAGACGTCTGATCGTGGGAGATCATGAAGTGGGAGACCCTTCGGAGGGGTGCGACCAAACTCCAGGTAAAAGATCTTCATGTTAGAGTTCAGGAACGACAGGGACGATAGCCACTGATGCTGGTTCCACAATTTGGTTTGTGGAGAGGAACAAGCAACCCTTGGAGGAAGACGACAGGAAGCTGTACCGTAGGGGACATCGGGTCACGGAATATGTCCGTCCACGACGGTAGGTCCTGTATAACACTAAATGGAGGCTGTCGGATCCTGGCTACTTGTGTAGCACGCCAGCCATTGTTGCTGCAATAACCTTCTCCTCCGCCAAGTTCTCAAATAATTCCAACTGCGCATCCCGCGGTAGATTGGTAATGATGGTGGAGAGCACCACACATGGGGCATAGCGTGGCCGCTGGTCCTTCGGCGCTTGAGTGGAGTTAAAATCCCCCACAGAAAATTATGGCGCCCTGACGTCCCACTTAGAGGCGCTCGACAGCATCCACGAACAAAGCGGACCTTTTACGATTCTAACGTCATGGAGAGTGAGCTCCATGACTCTAGCGCCAGGGAGAAAAAGAACGTCTGCGGCAATTAAGCCATCAAGTAGAAGGAGTGCCACGCCACTGCCAATGGCAGATACGTGGGAGATGCGAGCGGTGTATACGAAAGGGCCGACCAAATACGCGACATTGACCTGTTAGTGGAGGCTATGTCTACATCTACCACAGTCAGAGTGTCTTATAACATCGTCAGTTTATAGTGCGCACGTGTGTTACTGACGTTGAGAGTGCCCAGTCGGGATTGTTGGGTCTCCACGTCCACCAAGAAAGTGACATCCGCGTCCGGCAGCAGCCGTGTTGGCTGGACCAGTTGCAGCGTCCGTCGCATTGTCTGTCACTGTGTCATTGTTGTGTCAGCACCTCTATCTGAACACTCACTTCTACGGCACCAGAGGTAGCAAAGTGTCATCTTGTACCTCATCTGACCAGAAGCTCGTCATTACAGATGTGTCTTTCGGCGGATCGTCTGCTGTGCACGCAGGTGGAGTCGGCACTGCAGGAGGAACGTCGAAGGGATCGGCACCACCGCGTTGCTACGACGTGAGGCGGTTGTAGGGTGAAGTGGTGCCAGAGGACGTGGCGTCATCGACCATTTGGTCCCACTGAATGAAGGTAATCATCCCAAAGCGCACGGTGCCACTTCTGGCGCTTCTGTGGGGAATTTTTGGTTACACGCATGAGCTTTTTTTGGCACGAAAAAATAATTTTATTCATCATTCCCTAAATATCTATTCCTTATCTAATGTATTCAGGATGAGTAGACGGACTAATCCTAGTTAGATAACAAATTAAGGATGCAATTAATAAATGTTTAGTTGTAAAATAAAAGGAAAGTGCAAAAACACTACATGGAATCATAACAAATATATAATTATAAATCCTACTATTTATCGTATCCAAGACTGGCACTGTGTAAACGCATCCCCTGTTGTGTTCGTTAACAACACTGCAAACGTTAACATTGTTAACTCTTTTGTTAGTTCTAACTACCGCCTAAGTTGGCGTTGACATCGAAAACCTAAGAGAGACGAAGTAGTGGAACTGTTCGTATTTAATGTTCCCTATATTAGTTAGATGTGCAGAGATCACCCAAGTGATCAGCAAAGTGTGGATCTTCCGCGTCGTAGTAGATTGTCGGTGTGTGGCTTCCAGAAAATAAATTCGGCTACACAATGGACGTATTGCTGCGTCTGAAAACTACTGTGGTTGAAGATACTTAGTTATCGCAGTAGTTTACGAGACTCTGCAGTCTGCTTGCCTACAGTGGCCAGGAGCAGAAGTGTGTGTCTGGTGCAGTAGCGTAAGTGAGCACTTCTCAATACTAACAGCGCTACAATGAAGTACCAACCTGCTCCTCTCTCTACTGAGAAACAAATTGCTCGTACTTCTAGTGATGCAATCAGCACTGTACTAAGTAAGACAGAGACTAGTCGCCGGATAAGGTGCCAACAACGTCTCAGAGCAGCCTCGATCGCCTTCTCTCGCTTTGCCAGGCTGCACGCTCGCTACCAAGCCTCCGTTACTGTAGTGTCTGTTTTGGAAACAGCCGGTCACGGCTCTCCAGTCAAAGCGATGTCCTCCCACCCTTGTACAATGCGAAACCACTCGCAGCTTATACAGCTCTTCCAGCTCCTTCGAGATGTTTCTCGAAAGATTCAACCAAATGTTTGCTCAAACCTCCGACCAGTGGCATAGTCTCACAGTCTCAATTTGCCGCGAAAAGGCCAGTAGGTACACGGTGACCGAACTACGACTGCAACCTCGCCCTAGTCCGGCTTCGCTGGGGCGGCTCTCACGGTCACTCTCTGCGTGGAGCCCCTTTGCTGCGCACCGCTCTTAGGAAAGCTCCCTGCCTCTTCGTTCCTACTGCTACCGAAAACTTTAATTTTCCCAGCACATGCAATTTTATTGTGTTATTAAAGTGGCAACTCTCCTAAGCATCGATCTGTCTTGATATAAAATATTTGTGTTAATTAACATAATTGGTGACTTTTGATTGATAATTCTAACATGGAAGGTGACCTAAATACAGGGGCCCTACAACCTACATGTCCGTCAGGGTGCTTACACTTGAGGTCCCGTGTGTGGCGGCTCACAATCCCGGTACACGGTTCTTCGGTCCGCATCTTGACGTATACAACGTTTCCAGTGACGGAAAAGTGAATGCCAGTTACACACTGTTGGCCCAAGTGAAGATCATCCCCTGTAGATTTCTCAATTTCAAGGGGTGCATACAACCTACATGTCCGTCAGGGTGCTTACACTTGAGGTCCCGTGTGTGGCGGCTCACAATCCCGGTACACAGTTCTTCGGTCCGCATCTTGACCTATACAACGTTTCCAGTGATGGAAAAGTGAATGCCAGTTACACACTGTTGGCCCAAGTGAAGATCATCCCCTGTAGATTTCTCAATTTCAAGGGTTGCATATAAGCTTGAAATGCGATCTTGATCACTACCCGGAGGTTAGATTTTACATGCCGTTCTCGTAAGAGAGACGCAGTACACGAAATGGCGGCAGGAAGTAAACAAGGAAATCACGCGCGCACTCCATGACAGGCGGGAAGCATGCAAAAATGGTTCAAATGGCTCTGAGCACTATGAGACTTAACATGTATGGTCACCAGTCCCCTAGAGCTTAGAACTACTTAAACCTAACTAACCTAAGGACATCAGACACATCCATGCCCGAGGCAGGATTCGAATCTGCAACCGTAGAGGTCGCGCGGTTCTAGACTGTAGCGCCTAGAACCACTCGGCCACCCCGGCCGGCATGAAATAATGCTCACTTTCAGTCAGCTCCTAAAATCGCACTGACATTTAGACATATTTTGAACAGGACAAACTGAAAAGATTTATGCCGAGGAGTGTGACAACAGACTATCAATTTTGTTTGTAGTTACAAAAAAACTTTAATCCAGCTACACTGTGATCTTTTG
The DNA here is from genome assembly GCF_021461395.2 of Schistocerca americana. Lineage (NCBI taxonomy): Eukaryota > Metazoa > Arthropoda > Insecta > Orthoptera > Acrididae > Schistocerca > Schistocerca americana. Next base: position 535,981,069 of record NC_060130.1, read on the forward strand.
TTAGTAAATCGAGCAAATGAACTAATAGAACGTGTTAGAGTTGATAATATGAACACAATGACAAAGAAAGTCTAAGGGGTAGTGGTGAGAAGAGATTGTTATTATTCGAATAGATTTCTATCTCGATAATGATTCGATTAAGTAGATCATTGAAATAAATTTATTCACCAATATATTATCTGTGAATTAAATAGCGAATAACATATGATGCCACCGTCTTTCCTTTGTTTGTTTCTTCTACAGAAGTAGTATTTGTTCACTTGACTCAAGGCAGTTTCTGTCTCCGAAATTCACGTTTTGTTAAGAGTCATGGACATCCAACTATTTAGCGCCAAGTGGTAGTTTCACTGTCCTTCTACCTCTTTCCTTAGATGCTCACGGCAACAGCACGTGAACATTTGAACAGGTTCGCCGTTTTCGAAATGCTCGTTCACAGACTCTGCCGAATAATAATCTGTCCATTGTCAAAGTCGCTTTCCTCAAAGGATTTCCAAATCTGCAGTCCATATCTTCGCTATGGTGGTTCAACGTCCGTGTCTGCTCGGCTTACATACTTGTGTTACCAATTCACGTGCCCGCAACACCACCAGGCAGCATCCAACGTCGCGGTGAGCAGTGGTTACAATGTTTACAGAGTGGTCTGAAATTTCCGTTACAGACATGTAAGACTTGCAGAGGGGACTAAGTAGATCATATTTTGTATTGGAATCCATGGCCGAGAACTTACCATTTCAGTGCTACAACCATTTGAAAATACCGGGTAATCAAAAAGTCAGTATAAATTTGAAAACTTAATAAACCACGGAATAATGTAGATAGAGAGGTAAAAATTGACACACATACTTGGAATGACATGGGGTTTTATTAGAACCGAAAAAAACACCCCATTTTGCTAGACGTGTGAAAGATCTCTTGCGCTCGTCGTTTGGTGATGATCGTGTGCTCAGCCGCCATTTTCGTCATGCTTGGCCTCCCAGGTCCCCAGACCTCAGTCCGTGCGATTATTGGCTTTGGGGTTACCTGAAGTCGCAAGTGTATCGTGATCGACCGCCATCTCTAGGGATGCTGAAAGACAACATCCGACGCCAATGCCTCACCATAACTCCGGACATGCTGTTCACAACATTATTCCTCGACAACAGTTATTGTTGAGGAATGACGGTGGACATATTGAGCATTTCTACATCTACATCCATACTCCGCAAGCCACCTGACGGTGTGTGGCTGAGGGTACCTTGAGTACCTCTATCGGTTCTCCCTTCTATTCCAGTCTCGTATTGTTCGTGGAAAGAAGGATTGTCGGTATGCCTCCGTGTGGGCTCTGATCTCTCTGATTTTATCCTCATGGTCTCTTTGCGAGATATACGTAGGAGGGAGCAATATACTACTTGACTCTTCGGTGAAGGTATGTTCACGAAACTTCAACAAAAGCCCGTACCGAGCTACTGAGCGTATCTCCTGCAGTGTCTGCCACTGGAGTTCATCTATCATCTCCGTAACGCTTTCGCGATTACTAAATGATACTGTAACGAAGCGCGCTGCTCTCCGTTGGAGCTTCTCTATCTCTTCTATCAACCCTATCTGGTACGGATCCCACACTGCTGAGCAGTATTCAAGCAGCGGACGAACAAGCGTACTGTAACCTATTTCCTTTGTTTTCGGATTGCATTTGCTTAGGATTCTTCCAATGAATCTCAGTCTGACATCTGCTTTACCTTCGATCAACTTTATATGATCATTCAATTTTAAATCACTACTAATGCGTACTCCCAGATAATTTATGGCATTAACTGCTTCCAGTTGCTGACGTGCTATATTGTCGCTAAATAATAAGGGATCTTTCTTTCTATGTATTCGCAGCACATTACACTTGTCTACATTGAGATTCAGTTGCCATTCCCTGCACCATGCGTCAATTCGCTGCAGATCCTCCTGCATGTCAGTACAATTTTCCATTGTTACTAACTCTCGATGTACCACAGCATCAGTGAACTTCCGATGTCATCTACAAGGTCATTTATGTATATTGTGAATAGCAACGGTCCTACGTCACTCCCCTGCGGCACACCTGAAATCACTCTTACTTCCGAAGACCTCTCCATTGAGAATGACATGTTGCTTTCTATTATCTAGGAACTCTTCAATCCAATCACACAATTGATCTGACAGTCCATATGCTCTTACTCTGTTCATTAAACGACTGTGGGGGACTGTATCGAACGCCTTGCGGATGTCAAGAAACACGGCATCTACCTGTGAACCCGTGTCTATGGCCCTCTGAGACTCGTGGACGAATAGCGCGAGCTGGGTTTCACACGACAGTCTTTTTCGAATCCCATGCTGATTCCTATAGAGTAGATTTCTAGTCTCCAGAAAAGTCATTATACTCGAACATAATACGTGTTCCAAAATTCTACAACTGATCGACGTTAGAGATATAGGTTTATAGCTCTGCACATCTGTTCGACGTCCCTTCTTGAAAACGGGGATGACCTGTGCCCTTTTCCAATCCTTTGGAACGCTAGGCTCTTCTAGAGACCTAGGGTACACCGCTGCAAGAAGGGGGCAAGTTCCTTCGCGTACTCTGTGTAAAATCGAACTGGTATCCCATCAGGTCCAGCGGCCTTTCCTCTTTTGAGCGATTTTAATTGTTTCTCTATCCCTCTGTCGTCTATTTCAATATCTACCATTTTGTCATCTGTGCGACAATCTAGAGAAGGAACTACAGTACAGTCTTCCTCTGTGAAACAGCTTTGGAAAAAGACATTTAGTATTTCGGCCTTTAGTCTGTCATCCTCTTTTTCAGTACCATTGTGGTCACAGAGTCTCTGGACATTTTGTTTCGATCCACCTACCGCTTTGACGTAAGACCAAAATTTCTTAGGATTTTCTGTCAAGTCAGTACATAGAACTTTACTTTCGAATTCAAACGCCTCTCGCATAGCCTTCCTCACACTGCATTTCGCTTCGCGTAATTTTTGTTTGTCCGCAAGGCTTTGGCTATGTTTATGTTTGCTGTGAAGTTCCCTGTGCTTCCGCAGCAGTTTTCTAACTCGGTTGTTGTTCCACGGTGGCTCTTTTCCATCTCTTACAATCTTGCTTGGCACATACTCATCTAACGCATATTGTACGATGTACGATTTCCTGTAAAGAACGTCATCTTTGCTTTGTCTTACTTTGTTATGCTAATTATTGCTATTCTGATCAGATGAAGCGCCATCTGTCGGACATATTTTGAATTTCTGTATTTTTTGGTTCTAATAAAACCCCATGTCATTCCAAGCATGTGTGTCAATTTGTACCTCTCTATATACGTTATTCCGTGATTTGTTCAGTTTTCAAATTTATACTGACTTTTTGATCACCTGGTATATTGGTAAGGCGACCACTTGTGCAAGTAATTTATTAGGCGTGACCCAGTGCATCACTTGTTTCACAGATTTACTCATTAATAAGTAAAGAAACAAAAAGGAAACCGGATGCAATATGGCCTCTTGCAATTCGGGTGTACCTCGAAGCCGTTGCGTGATTGTGGCGAAAAGGGAGTGCGGTGGAGTTGTACATTGTGGATAATGATGTTGATAAAGGCGGTGAGCAAGTGTTCCATTATCGTGAGCTTCGCTGTACAGTAGTATCATGTCGGTGTATTCTGCAAATGTTTACTCAATCATTTTGCTCTAACATTCACAGACACGTGAATTAGGCTCAAGTCAGATCAGAGAGGTAGGATAGACGTGAAATGACATGAGCCGATCCGACGGAAGCACCCCCCCCCCCTCCATGACTACCCTGTTGCATACCAACCTAGCAAACATATTTTAAACGGTTGTAGCACGGAAACAGTGCGTTTCCGGACATGGTTTCCTATTCAGAATATTATGTACTCACTCCCCTCTACAAGTCCTAGAAGTTTGTAACTGGAATTTCCGAACACCCTGTATAGTTACTCATCTAGCACACGGAAAATACTGGGTGTTTCCATAAGAGCGTGCAAAAATTTAACATGACATAGAGGATGCTCCATTGAACAATTTGAGGTAGGGAACCTCGGGTCGGAGGAGCCAGCGTAAGGAGATAATAGGAGTAAAATCACATTACTGCCGGCGGGAGTGGCCGTGCGGTTCTAGGCGCTACAGCCTGGAGCCAAGCGACCGCTACGGTCGCAGGTTCGAATCCTGCCTCAGGCATGGACGTGTGTCATTTCCTTAGGTTAGTTAGGTTTAATTAGTTCTAAGTTCTAGGCGACTGATGACCTCAGAAGTTAAGACGCATAGTGCTCAGAGCCATTTGAACCATCACATTACTGTGTACTTTTTTTTATTTACATTAGATAACTGCACAGTGAACGTACAAATTGTATCGTGTCTTATAAAATGAGCTGAAACTGACGGCCATCAACCTCAATGCAAGCATGGCATCGGCGAACAAGTTTCTGAAGTACCCTGACGAATGTCCCCGGTGTGTTTCGAATCGCATCACAGGCAGCTACAATTCTGGCAACTAATTCCATCTCTGTGTCCACTGGGGTCTCATACACAAGTGGCTTTAGGTTACCCCATAGGATATAATCAAGTGGTTTCAGGTCAGATGACTTCGCAGGCCATGGAATTGGACCTCCCCTTCCAATCCAGCGACCTGGAAATACTGGACCGGTACATATCCATCGTACTGTACTGTACGTCTCTGAATAGCTCTGAGTAATGAATGGGTCTATCAATGATTCATGGCACGTTCAGTTATGGGACAATGTAAATAAGATCGAAGAGAGCCACCTTATGGACAAGAAAAGCAACAAAACCTGCATCATGTCTTCCTCATAATCAGGGACGTCCTCCTTGTTTCCTTGCAGGAAATAAAGAATGTACATGTAAATAAATAGCACAATGCGTGTAAACTTGTACGCATGTTAGTTGTAAATAAGCTGGAAAGCAGTAAGGCTAGACAAAGTGTTAGACAAGTTTACTTCCATCTCCTTAAGCTGGCTTCTCAGAACCGAGGTTCCCTACCTCAAAAAATTGTTGAGTGGAGTATTCTCAATGTGCTTTACATTTTTGCAAGCTCTTGCGGAAAAATCCTGTATAGTGACTCATCTATATTAAACAATCAGTATTGCACGAATACCTCGTTAATAAAAATTTACGAATATCGGAGAGCAGCCCCATATGAAACAGTGGAGTACCGGTATTTTGCGTCATTGTCGGAAACGAGAAAATCCCCCATCAGACAATGGATTACTGATGCCATGCGTCATTGTCGGAGACGATGCATTTGGTACATCTGAAAATTTAATGCATCCTTCGGGAGGAATGAGTTTAACAGCAACAAAACAATCTTCAATTACCCACTGTCTCGGAATAGGCCGTTTTGTAGAATGCACTTTTAGCACACTGGCAAATAAATGGAGAATTTTTCATCGCTCAATGGATGTTCGAGAAGAATTTGCAATGACTATAATAAATGCATCCTGTTGTTTACAAAATAAGGTGCCAGAAAGAGGTGGCTTTAATTTTAAAAACATATTTTACGTCCCTACAAAACTGGTAATTCCCCCATGTCCTACAAGCTGTCGAAGGATATCGTGTAATTTGTTTGAAGGTGAAAGAAATGTCTGGTTGCTTCTACAAGTGAACGGAGATTGAAGGTAGCCATAAACGCACTTCACGAGATAGCCCGCTTACAACTGGCAGCACTGAACCGGGAAATCTCAGTGGCGATATGCGCGGGCTACAATCACGTCATCGTTTTATCGGCTGCCGCAGCCTGGCTGCCTCTTGCGTTACAGCCTTTCCACGACAGACTCGGCCCCGTTCAACTGTCTGCACATGCAATACGTCTCCTCATCCTACTGCTATCAAGAACTCTACATAAGCAGCCAACGATGAGAAAGCAGCCAAAAAAATTCCCAGTCTGCAATACCTTACTTAGACTGCTAACACTATCAGACACCCGTGTCTCCTTAACCCTTAACTGCTCTAGTGGGGTCCTGGGAGAACACCAGGCGATATGAATACAATACAAAGTATGTGAACGGAACAACAGATGGCGCCTGTGATCTTGGTAGTCTTCAGTGAAGCGATGCCGTTTAACGTTGATTGTTGGATGCGGTGTTTCCGATAATATTTTGTGAGATAAAAAGAAAGAGGTCCAGAATACCCAACCAGAGTATTAAAGGGAGTTGTTTTTCATTATATCAATTAGTGTTTTAAGCGACTGAAGTCTTGGAGTACTTCGAAAACAGCAATATTTCAATGATAATGTCAATTTTTTAAGTTATGTGTGTATGTATGCAATTTTTTCGGAATGGTATCATAGAAATCATTAACAGATGACGAGTTGGAAAGAATAGTGAATGATCCTGCGTTTTTGCAATCTGACAAGGAGAGCACAGCAGATGAGGATGAATTTATACTAAGTGATTATGAGTCCACCTCTGAAGTTACATCAGAAGGTAGTTGTGAGAATCAGATGAAGAGGCGTGTATTAGGCCTTCCGTTGACAAATATTTTTTTTTAGAAAAAAGAAGTACTACAAGTGATCAAAAGAAGTTCCTTCTACAATTCGTACCCGTGCTCACAATATAGTTAGTCACCTTCCAGACTCTAGACGTGAAGCAAAAACGCTTGATTCAACTGACATATTATCTACTTGGCAATTGTTCATTACTGAAAATTTATTACAACTGACACTCACCAATACAAACGTCAAGGTACATGACATGTCAAACAAATACAGAGCTCCTCAACTAGCATTCATAAGGCTGCTACATATACATACATCAAAAAAAGGTTTGCGTCACCTCGGTTTCGAGATTTCCTAAACCTGTACAGAAAATTGGTATAGAGATCAACATAAACATGATTTCCGTTCTTTTTAATTCTCATGAAAACCACACATTGCACCTTCAGAGGTGGTGGTCGAGATTTATGTACACACCAGTACCTTTAATACCCAGTAGCACGTCCTCTTGCAGTGATGCATGCCTGTATTCGTCGTGACATACTATCCACAAGTTCATCAAGGCACTGTTGGTCCAGATTGTCCCACTCCTCAACGGAGATTCGGCATAGATCCCTCCACGTGGTTGGTGGGTCATGTCGTCCATAAACAGCCCTTCTCAATCTATCTCAGGCATGTTCGATAGGGTTCATGTCTGGAGAACATGCTGGCCACTCTAGTCGAGCGATGTCGTTATCCTGAAAGAAGTCATTCATGAGATGAGCACGATGAGGGCGCAAATTGTCGTCTATGAAGACGAATGCCTCGAGAAAATGCTGCCGATATGGTTCCACTACCGGTCGGAGGATGTCATTCACGTATCGTGCAGCCATTACGGCGCCTTCCATGACCACCAGCGGCGTACTTAGGCCCCACATAACGCCACCCCAAAACAGCAGGGATCATCCACCTTGATGCACTCGCTGGACAGTGTATCTGAGGCGTTCAGCCTGACAGGGTTGTCTCCAAACACGTCTCCAACGATGGTTTGGTTGAATACATATGCGACACTCATCGGTGAAGAGAACGTGATGCCATCCTGAGCGGTCCATTCGGCATGTTGTTGGGCCCATCTGTACCGCGCTGCATCGTGTCGTGGTTGCAAAGATGGACGTCGCCATGGACATTGGGAGTGAAGCTGCTCATCATGCATCCTATTGCGTACAGCTTGAGTCGTAACACGACGTCGTGTGGCTGCACTAAAAGCATTATTCAACATGGTTTCGTTGCTGTCAGCGTTCCTCCAAGCCATAATCCCTAGGTAGCGTTCACCACTTCAGTAGTAGCCGTTGGGCGGCCTGAGTGTGGCATGTCATCGACAGTTCCTGTCTCTCTGTATCTCCTCCATGTCCGAACAACATCGCTTTGGTTCACCTCGAGACGCCTGGACACTTCTCTTGTTGAGAGCCCTTCTTGGCACAAAGTAACAATGCGGACGCGATCGAACCGTGGTATTGACCGTCTAGGCATGGTTGAACTATAGACAACACGAGCCGTGTATCTCCTTCTGGAACTGATCGGCTGTCGGAACCCCCGCCCCCCCCCCCCTTTTTGTGTAATAGGCGCTGCTCATGCATAGTTGTTTACATCTTTGGGCAGCTTGAGTGACGTCTCTGGACAGTCGAAAGAACTGTGTCTGTGATACAGTATCCACAGTCAACGTCTGTCTTCAGGAGTTCTGGGAACTAGGGTGATGCAAAACTTATTTTGATGTGTGTAATAGAACTGAAAGCATTTCCAGGTCTGTTTTATTTTTCTGCAGTAATGAAATCTAATCACGAATATGTTGTTGGTCGTTTTGCTAATGGTGGAACTGGTCGTGATGTGTTTCGAGCCACTATGAGCGCTCATAGATTTTTATTCATTTTGTCTTGTTTGCGTTTCGATTGTGCTACTATAAGAGATGCTAGGAAGGCTGATGACAGACTTACGGCTATTAGAGAGGTCTGGGAAATCTTTATAGACAAATGTTAAAAGTATTATACTCCAGGAGCGAACGTGACAATCGATGAAATGTTAATACCCTTTCGTGGCAAGTGCAAATTTCGCATGTATATGCCTAAGAAGCCAGCCAAATACGGCCTCAAAGTATTGTGCCTTTGTGATTCACGAACATTCTATTTATGCAATGCATTTGTCTCCACAGGCAAAGGGACCAATAAAAGTATATTATCAATTCCAACACAGGATGTTTTGAAATGAATAACACCAATTGAGGGAAGCAATTGAAATGTGACTGTAGACATCTGGTTCATGTCACTTGAACTCTGTGATCAACTGGAGGCCAAAAAGTTGACTGTCTTAGACAGTCTAAAACTAAATAAACAGCACATCCCAGAAGAATTCAAACCAAACAGAAGCGCCCAGTAGAATCTCCATTATTTGGGCATAGCGAAGGAAAGACAATTTGTTCTTATGTTCCTCGGAAATGTCGAGCTGTTGTGTTGCTTTCCTGTATGCACCACGATCAGAAAAATAGTACTCAAAAGAGAAAACCTGAAATGATCATTGATTACAATGCCACAAAAGCAGGAGTGGACGCACCGGACCAAATGTGCGCCAACTATTCGGTATCACGGTGAACACGCAGATAGCCTATGTCTGTGTTTTATGTTATTTTAAACACAGTAGGAGTCAATCCTGTTGTTTTATTTCATTGCCCTAAACAACTCGATCAAACTGATGATTTAAAAAGAAGAGAATTGGTTTAGTAAAACCCCATATAAAAAGTCAAGCTGTCCTACCCCTTTCTCGTGCACTGAGAGACGTTGATATTAAAGTTGGTGGTACTCCTCTTGCCTCAACATCTTCAGAGCCAGAACCCATGAGGAAAGCAAAATGCTACATATGTGCAAGAAATGCGGACAAAAAAACCAAAACAGTGTGTGAAAAATGCTCAAAATATTTTTGTCGATTTTCAGTGTGCCAAAATTGTTTGTAATCATTTCTCAAATGCTTATTTATAATATTCAGTGACAAAAGTGCAATTCAAAATAAAATTTCTTTAAATTACAGTTTCTTTTAACTTATTGGAGTCCTTTGGGACCCCACTAGAGTATTAGCGTATGAGCATTTCACCAGAGTAGTTAAGGATTAATATAATTACGCAGTTCGTTCGTGTTTAAGAGCTACAGAATGAATGAATCAAACATGAACTCAGTGGTTCGTAAAGATTGATACCACCAGACTTTATATCTAAAGTCTCCCAAAACTTTTACGGAATGCTGTTGGATGTCCAAACTCATCAAAATGTCCAAATGTGTGTGAAATACTGAGGGAATAAACTGCTGAGGTCCTCGGTCCGTAGCCTTACACACTAATTAAACTAACCTACGCTAAGCACAACACACACGCCCATGTCCGACGGAGGACTCGAACCTCCGGTGGGAGGGGCCGTGCAATCCGTGACACGGCGCCTGAAACCACGCGCCACTCCGCTCAGCTCCAAAGTCATCCAAAGTGTTTTAGCATTAACTCTGAGTAAACTTGCTGTTAGAATACGAAAGTTTTTCTATCTGACATGCTTCTATTCATAATGTAGAGTTCTGAGATTCAAACAGATCGGAAGACACACTCAGTTCGAGTATGTATAAGTGTTTGTAATATTGCAAGCACTTCCAGTTTTTGTATCGTGAAAGTGACAAGGGACGATTGTAAGACTTTTTCGCCTTTTTACACCAACTAAAAGTATTGCAACAAAGTCTTACACACGATTTGAAAACAAGTAGTACGCCTGTATTGCTGTCCATGACCAATGGAGGCTTACAACAAATTTCAGACGTATAATAGCCAAAGAAATATCAGTGAAATTGCGTCACAAGTTTCAAATGACATTATGACGTTCAAAGAGTATTTTATTTGGTACGTGATTTGAGAAGTAAAGTTAAAGTGTAATTAGAACGAATTATTTGCCAAAAACTGCAGAGGAATTGACGATTTCACAATTTTTTCTGAAGAAGATTGTGAGTTAAAAATCGTATACAGCATTCGTGACTAAAGACGAATTCTGGAGCGCATTGCATGTGTAGAAGGCTTTTTTTGTAGCATCACGACAGTAAATTTACGTAAATCAAGTTAAGTTCCTGATGAGATGTAGAAAAAAGATTTTTTCTGAGAAACAATTTAAAACAAACAAAAAGTACATTCGTTTAGTAAACGACACAGAACTTGACCAATACATGACGCTGAATTTCAAATTATCTATTCTTCTTAACAATTTTTATTCACAGGTGAAGAATAAGTTATTTTGTGTAAGTGAATAATGTTTCGAATAATGATTATTATTTACGAATAACCAATAGTAATTTATATCTGTATTCTTTAATAGTCATTCGCATAAATTTCGTCTGAGTCTAATGCTAAGCAAAGCATTTCACACATGCGCACGCTGCAAATTCACAGCCTATGTGCAACTGAGTACAGGCGCGTGAAATCCTCCTGGCTGCAGACAAGCACTCACGCGGCTGTGCAAGACGCGTAGCCGGACGTACATGCGCTCACGCTGCTGTCATTAGCATCGGTAATCTTCAGCAACTTCCGCCAACGTTCGCAAGGCGTATTCGCGCTCTCACTCACTCACACAGCAGGCGCGTGCGCACCACGTGGATGGGCTACGCGCTTGCAGCGCTCGTACGCACCTCACGCCTACGCGAGTGGCTTCGGCTAACCGACCACACTTCCCAGCCAGACCCAAACTCCAAGACTCAGTGTCCGATACCCAGAGTGCTCGCACTATAATCCGATTTCCGCACAGGGAGATACTTATTTAGTTATCTCGTCACACTGCTTTAGCTTTGTCATGAAATACATCGGTGCAGTTTCTGTATTTGACAGTGTCTGTAAATTTCCTTTGGACATGCATTCAGTGGTATATTGTGCAATTTGGCTTATGAATCTTTGTGTGAGATCGCAACTTTGAAGCAAAGGGTTTAACGATCGAGTAGTTAGCGCAATTTGTGGTGTTACAGTGAGAGTGAGAGCTAGTTGGATAGGAGGGTTGGTGGTTGCCACAAAACTGGGGAAGAAACTCTCGTAAAAGGATAGAGATGCATGTACTAATTTGCATAACTACCCTACATATGTATTTCAGTAGAAATTTCATTGTGACATTACCTTGAATAGAGGCTGTCGGAATGAAGCACCGTCTTCATCACATGTTGGCAGCATCTTTCTTAACATATATGTCCCCTTTGCTAAACAAGTTTGAAAGCGGGAACTGTGAAAGAAGATAGGAAATTAAGGCGCAAACAAACTGAAGAAGTAAGAATACTCTCGCACCAAAAGTACGTTTATATAAGTGGCGATCAAAAAATTTCCATTTGAGGGCGGCGCTGCAGCGTATATGCAACGTAGCGCAACTCTGATGGGGGTATATAAGCACCGGCATGTAGGCAAGGGATTATTGTGGCTTTCGTGTGTTTCCGACGTGTGTGCGGTAAATGCGGAAACGTGAACTGTGGTGACGTTATTACCAAATGCATTTAAACAGGACCAGCGTGCTGTTATTCATTCCTTCGCTGTTAAAGGAAAAACACAGGAAGACATTCATCTAAGGATGAAGAATGTCTTTGGGACAACACGTCTGTCGAAAACCAACGTTGTGCAATGATGCGCGAGATTAGTTGCTGCTTCATGATAACGCACGTCCACATGTAGCATATGTCGTGACGCATACGTTACGCCAACTCAAGTGGTATGCACTCTAGCACCCGTCCAAGTGTCCTGATTTCTCCCCATGCGATTATCACGCTTCTGGTCCCATAAGAAAGGCCTTGGAGGGTCGACGATTTATGTCGAACGAGGATGCGCAGTATGCAGTTACGGACTTTGTCACGGAGTAGGAAATGTTGTTTTATCAAACGAATATCTTCAACCCGGTGCATCGGTGGGATAACTGCCTCAGCCTTAACTGCGATTTTACCTGATTGGCGTACCAATTCTGGGCTGTAAGATCTTCGAACGGAAACTATTTGATCACCCCTTGTACTTTCTACTCAGCATTGCTAGACAAACATCAGTGAGCAGCTCCCAAAGAAAACACGAGGTCTTCTCAAAGAACATTTCCTCCTCCTGGAGGCTCTCTTCAAAATGTGAAGTGGAAAAAAAAAGTTGACAGGGGATGTGTGCAGTTAGCTAGCCAAAGGAAGAGTGAGCGAGGAGAGAATACTAAAATTCATTTCTTAAATGCAGTTTTAAGTAAATTCCACTCTTGTAGCGGCCGTGAATTAACTTTACGATGCCAACCTGCACAAACGTTTGAGCTATTTATCAAGGTTTGGTTTCGCTGTATTAAATGTACACTCACGTTCAGAAAAAACAGAACACCTTGAACGACTAGAGATAGGACGTTCTTATTCACAGGACATCTACATTAGTATGTTTTCAAAAATGATTGCCATTTGAACCATGCCAGCTCGCGGGTTCAAGGTCAACACCGACACAGTGGCGCAATACCTCCTGCCAGTAAAATGTCTCTGCAGCTTTCGTTGTCCGTATAGACCGAAGGTATTGGGACGCGTAACTTGAGCAGACATGCAGGATGCCTCGCAGACGTATGCGCGAACCGTACCGTCGGTTTAATTTTTAAACAGAGCGCATTATTGGCATGAGAGAATATGATGCATCCATCTGGGAAACTACTGCTCGTGTGGTATTAAGTTTCGGCAGTGCAACGGGTATGTGCAGAATGGTTCATGGAAGGCCGTAGAACACGACGTGATGGGTCAGGTCGCATCACCCAGACCATCCCCCAAGAAGGTCGACATCTCATTCGAATGGCATTGCAGGATAGGTCTCCGTCCTCCTCGGCTCTGGCGCAACGGTGGAACAGTGTAACACACCTTACACTATCAGGGGTGACAGTTCGTCACCGTTTATTACTTCATGCGTTACATGCGCGTCGCCCACTGCTCCACCTATCTTTGACGAATGTGCAGAAACATGCTAGATGGCAGTGGTTTATCGAACGACGTCATCGGGGACAGGAATGACATCAGATAGTGTTTTTTGAAGAATCCAGGTTATGTTTGTATAAAAATAATGGCCACATTTTGGTTCGCCACAGACAGGGGAAGCGGCATCACAGTGACAGCATTCGAATAAGACGTACAGCGCCAACTCAGGGCCTTGTGGTGTGAGGTGCTGTTAGGTACCACAACAAATCACAGTTGGTGCGTGTCCAGGGCACTGTGACCAGTGTGACCTATGTGAATTACGTCCTGCGACCCGTAGCCAAACACTTTCTGCACAACGCACTACTACATGTTGCTCCACGAACACGTGCCTTCTTGGAGTCACAGGATGTCAGCCTTTTGCCCTGACTCGCCACATCACCAAACTTGTCGCCAGCGGAAAATGCGTGGGATAAATGACGGGTGAAGGATTGTGATCCAATGCTAACCACCACAGCTGAACTTTGGAACCAGGTGAATACAGCATTGATGCTATAGCAAAGGACACCACTCGCGCCTTATACGCGTCCATATCATCACACAAGGAGCAAGTCATCAGAGCCAGTGACGGGCGCTGTGCCTTATACAACAGGACACTTACTGAACCGGGGTGACTGAAATGCTAATCATTTCTCCAGAACTTACTAATGTACATCTCTAATCGTTCAAGGTATTCTGATTTTTCTGAACATGAGTGTATTTCTTGGTGGTCGGAAATATAAGTACCTGTGTTAATATGCACATAGATAATCTCAATCGATTTTGTGATCTCATTTTATGACGTCTATACCATATAAATAAAATCATTAATGAAACGGATATTAGTAACTCCGGGTTGTCACGCAGTCTTTCCGCGTCTTCAAAGAATCTCTTAGATATTCCCACCAGTAATCTGCTTTTGATGTGTCCTTTAGAGCACTGTTTTTCTTTTATTATTTTTAGTGTGATTTTTTTTGTAATTCCTCATGCAGGCTCTTGGTTTCTCAGATTCGAATTCTTTCTTGCTTTTTTAAATATTGCAATTGTGTTCAGAAACTTTCTTTCTAGATCCGACAATAAGCAGTTCAGGTTGAAATGGGTGCTACAGGTCACAAAGTACTCGTTTTGCTATCGTTACCGTTAGCTCGAAAGGTTCTAGCCTAACACATTACTTTTGTACCCTTAGTTACAGTGCGGAACTCCAAGCTAACCATTACACTTTCAGGATGAAAATAATTTTAGGACAGGTGATTCTCTCATTTAGTCTAATACGTTATCGGTGCTGCTAAGCATGTTCTGTGTCATTCCATCGTGAATAATGCGGGTCCGACAGAATCTGACGAAGTGCTCGTTTACTATTTTAATTCGTTATTTGCTTTCTGGCGGCTAAATTATAAAGCACTAACTAACAATGTAGCTGGGAGATTCGATGCTGGATTACAGGAACGCTCTCACTTGTCATATGGCGAATATTGATGTCTTGTGTGTTAGTTATTTGGTGAAGATGCTGTTGCTTGTACGTGCGTGCGTGCGTGCGCGCGCGCGCGCGCGCGCGTGTGTGTGTGTGTGTGTGTGTGTGTGTGTGTGCGCGTGTGTCAAAAAAAAAAAAAGGTTCAAATGGCTCTGAGCACTATGGGGCTTAACATCTATGGTCATCTGTCCCCTAGAACTTAGAACTACTTAAACCTAACTAACCTAAGGACATTACACAACACCAAGTCATCACGAGGCAGAGAAAATCCCTGACCCTGCCGGGAATCGAACCGGGGAACCCGGGCGCGGGAAGCGAGAACGCTACCGCACGACCACAAGCTGCGGACGTGCGTGTGTCCCCTTCTGGCTTTTGAGCGTACCAGTTACTCTAAAAATAAGCAAACTAATTCTCAACTAGTACATCACGTCAGTAAAAGAAGGTGCTCATGTGCTTACAAAACCTCGATGAATGCTAGTGACAGTGAATTTGCAAAAAAACTGGAATCTGACCGAAACTGCATTGTTTTAAAATGTAAACCGTTAGTCTTATCAGATAAGTCACGTTTCCTTATAAGACGGCAATTATTTTGTAGGTGGACTGTAGCTGATTAATTGAACCACGATACTGGAAAAAGTAGACACGATGATGGGGTTTAGGCATGTCAGTAGTGTTGAGCTTTGATGTTAGATGACATGTTCTGAAGAAAGCTGCCTCGACTGTACATTCCTTAAATTATATATTTAATACGTATAGCCCCACATAGACGTGACTAGATCCGATTCCGTCATAGAAAAGTGCGCCGGCTCCGGATTGAATCAACTAGGTAATTAAAAACGAGTGTCGGTGTACTGGTTAGCCGGTGTGTGATTTGTAGGTGATTTCTTACATTCCACTTGGTGAATATAGGGCTGATACCCAAGTCCTGACTGGACTCGCATTCGGGAGGACGACGTTTCAATCCCGTCTCCAACCATCCTGATTTAGGTTTTCCGTGATTTCCCTAAATCGTTTCAGGCAAATGCCGGGATGGATCCTTTGAAAGGGCACGGCCGAATTCCTGCCCCATCCTTCCCTAACCCGAGCTTCCGCTCCGTCTCTAATGGCCTCGTTGTCGACGGGACGTTAAACACTAACCACCTACCTACCTACCCAAGTCCTGCCTCAATTGTACACTTAGAACCACCTTGGCTAATTTTCGCATGAATATCTCTACACACAGAATGTTGGGGTAGACATAATCTGTCTGGCGATAACCATGCCAAATCCATTCATAGCCGTACCCACCCTGCACCAATGTGGGATAAAGGTACAAGAAAAAGAAGATATATCTGCAACTGATAGGTTGCATGTTCTCGCGGATGATGATCACAAGACTTGATTAATCAAGTTGTGAACAGTCAGTTTTTTTTTTTTCAAAAGGACTCACAAGGAAACCCTTGAGTACGAGGTCGCTGCTTCAATGACTCACCACGAGCATCAGGGGGGAACAGAAAATCAGTGTCCGGGACGTACAGAGATCAGTCTTCTAGGGGATGTATGTACAACACTTCACAAAATGAACAACGTCGACATTCAAGAAATGTTCAAAACACACCATTAACTAGCACCATGAACCCCGAACGAAAAATGGAGCGCCACAGTGATCAAAAAGATTCGTACCATCAAGACCGAAGGCGAACTCCTTCGCAATTACAAATAGTTGAAGACGTTCAGCTAGGTATCCTCTCGTAAAGAATGCATGTAGAATCATATTGGTGTAACGGGATGATGGGAATTGATGTAATGTGATGGCATGCAACCAACTGTGAAACCGTCTGTTGTGGAGATTATTGTGAAACTGAGTATTGTTCAAATCGTAATTGTAGGAGTGGGATAATATGTTTTATAGACACGGAAAAAACATCCAGAGGATGAATTTGTCCAGAGGTTCCAGGTGGTATGAATTGCAATATCACACACTTTTCAGGAGAGATAGTTTGCACCAAAGGAGTAGGCTACGATTTTTATACACAAACCAGGAATCACGCAAAAGAAAGCTATTTTGAGCAGCTGTTGGCCAAAATCAGTGCTCATAGCGTAGTTGTAGTTCTCCTACGCCCATTTCCCCACTCTTGCTTGCTGTGACGTAAGTATTATCTACTAACCTTACAAGATCACACACAAAAGAAAGAATCGTAGGGGTCGGAGCAATTTCAACTTCTCGTAGCACAATAAATAACGTTCCAGTCAATTTACGATCCTGATTAACAGTCGGCATAATTCTACGTTGATGTTAGTTGATCTTGATTAAACTCTATTGGTATCTCTAATTTCCTGGTTTCCTTTGATATGAATTTCCTCTTCAAATCCCGATTGGTCGGAGTCGAAAACAAATTCCTTTGTGAACTGTAGGACAAGTTTGTTTGCCTCAGTTATAAATTTTCAGGTCGATTCCACAGTTTGCTGTGTGTCGTCAGGTTGACCCTTTGTTTGAAATTTCGTTATCTTTAGTCTTCCAGCTCTGTACCGATGTTTCATGTTATGCAACATCCATCGCTTCCCTTGAATTTACCATAATCTATGTAGTGCGCAATTTGATGTGCATAACGTAGTAGGTCACCCTCATGCTCATCCTGTAAATTGTATCGAGCATCCTTCAAAACGCGCAAAAAGTAGTTTTTGTAACAGTACGCCTTGTCCTCTCTTGAACATCAATAGTTTTCCTTATACACTACACGGTGATACTAGGCGACTTAATAGAAATCTGTTCTTCATAACTTTTTTTTTTTTTGTTATGGTACCGATGACCCTCCCCCTACGTTACAATGTTTAATAGCTGCTCCTTGGACAACGATTGTTCTTTAGTGCATTTCACTGGAGATGGAATTTTTGGCTCCCTGTCCAACAAGGATGATGAACTAAATGGCTTGACACCTGTTTCAGTATCACTTTCACTTGTTAAGCACGGATCGTCATTATTGTACTCCTCATGTACATAGTCCCCGCAGTCGAGCGTATACGACACCACACAGTCCACTGACTCATCTTGCAGAAACGATAATATTATGATTGCCACTTATTTCCCACTCTGCGAAATTCATCTGGTTTCTTTCTGACGAAATGTCAACTCGGCAACTGTTGTTGCAGATATAATGCAATGCTTGATTTTTTTGTCGTTGGCATCGCTCTGCTTTGTATCAACACTTCCTACATTGTGGCAGCGTTGTGAGTTACTGGTCGACTTAGGAGTTCAACTACACTCCGTAACCTAATGCTATGCTCACTATTTTATAGTTCCTGCACCCGCCCGCTGTTGCCTTTAGCAGGCAGTATTATGGTTGCATGGTAGACAATGCATTGAGGTGACAGAAGTTATAGGATAGCGATATGCACAATAGACAGATGGCGTTAGTATTGTGTACACAAGGTACAAAAGGACGGTGCATTGGCGTAGCTGTCATTTGTACTCAGGTGATTCATGTGATAAGGTTTATGACGTGATTATGGCCGTACGATAGTACTTAACAGACTCTGAACGCGGAATAGTAGTAGGAGCTAGACGCATGAGACAATCTATTTCGGAAATCGTTGGGGAAATCAATATTCCGAGATCCACAGTGCCAAGAGTGTGCGGAGAATATGAAATTTCAAGCATTATCCCCCACCACGGACAACGCAGTGGCCGACAGCCTTCATTCAATGATCGAGAGCATCGGCGTTTGCGTAGAGTTGTCAGTGCTAACAGACAAGCAATACTTCGTGAAGTAACGGCAAAAATCAATGTGGGACGTACGACAAACGTATCCATTACGACAGTGCGGCGAAATTTGGCGTTAATGGACAATGGCAGCAAACGACCGACGCATGTTCCTTTGCTAGCAGGAGTCACCGCTTGGAGCCCATCTCCTGGGCTCGTGATCATATCGGTTGGACCCTAGACGACTGGACACCCGTTGCCTTCTCAGATAAATTCCGATTTCAGTTGGTAAAAGCTGATGGTAAGATACGATTGTGGGTCAGACCCGAGGAAACCATGGATACAAGTTGTCAACAAGGTACTATGAGAGCTGATGGTTGCTCCATCTTGGTGTGGGCTGTGTTTCATGGACTGGGCTGGGTCCTCTGGTCCAACTGAATATTGACTGGAAATAGTTATGATCGGATACTTGGAGCTCATTTGCAACCTTTCATGGGCTTCAAGTTCCCAAACACGTCACCGGACCACAGCTGTTCGCGACTAGTCTGAAGAAAATTCCGGACAGTCCGAGCGAATGATTTGCTCACTCATATCGCCCGACATGAATCCCATAATATATTTATGGTACATAATAGAGAGGTCACTTCACGCACAAAATCATGCGCCGGCAACACTTTCGCAATTATGGACGGCTATACAGGCAGCATGGCCCAATATTTCTGCAGGGGACTTCCAATGACCTGTCGAGTCCATACCATTTCCAGTTGCTGCAATCCGATACGATATTAGGAGCTACCCCATGACTTCTACCACCTCAGTGCATACGGGCGTCAAATACAGTAAACGTCATTGGCCTTTCTTCATATAGCATTGAAGAGGTTCATTGTCAGTCATACGCTGTGACTCTACAGGACTCCTGTAACAGCATTTAGCAGTATCCACAAAGCTAAAGGAAGGGCAAAGGTTTGGGCACACCTATAGTGGGAAGGAAGACGAGGAATTTGTCATGGTTACATAGGATGGGCGGTTGCATAGAAATTATGTAATAAGTCGGACATAATTTAATGAGAATAAATAGGTCTGAAGTTCTAGAAAGGTGCCCGGAATACCCTTTTCGTTCACATATTTCTCAAGATTTAGTGACAGAAATGTGACAGATTTATGGGTAGGAGATGACTAAGATACAAAAGTACGTCGTTGGAGGAGAAGCTACGACAGAAGCCACACTAGTTAACAGGAAGTGCCAGGTACTGGTCGATATGTTTCTGGCTGCGATTGATGAGAACGGATTTGAAGAGTTTGCTGAACGCTGAGGTTCAGCTGCTGAATCTGCAGGAGGAGGTGTTACTGATACACTACTGGCCATTACAATTGCTACACCAAGAAGAAATGTAATGATAAACGGATATTCATTGGACAAATATATTATACTAGAATTGACATGTTACTTTCTCACGCAGTTTGGGTGCATAGATCCTGAGAAATCAATACCCAGAACAACCACCTCTGGCCGTAATAACGGCCTTGATACGCCTTGGCATTGAGTCAAACAGAGATTGGATGGCGATTACAGGTACAGCTGCCCATGCAGCTTCAACACGATACCACAGTTCATCAAGAGTAGTGACTGGCGTATTGTGACGAGCCAGTTGCTCGGCCACCATTGACCAGATGTTTTCAGTTCGTAAGAGATCTGGAGAAAGTGCTGGCCAGGGCAGCAGTCGAACATTTTCTGTATCCAGAAAGGCCCGCACAGGACTTGCAACATGCGGTAGTGCATTATCCTGCAGAAATGTAGGGTTTCGCAGGGATCGAATGAAGGGTAGAGCCACGGGTCGTAACACATCTGAAATGTAGCGTCCACTGTTCAAAGTGCCGTCAATGCGAACAAGAGGTGACCGAGACGCGTAACCAATGGCACCCCATACCATCACGCCGGGTGATACGCCAGTATGGCGCTGACGAATACACGCTTCCAATGTGCGTTCACCGCGATGTCGCCAAACACCGATGCGACCATTATGATGCTTTAAACAGAACCTGGATTTATCGGAAAAAATGACGTTTTGCCATTCGTGCACCCAAGTTCGTCGTTCAGTACACCATCGCAGTCGCTCCAGTCTGTGATGCAGCGTCAAGGGCAACCGCAGCCATGGTCTCCGAGCTGATAGTCCATGCTGCTGCAGACGTCGTCGAACTGTTCGTGCAGATGATTTTTGTCTTGCAAACGTCCCCATCTGTTGACTCAGGGATTGAGAGGTGGCTGCACTAACCGTTACAGTCATGCGGATAAGATGCCTGTCATCTCGACTGCTAGTGATACGAGGCCGTTGGGATTCCGCACGGCGTTCCGTATTACCCTCCTGAACCCATCAGTTCCATATTCTGCTAACAGTCATTGGATCTCGACCAACGCGAGCAGCAATGTCGCGATACGATAAACCGCAATCGCGATAGGCTACAATACGACCTTTATGAAAGTCGGAAACGTGATGGTACGCATTTCTCCTCCTTACACGAAACATCACAGCAACGTTTTACCAGGCAACGTCGGTCAACTGCTGTTTGTGTATGAGAAATCGGTTGGAAACTTTCCTCATGTTAGACCGTTGTAGGTGTCACCACCGGCGCCAACCTTGTGTGGATGCTGTGAAAAGCTAATCATTTGCATATAACAGCATCTTCTTCCTGTCGGTTAAATTTCGCGTCTGCTGCACGTCATCTTCGTGGTGTAGCAATTTTAATGGCCAGTAGTGTGTGTTGTGAGCATTCTGTCATCTTTCCTTCTCTGTATTCGAATATACACTGAAACTCCAAAGGAACTGATATAGGCATGCGTATTCAATAAAGAGATATATAAAAAGGCAGGTCACGGTGCTGCGATCGGCAGCACCTATGTAGGACAACAAGTGTCTGGCGCACTTTTTAGATCAGTTACTGCTGCTACAGTGGCAGGTTATCGAGATTTAAGTGAGTTTGCCGGCGAAAGTGGCCGAGCGGTTCTAGGAGCTACAGTCTGGAACCCCGCGACCGCTACAGTTGCAGGTTCGAATCCAACCTCGGGCATGGATGTGTGTGATGTCCTTAGGTTAGTTAGGTTTAAATAGTTCTAAGTTCTAGGGGCTGATGACCTCAAAAGTTAAGTCCCATAGTGCTCAGAGCCATTTGAACCATTTAAGTGAGTTTGAACGCGGTGTTATAGACAGCGCACGAGCGATGGGACACAGCATCTCCAAGGTAGCCATGTAGTGGGGAATTTTCCCGTACGACCATTTCGCGAGTGTACCGTGAATATCGGGAATCCCGTAAAACGTTAAATCTCCAACATCGCTGCGTCCGGAAAATGATTCTGCAAGAACGGGACCAACAACGATGATAGAAATTATTCGATGTGACAGAAATGCAACCCTTCCGCAGATTGCTGCAGATTTCAATGCTGGGCCATAAACAAGTGTCAGCGTGCAAACTATTGAACGAAAAATTATCGATATGGACTTTCGGAGCGGAAGGCCCACTCTGGTACCCCTGATGACCGCACGCTACAACACTTTACGTCGACACTGGGCTGTTGATGACTGGAAACATGCTACTTGGTCGGACAAGACTCTTTTCAAATTGTGGACGTGTACGGGTATGGAGACAACCTTATGAATCCACGGGCCATGCTTGCAGCAGGGAACTTTTCAAGCAGGTGGAGGCTCTGTAACGGTGTGGGAGTGATATGAGACCCCTGATACGTCTAGATATGACTCTGACAGGTGACACGTAGGTAAGCATCCTGTGTTATTACCTGCATTCGTTCTTGTCCACTGTGTATTCCGATGGACTTGGGCAAATCCAGCAGAACAATGCGATATCCCGCACGTCCGCAATTGCTACAGAGTGGCTCCAGGAGCACTCTTCTGAGTTTAAACACTTCCGCTGGCCACCAAACTCTCAAGTCATGAACATTATTGAGCATATCTGGCATGACTTTCATTGTGCTGTTCAGAAGAGATCTCCATCCTCTCGTGCTCTTATGTATTTATGTACAGCCCTGCAGGATTCATGGTGTCGGTTCACTCCAGCACTACTCCAGACATTATTCGAGTTCATGCCACGTCGTGTTGCGTCACTTCGTCGTGCTCTCGGGGGCCTTAACGATGTTAGGCAGGTGTACCAGTTTCTTTGGCTCTTCAGTGTATAATGTAACGACGATAGTAACAAAATTGTGACATTGTCGCCGCAGCTTGGAATTGTCGCCAGCGCAAAGCAGTATCAGTTGAAATCTGGGTCTGTAGTGGTATAGTTCCGGACAGAAACGTGAAGCGCTTTGTGTAGAACGTGGCGATGCTTCTGCAAACGCTATGACCTTCTTTGCTGTATAAATTAAATGCTTTGAAGAATCGTATGAAAGTACTTTACAGAAGTATATTGGATCTGATAATAACTGAAAAGTACTGTCGAGTACTACGAGTCATTATGTGTCATTCGTTGTCAGAACGTGTGAGTGCATTATGTCTGAACTAATTCAGCACAGCCGTTTGATGCCGTACACGCTTACGGCCATCTGTTTGATGGGGCATAATATGTGATTCACCTGAGAAGACCACCTGTCGCTACTCTGTGGACGTATAGTTGCGACATTAGCTTGCAGATTTCAGCTTTCGTCTCAGATGAACAGCAGTCAACATGGGTGCGTGAACCAGGTGCCTGCTGCGTTCGCTGTCAGGTCGTTGAGGAGTTGAGGAGACACTTTTGGCAGCCCCTTAGTTCACGTGGGCGGTCAGTTGTTCAGCAGTTCCACGTCTGTTCACCCGTGCTCATCTCCGCAGCCGTCGTCCACTCTGTATTCTATGGCCCGTGGTACATCACAGTTGCATTGGCGCCGGTTTTGGATAGCGACATTTTGTTCAAAAATGGTTCAAATGGCTCTGAGCACTATGGGACTCAACTGCTGTGGTCATAAGTCCCCTAGAACTTAGAACTACTTAAACCTAACTAACCTAAGGACATCACACACATCCATGCCCGAGGTCGTGCGGTTCCAGCGTGTAGCGCCTTTAACCGCTCGGCCACTCCGGCCGGCCGACATTTTGTCATGCATGATATACTTTAAACACGACGGCAAGCGAACAGTTTACAAACTTCGCCATTTCAGAAATGCTTGCACCCCTGTTCAATGATCATGACCTCTGAGACGTCAGATCAATCTCTCCGTTTCCGCATTACGACCATGACTGCACTTTTTCCCTTGTCTCCCCGCTGTGTTTTATATATCCTCCTTTTCTAGTGCTGCCACCTGCCATCTGCGTGTGCTAATTGTATGTCGACATCGAACGTAGACTGTGATCACATTAAAGTGACTAGACGGTGTACTATTGTGATAGTAGGGGGCCGGCTGCTATGGGCGATCGGTTCTAAGCGCTTTAGTCTGGAACCGCGCGACCGCTACGGTTGCAGGTTCGAACCCTGTCTCGGGCATGGATGTGTGTGATGTCCTTAGGTTAGTTGGGTTTAAGAAGTTCTAAGTTCTAGGGGACTGATGACCTCAGATGTTAAGTCGTGTAGTGCTCAGAGCCATTTGAACCATTTGATAGTAGGGGATGCGTTTTCGTGTTGGAGAAGGCTCTGAGCACTATGGAACTTCACTTCTGAGGTCATCAGTCCCCTAGAACTACTTAAACCTAACTAACATGAGGACATCACACACATCTATGCCCGAGGCAGGATTCGAACCTGAACCGTAGCGGTCGCGCGCTTCCAGACTGTAGCGCCTAGAACCGCTCGGCCACCCCGGCTAGCTGTTGGGGAAGGGTTAGGGCACATTAAGAGAATGCAACTACAGTGATGATGAATGGACGGTCAGAGAGGCACACGATTGGATGATAAAATGATGACAGGAAGCCCGTCGATGATCCGATGACGAAAATCAATGACTGGGAAACGACCGAAGGGAAAAGGAATAAAGGCAGATTAGCATTTAAGGTCCTGTGAAGGACGAGGGTATCGCAGACGAAACACAAGGCCATATGTTGATGGAAATCGGCCATATTCTTTTCAAAGAAACCACTCCAACATTAGTCTTAAGTGATTAGGGTAATAATGGAGCTGGTAAATGTGGATGGCCAGACCAGATTAGAGCACACTACCTTTCGGCTTATGAATCCAGCGTGCAAGCCACTGTCATACTTTACTCTTTGAGCGACGATGTGATGGCCATAAATGACTACTAGAGGATGAAGCGCAGCACAACGGCGAAGTCGGGTACTGGTGCTAGGGGAGCTGATCATATGGTACATGAAGGCAAGCAATAATAACACAGAATCAAGAATCAAAGAGAAAAAGTGGCAGCTACCGAACTAGCAAAAAAGATGGTATCTAGCGAGTGTTGTCGATGTGGGATGCAGATTCCGCTGCTATATTTCTATCATCTGACAGCGAGGTCGATACCCTGCGACGACCGCTATTCACGGTTCTTTCGGTGGCCGATAAGAGGCACCAGTGGACCAGGACATGGACCTGACCACTGATGTCTAACTGGAGATAAAACCGGAACAACGGGCCGTTGTTAGACTGCGGATCATGCTCTGCTAAAGTCTCTGCCTCGCACACACAATACTTTCGCAACCTGGCTGCTTACTGGATTTCAACTGTCCCACGTTTTTGATTCCTGTTCTGTGAATTACTGAGGTATTTGCTTGACCTGGGTTACGTGGATTATTCTCGTGGAGTGTTCTACAATTTACGACGACCCAGCACAAACTGGAATTGTGAGCTGTCATGTGTTTACAGTGTGTCCTTATTTTCTGTGTTATAGAGAGTATGCTGGACTTCAATGGGTGTAATATCTGCAAACGGAGACCATGAAAACTCAGCTCGCTCAGCTCATCCGTGAGATCTAGACCACCGTGGCCGTTGGCACTCAGGTAGATGCCGATGTTTTTAAATTCTGGGAGGCTTTTGATATGGTTACACACAGTTGTTTAACAAACAAAATACAAGTCTACTGGATAATGGACAAGATTTGTGGCAGGATTATCGACTTCCTTGCAGTCAGAGCTCTTACTGTCATTGTTAACGGAACAAAATCAACAGATTTAAAAGTAATCTCAAAAATATCCCCACGAAGTGTGATAAGGCAGTTGGTGTTTAAAATAAACCTAAATCAATTAGTGGATGACGTTGGAAGCTCCGTAAGGCTGTTTTCAAATGATGCCGTTGTCCAAACTAAGATAGCATCAGAATACTGTAGCGAATTGCAGGAAGACCTGAAGAAACTCAGTTGTTCATGCAGGTACAACAGATGACCCTGAACGTAAGTTAGTATAACGTATTGAGCATACGTAAGCAAAGAAATCCTTACGATTATACTATAGGCGAAAGTTCACTGTATAACACTAGCGTCTGCTACTGCTATACCATAACCTTAAAGATGAAGGCAGGTAGTGAAATAAAACTATCTTGTTAAAGCAATAATGGTATAAAGCAACAGAGCTGTGTTACCCTCTGAGAGGAATTTTGTTATGTTGACCGTGTTGTAGCTAACGGAAGTGGCTTATCGGAAGTGAAAGTCAGAATTACGTAAATATTTGAACAGTAACAAACAATATTTTTGACTAGCTATACTGTTTAAAGAATAAGGAAAACGGTCGTCAGCCTAATTAGGCAAGAGGAAGATTAACGTTCTCGTTTAAGAAAGTAGGTATGAGTAATTTTAACGGACAAACGCAACCTACACTTGGCCACACGCGAGTGCAATGAGCTCTGACACATACATGTGTTTATGGTAAGATTGAAGCTAACAGCTAGAGCAGCACAAGCTATTGGCAAAAACATAACAGATACCGAAAAACAGAATTACTTTCAGGGCTTGTTCAAACTGAATGGTCTTTATGACATTACTATTAACATTCACTGCAGGATCATAAATTGGACGTAGCTTAAGTCTCTCGCAGTTGAATACTTTACTATTTAAAATGAGAGTTAATTGGAATCCACTAACAGGTTGCTTCTCACTATCTTTTGAATAAAGAAATTATGGTTTTCCTGTTACTTGTTACCTAGCATTAGCACAATAGACAAATTGTGGATCCTGTTATCCTATTAATAGCCACTTCCAATACACAAGAGAGATAAACACTTAGCAATCATGAACATATAATTTTCTACTATTGCAGTTTTCCACTTTTACTACAGTGAAACACAATGTTGACAAATCTGCAAGAAACTGACTCGCCTTTTAAACTTTACTACAGGTATCACTAAGATCATTAACTAAGTAAAACTTTATAAGCCTCAATTTTAAGAACTTTAATTTATAAAAGAAACAGCAAATTGTCTTTACTACCACAGTCTTCTACTTTCAAGTAAATGATTAAATAGGTGGCTTTGAAACTTCACAAATCTACATTTACTGCCTCCCACAATTTCACTAAATCCACAGTAAATCTGAATATTCCCTTCTCATCAGAGATCAAACAACATTATGTAATAAACTGCCTAACTTTGAGGCTTTCGTTTTTTCCACAAACTAGGACACTCGGTAATCATAGTTCAAATGGAGAGGAACCTGAGAGGTGTTGTGATAGGGAAAAAATCAAGGTAGGTACATAAATTCAGTTACAAGTTACCTTATATTTGTGCACACTAAATCGCGCAGTAAGCTGATCCTTCGCTGTACATTATTATATTACTCCTTTACAGTGATTGCGCAATGTGGTGGCAACTGCACGTTGGTAGGCGGATTTGCAGACAGAATTGCTGGACTCTGGCCCTTCTTGGTGCGATGATGAATACTAATTCCAGAATCGTTCCAGCTATTTATCCATCCATCCAAGGCATTGGAAAAGTTGCAGAAAAAGTCTCTTTCGGAACCAGCACAATATGCAACATTTACATGGCAGTGCACAGTTTGGTAGCTCGTCCCCGACTGACTCTTGGTTCCGCCTTTTCTACCTAGGCCAACCACTATTTGCGCGCACTACACAGTTCCGTTCCCGAGGGGAACCACAACACCTTTTATATACTAAAGAACTAAGAACCCTAAGTGAGGATCAGCAGTTTACATAACAGCAAAAAAACATTTTAAATAACACAGAACCTTTGCACATATTGACATTTATATAAAAAATTATTTAAACAAATTCCGAATATATACAGTAAGTTTTGTCTCCGTCCAAATGGGACAATGAATTGAAATGACAGATACACTACATTGCATAGAATCAATTCATGACATCAAAGTTTTAAACAAAGATAAGGAGTATACAATTTTGTGTTATCGATTCAAACACATTTACAGATACTCAATGATGTAACATTAAATGAAACAATATACAAAATAAATCGGTAGAGTATGGTGTTACAACTGGGAACAGTAATTACCGTAGGACAGCTAGGAGTAACCATCCAGAGCGAACTGAATAACCATATAACACAAATCGTAGGAAAAGCAGGTATCAAAGCTAAGATTCATTGTATGTCATTTATCCATAAAAGAAGTCGTATGCAAAAGACGTTTTCGACCGGTTCTTAAGTACTGATCAGCAGCCTATGATCGTTATCTGTCTGGATTAATAGAAGAGGTAGAGAAGTTCCAACGAAGAGTGGCACATTTCGTCAGGTGGTCGTTTACTCGGCGCGACAGTGTCCCGCAGATGCTGAACAAAGTCCTGCGACAGAAGCTGTAAGAGAGGTGTTGTGCATTGTGGGGAGGTTTACTGTTGAAATTTGGAGAGGTCACGTTCCAAGAAGAGTTGAGCAAGATATTACTTTCTCCAACACACGTCTCGCGAAATGACCACAACGAGAAAATTATAGCAATTTGATGTAATACGAAGGTTTACCGAAAATCTGTGTTCCTACCTACCATTCGCGAATGTAACAGGGATAGGGGCAACAGCTAGCGATACGAGACGTACGCTCTGCCCCACAACGTACACTGTCTTTCTGAGTATGGATGTAGATGGAGATGTATATTCGCAGTCGTGTGTGCGCCTTGGACACGTTACACCTGTAGTTCTCATACGCACCTCGGCGGGGACACATCCTCCTTGATGGGAGTGTAGTTCAAATGGTTCAAATGGCTCTGAGCACTATGGGACTTAACATCTGTGGTCATCAGTCACCTATAACTTAGAACTACTTAAACCTAACTAACCTAAGGACATCGCACACATCCATGCCCGAGGCAGGATTCGAACCTGCGACCGTAGCGGTAGCGCGGTTACGGACTGAAGAGCCTAGAACCGCTCGCCCACCGCGGCCGGTGGGAGTGTAGTAATGAAGTTCGTATTCAATAGGTTATCTGTGCTGTGCGCTCGTGCACCTGGAGGAGATGGCCATTACAATCGATCTGAGGTGGACTTTTGGGCGGGCGTTTGCCGTGTGACAGCGCCGTGGTAATTGCAGGCTGGCGCCCTCGACGCGGCCGCGAGGACGCGGAAGGTGAAAGACCTTGGCATGAGTCAGGGCGCTGCGCAGCGCGGTCACGGCGCGTGTAACCCGGGCCGTCCGTAAGGCCACGCAAGAACCTGTTCCAGGCAAAAATACACCGCATGCCTGTGGCTGCCTTGTGCACATTAGCGCTGCGCTCATTACACCAGCCGCTTCTGAGCCAGCTTGCCTCCTTCTGCTGCTACGGGGATTTCCCTGAGGTCCGAGATGAGGAACAGTAAAGCTAGTCAAACGTCCTCAACGAAAAGCA
Source organism: Schistocerca americana (assembly GCF_021461395.2). NCBI lineage: Eukaryota > Metazoa > Arthropoda > Insecta > Orthoptera > Acrididae > Schistocerca > Schistocerca americana. Next base: position 536,010,330 of record NC_060130.1, read on the forward strand.
TGTAGTTTACGCATACAGTAAATGTTACCGACCTCACGGTGGTAATAATACCGCAGCCGTAGTGCACAAATTACTGAGTGAAAATTAACAGTTTTGAAGTGAAAACAATAATCATAACAAAGCTTATATGCTCCAGATTTGCAGTTGCGGAGAGCTAGGAAAGATGAGGATGAGGTGATGACGATGGTGATAATAGATTTAAGGCCTGTGCTTACGTCATCACAGTTCTCTGATGACGAGCCACTTCATTCTTAAGAAAACGTTTCCTGTTCTTGTGGTAAATCATAGGCAAGAGTATATTTTGTAGCCATTGCATACAATATCTGGAGCCATTTTGTAAGCGAGAACGTTTGTGGAGTAAGTATATATTCAATTTACTCGTGTGATATTCGTAAACTATTGTGCTACGCCTGATATCTAATTATTGTTTTCCAATAAATAAATTTTCAGGAATTTTTTACGCCAATTAAACATTGGGCTGTCCGTTGTCGGCGATCGTCAACTCGCCAGTCAACATTTTGCCAGGTTTGGATTTCGCCTTTTCTTTGAAAATCGCTTGTAGTGTAAATTGCAATTAATTTATTATAAGTAGGAGAAAAAACCGCATTATTTCGGTCAGAAATACAGCAGGATTATTTAGCAGACTACTTCCACGTCGCTAATGCAACATCCGCAATTAATAGCTTCTTCGCTACAGGATCGAAATTTTTGACTAGCATACATAGGAAAATTGCTTTTTTAAAATATTATTTTAAACCTGACGATTGTAAGAGCATGGTTTCAAGCACCAGCAACAAATATTGCAACAAATATTAACTTCGCGATACATTTCCAAAGCTTAAGGGTAACAGCTTACCCACCTTGCTTCTATTTTTAAAGCACTGAAAGTGGTATATCACTGGCATAAATTTGTGTGTTTCGGAAAATAAATTCGTCAGATTTTCCGTTTATTAAACAGTATGTTACGTGTTACAAATTATTTACACGTTCTTTTCCACTCTGGTCTGCTGTGCACTGGCAAAAACTTGTGGCATACTATTGCTTTACATGATTCACAAAGCTCCCCTAAAATTCGTTTGTTGATATACGATTGAGCCAAACTGCAGCTGCAACAGTGGGACAACGAGAATACAACCAAAGTATGAAAGCTATTTTTTATTTGATTTAAGGTTTTTGCAATCGTGTTATACATTCTTACCGCTACTTTTAATTCAGTTCCATGGTGGAGAGACGTTTAAAATAGAAACGTTTCCTGGCCGTAGAGCCACGTCTTGTCCTGAAATAATTGTCGGCGTGTCTGTTTCACTGGTCTTAGAAGGTAGCCTGCTGTGATGACGAGATCACTTACATTTCTCCACAAATAAAAAAAAGTAGAATTGATTGCTTTGCTGTGGCGGGATGAGTGTAAAAATTTGACTAGTATCGTGTGTTTCATGTAGACTCGCACCATCGTGATTGCCAGCCATCAGAGTCCAAAAGGCCACTCTGTTTGTCGCGCGGTCACCGGCTAGAACCGCCGGCGACCCACAGAAGGGAAATAGCGTTCACAGTAATCTATACATCATTCGTCCGTGACTGCCTCTCACTGCTCATACTGAAAGGGGCAATAGGTAAGAATAACTATTTGAACAGAGTTAATAAAACTCAAATGTCACGGGTAGTCCACTCTCTTCACTAATGTTTGTTAGGTTGACCAAATAATGATTCGAAAATCCAAATGCATAGCATCTACTGATACTGCAGTTAGCGACGTTAAAATTTATTAGACGTGAAATTCACATATTACATTGAAGTAAAACAATTGGATAGGTGGCCCACGGTTCATCAGTGACACGAGGCCTGTGCAAGTCCAGCCCTACAAAGACTTCATAGCGCTTTCACGTGACTACCTTTCACGTGAGATAGTGGAAGATACGTAATATGTGTCACATAGATAGCAATCTCAAAAATTTCAGAACAGATATCAATACAGTGTTTTTGACAGCTGATAATATACTACGAAATAAACATTTTACTGTATGATCGGTTATCGTTAACTCTTTCACCGTTCGAGGTTATGAAGCAACTTCTGTTTTATAGTTGAAATATGTACTTTTTATAGAAACTGAAACAAGTTGAAAATAAAAATTTACTGAAACGACACTTATTGTTTCAGTGCCGGCCGGTGTGGCCGTGCGGTTCTAGGCGCTTCAGCCTGGAACCGCGTGACTGCTACGGTCGCAGGTTCGAATCCTGCCTCGGGCATGGATGTGTGTGATGTCCTTAGGTTAGTTAGGTTTAAGTAGTTCTAAGTTCTAGGGGACTGATGACCATAGATGTTAAGTCCCATAGTGCTCAGAGCCATTTGAACCATTTATTATTATGTCAGTGGAACTTTTCACAGAAGGAGGCATGGTATAATTTGTATACTAGTCACAACGCTATTTCACTCCTTCGCAACGTAAACGTAGGCTAACAATGAGGCACCTGCACTATGAAATTAGCTTTTTCCTATCTCATATTTACCGAGAATCTCTTGCACCGTGAACAGTAAGTACGCCGTGATTGTAAAAGAGTGCAGATCATTCCCGTTTACAGAAAGGGCAAAAGAACGAGTGCACTTTAATGTCGCTGTTGTCCGTCTGTTGCGGGTACTAGAACACATTCAGAGTTTGAATATTATTAAGTTTGTGGAGAAAATTTGTTTTTCAAAAAATATCAGCGTGGATTCAAGAAAAGCCATTCATGTGAAACATAGCTTCCATTATTCATACAGATAGACTGAGAAACGTGGCTGCAAATGGGACAGGTAGAGTCAATCTCCCTACATTACCGATACGTGTTCGTCACTGTCCCCCTGCTCTACTAACCTAGATACAATTAAACAGGGTATCGTCGCAGATAAGTGTTTTGTTCGGTGTTTGACCAATAGAAGCCATTAAATTCTACTGGATGTTCAGCATCAACGAAACTAAGTAGTCATGCTCCACGGGTATATAATAGGGTTTCTAATGCCCTCAGTATACTTAAAAGATTTATCAGATAGTGTCAATAGTACAATAAAATGGTTCTCTGACGATGGTGTTGTCTACAGAAAATATTGTCATAGGGCGATCGTTAGGAAATGCAGATAGACTAGAACATAATTACCCCCTGGTTTAATGAATGGAAGCTTTCTTTGAAAACGGTTTCATGCAAAACTATGCCTATAGCAAAGAGAAGGAACCCTATAACAGAATTACTGGCAAATATCTGCAGCACATCACACCGTTTAAAGATTTAGAAATGACTTTAGGAAGGTGTGTGAAATGGGACGAACACTTAAATTCAGTGGTAGGGAAGGTGATTGGACGAATTAGATTTCTTGGAAGGAAATTCCTCAGCGAACGCTAATTCTATCAGTTATAAAGTATTTTTGTGGGATTCGGAAGCCTTATCAAGAAACCAAGAATCAACAGAATTCAGGCAGTCACCACTAGGGTGTATATAGTCACTACTAGGGTGCGTAATAGGTAAGTACAACTACGAAATCGTAAAAAGACGCTCGGAGAACTTGGCTGGGGATCATTGTAAGAAAGGCGGTCTTCTTGCAAATCCATGCTCGATGAATTTAGCGAACCTGTATTCGACGAGAAACATGAACAAATCTGTTGCCATCATACAGCCCGTCCAGACGTTTACTGCACGGCCATCAGTTGCGGAAGGCGTATCCGATAACAGTCAATAATTTAAGGAAAGGAGGAAAGTGCAAAGACTAATGGTGCTTAAACAGAAAATCTCGGGAGATTGAAGAAAATTATTCCAAACTTCGTAAGACGCTAAAATTCAATGGTAAGAGCTTCTAAGAACAAGCAGAACCGTGTGGTCTCTTCATACTTGCTCAATTTTAGAACGCAACTATCGTTCGATAGAGAGATTCTGCGGGTATTAAGAGCAAGAACAGGTTTTTTTACAGCGCCACAAGGAGTTTTGGGAACTGCAGAAGTATAGCGGTAGCATTGAGGGAACGAGAACGCTTAGAATACTCCATCTCGGGATTCTGCGTATCATAAAGAGAAAGAAATAATTACGTATCACCTTGGCTACTTCCGAAACATAGCGCCATTCAGCTGAATACGAAGTGTTCACAGCGGGATAAAATAAGGACACAGCTAAAACCGGTGGATCTTTTTAGTGGTATTTTCTTTTTGGTAGTAATCTAAGTAGCGTGTGTGTGAGAGAGACGATCTAATAGGCAAGATGCACTTGGCGTACTCGATATGATTATTTTAATCGAACGTTTTACTTTTAGGATTCCGTGCCTTAATCGGTAAAAACGGAACTTTTATATGTTCAGCTAGATATCCGTCTTGTAGGGAAGCAGCCTACTCACGCCGTATAAAATTCACATCAGTCTTTCCATTGTGTGTCAGCCTAGTCCGCTGTAACTAGCTATGGCGCCATAAATGTTGCGCAATACTTTAAAAATCAAGTAAATGACCTGAAACGTTTCTAGCATGTCAGGAGTAGTACTGACTCAATATGTGTTGAATATCAGTTCAATAACTTTAACCATTTTCAAAATTTGGACGTTTTTCTGTAAAAATCATTGGCGCAACAGAAAAGAGCTAGAAACTTAAAAATTTGTATTTGGATTCCTTTTTCATAATAATTTAGTAGAAACAGTATTCTGGATCTCACAAATAAAAGTTTTAGTTGAAATTCATGATTTTCTGGTTTTGTCTTAAAAATTAAGGAAGCAAGATAGATTATGTAGGCGAATAAATAAGGCTAGGATGTTTAAATTTAAGTAGAAGGGAGATCCGCTATAATCATAAAGATGTGAGAAGTTTCAATTGAATAGCTATAAAACTATAGCGATAGCGTATCTCCAAAGGGCAAGTTCAGAGCTCGTCTACTGCGTGTAGTGTAATTAAATTAATTCTCTCGCCCAAAATATTTGACTTAGCCACGTCACACTTTTATTATGATTACTTACCTGTGTGCTGAATGCACATTTCAATTGAGAGCTTCATCGGCCATCAGCAAAGGAAGCAATGATTTATTCGATAACTTAAAGTGGTGCATTACTAGCCCAGCGGCTAGTCGGGAGAGCGGAATTGATCAGGCGATCCCTTAGCCGTCCGCACCGCGGCTTTATATATAAGAACGCTGTGCGAGAGAAGAAGAATAGTCGTTCCGCTGCCCAGTTACGGCGGTGGCATCGGTTCCTCTCCTCCCTTCAAGGCGACCTCATCCCCATCCCCCAGCACACCCGTCCCGAATCCAACTCCACTCCTGATGTTATCCTCTCCTCCCCCAACCTCCTTGGCCGCGTAACGGTGGATGTCCTGGAGCCTATTGGTAGTGGCCATCTCCCTGTCCTCCACACCGTTTCAGACGGTCGTCGCCCCCGCCCCGACCCTCGTAATGACCCTCCCCCTAAGTACGTCCATGACTATTCCCGTGCCAACTGGAATGCCTACCGGGATACCCTTTCCACCCAGGTCGATCGCCACCCCTTCACCTACCACCACCCTGACGATGTCACCCATGCTGCCTCCTTTCTCCAGCAGACCTTGTCTGAGGCCATGGAGGCCCACGTCCCTACTGACGCCGTCCACCCCTACCATCCTACCTTACCCCCACAGGCCGTCCTCCTCCTCCATGAATCCCGTCGTCTCTACCGTGCCTTCCTCCGCACGCGTGACCCGGACACACTACGACGCCACCGACAACTCCAGCGACACATTCGTAATATGCTCGCAGCTAAGAAATGCCGGGACTGGCGACAAACATGCAGCCGTTTAAATGCTACCCTACCAATCAACTCGTCCAAGTTCTGGTCAGCCTTCCGTCGCCTTACTGGAACTAAACCCTCCCCCTATTATCCTCTTCTCCATGATGATCACCCTTTCCCTGACACCCTTAGTAAGGCAAATCACTTTGCCTCCTACCTCTCTGATATATTTTCCATCCCCGATGATCCCCAGTTCGATTACTCCCTCTTCCCGGATATCTGCGATTGAACTGACACCTCTGTCCCTCCCCTCGCTCCTGGTTTCCAGTACTTGGACAACATTGCACACACGGAACTCAATGCCCCTATCACTACACAGGATCTCATTGATACACTCTGCACAAAACGCAACACCGCTCCTGGTCACGATCGTGTCACCTACCGTCACCTTCGTGAAGCTCCTGTCTCTTTCCTCTCCACCCTGGCCAGGCTCTACAATGTAGTCCTGTCCACCGGTTACTACCCTGACCTGTGGAAAACCTCCCGTGTCCTCATGTTCCTTAAACCTGGCAAACCGCCGTCCGCTGTCTCCTCCTACCGTCCCATCAGCCTTACCTCGGACTTCAGCAAGGTCTTGGAATCTATCCTCACCCAACGCATCCACCATCATCTCCGCCAGCACCGCCTCCTTCCCGTTACCCAGTGTGGCTTTCGGCTGTCCTTCTCTTCCGACGACCTTCTCCTTCACCTCACTCATCTCCTTTCCGAACAGCTTAATTCCCGTCGCTCCGCCATCTTCCTCTCCCTGGACCTCAAACGTGCTTATGACCGCGTATGGAATTCCGGTCTCCTCTTCAAGCTCCAAACCTTCGCCCTTCCCATTAACTACGTCTGTCTGATCGGCTCCTTTCTCTCCTGCCATCCTTCCTATGTCACCATCCATAACACAGATTCCTACACCTTTTTCCCCTCTGCCGGTGTGCCCCAAGGCTCCGTCCTCTCCCCCCTTCTGTACCTTTTGTGCACGGCGGACATACCGCCGCCGTCAGCCCCCGTCCACCTTCTCCAGTTTGCCAATGACACCGCCTTCCTTGCCCTTGCCCCCACCCTACAGCGCTCCCAACACCTTCTCCAATCCCATCTTGACCGGTTCACTGCTTGGTGCAACCAGTGGTTGCTCAAGGTCAATCCCTCCAAAACCCAGGCGATCATTGTAGGCAAAACCACCCCTTCCTTCCGCCTCCTTGATTTCTATCTCACCATCTATGGCCGTCCTATCGCCCTCACTCCCACCCTTAAGTACCTTGGCGTCACCCTTGATCGTCGCCTCTCCTGGACTCCCCACCTCCGGACAATCCAAGCCAAGGCACGCTCCCGACTCAGTCTCCTCAAGCTCCTCTCCGGCCGTACATGGGGTCTGGACCCCTCCACCATCCTCCACACCTATAAATCCCTCATCCGCCCTATCCTTTGTTATGCCCATCTGTCTTGGATCTCCGCACCCCCTACCTTTTATAAATCCCTCCAAATCCTTGAACGCCTTGCTCTCCACCTCGCCTATCACATCCGTCTCCCCTCCCCTACGCAGATCCTGTACGATCTCATCCCCTTCCCCCACCTCCTCCTTTTCCTTGAAAGAATACAGATCCTGTACACCTCCCGTAAACTCGATCCTCCTCACCCACTCGTCTCCCCGATCCTCTCCCACCCCCGCCCGCTGCTGTGCCTGTATTCGCATGTCCCACCCGGTCTCAATCTCTCCACCCTCCTTACCGTCTCCCAAGGTGGCTTCCGCCAGCTCCCCCTCCCTGATGATGTCCTCCTCCCCTCCATCTACCCCTCCTACCAACTTTGATCCTCCCTCCCTCTTCCTGTATCTGTTCCTTTGGGCACCCTACATTCCTCCCCCCCTTCTCCCCACTCCTCCCCCGGGCCTCCCCTCCCCTGTCCTACTCCTCCTCCCCTCTCCTCAGCCATTGGCATCTCTGTTCTCCCCTCTCCACCCTCTCCACCCGCCCTCACTCTTCTTCCCCTCTTGGCAGGTCCCCGGACTCGCACACACTACGTGGACTTTTGCGCGCCGGAGATCATCACCATCTGTGTCTCGTGTGTGTGACGTCGTTTTGTGTTTTTAGTGTCCGCCGTCATGCTTCTCCGTTCACTTGTGCCATCGGATTCATCAGTGTTATGTGCACCGTGTCAACGTGTTTTCAGTGTCTTTCTCGTCGAGTGTGAACGGCTCCGTGTTTTTTGTGTGTCTGTGACCACTATTTTTTGCCCGTCGCTATGTTCATTTTCATTCTCCATTATTGTACTGTTATTGTCAACTCTATGGCTGAAGAGCGGCGTAGCGTGCCACTGCCAGCCTACCTGATTGTTCAGGTGTTAAAATAACAATAAAGTAAAAAAAAAAAAAGAGAAGAAGAACCCCAGTTCTCTCCAGACGCTGATTAGCACACCACCTGTGCCAGGAGTCGCGTCGCGTCGGTATCATTGCTATAAACAGCCTCGGATGCCGTAATAAGTTACTCGGGATACGTGTAACCATGAAATCGTTTTCGAGTGAAGTGTTAATTCTGGGATGACTTTAATGATCTATCTTCAGTTTGCGTATGTCGTATTTTCACTTGCCGCCGCGGGACGGACATTCTACCATTATTTAGCGTGGCGTTTGATGAACATTATCATCAAATTATGGCGAGCATTCACTTAAACATTTAATTTGAGCAGTTATAGTTGCATCAGCGCATTAGACTCTGAACTGCTCTGGTAGTTGGATTGTGTGGATTCTTTTTGGTCTGTGACTTTCAGAATATAGTGAACGTTTTAGAGAGAATCGTTTTTTTTTTTGAAAAATTATGAATCCCAGACAATCTCCTAATTCCTCAGAGCTATAAGCTGTAGCTATAAATGTATTTATCAGGTGAAGTGGGCACTAGGAATTCTAATAACAGGTTTCACGTTTTGTTAATCACTTTCTGGTTGCCAATATTGTAGTTAGAGAGCCAGTGTTGAGAACGGCAAACAACAGCATTAAATAAATAATAGGAACATTTGTATAATATTTAATTCCACCCGCCGCCCCACATTTGGTTAATCGGCCGGGAAATGCATCTTTTCTACACTCTAGATCTTCATTTAACAACAAAAATTCCACCCGCCGCCCACATATGTTGCTAATCGGCCGGGAGAAACAAACAAAACATTTAAATGAAAACATATATTCCACCCGCCGTCCCACATATGGGGCATCGGCCGGGAAATGCATCTTTTCTACATTACATTCTACATTTTATATTCTCAATAATTCCACCTGCCGCCCCACAGTCTGTCTGTCTACCTGTCCGACCGTTAGGACCCCCTTTTCTTAGGAACGAGCATAGGTACCAAGTTGATATTTACGTCAAGTGTTTGAGATATAAAAAATTTAAGATTCGAAGTCAATGCAGTCAAAAGATACGGCTATACATGTCATATATTCTGATACTCATCAGCTCACTCATCAAATCCTATAGATGAACTGTGTGTATACATATCTGTCCTGGTGGTCCAGCGTTCAAACGAAATAGTGAGTCAGCTTTAAGGGGAGGGAAAGAGGCCTCCCCCCACCCGCCAAGCAAAAAGTAGTAATGCGTGTGCCTGGAAATCGATAAGTCGCGTTATCGAGTCTCGAGCCAACGATTTTTCAGTCTTTGTTTTAACTTCGCCTCCACCTCTCAACGACCAGAAACGGAACATGGTTTCAAATCCACGTTAAACAGCAGGTGCCCTTTCTCCGACTGGGTAACTGGGGAAAGTTAGGGACACGCAGGACGTCGAAGTGGAGTCTGATAGAAAGACATGCACCAGGCCATTGAGCCACACGGAATAATTATTGTTTATATCAATGCACATAATTAAGCTTGTACGGAATTCTCATAGCGCGAGTGCTACTTGCAGTTGGCTGGTGTTTTTGCTTGTAGCCTACGTTAACGTAATAGAAGGGGGTAAATGATAGCGGTTTACAACATTACACAGTGGTGTAAAGGAAGTCGAGACGAACATTTTGATATCTGAGACTTGTGGACTATCAACGAGGGAAACTGCTCATAAAAGGGCCAAAGAAAAAAAAACAAAAAAAACACCTGAACTACAGAACATGTGCGTAGCGCGAGGTTGTCTGTATACTCTATCTCTCTTTGTGCAGACTTCACTCACGAAAACAAAAATCGCAACACCAAGAAGGAGTTGTGCGTCGTAAACGGAAGTTGGTAGGCGCGTTTCTACATCTGAAAGATGAAGTCTGCTCAAATTTCGTGGAAGTCGCATAAATGTGTCGCTAATAGCATCATTATGAAGGAATCAGGTTTGCTTTAAATACATGCTGTAGCTGTCGTGAACGCTAAGTATCTTTGAGACTGGGCATGCTGAGCTGGTGTTAGTCAAGAACCCCTTTAAGGTGACAAAGACGCCATTATCAACACCTCACTGAGTTTGAACGTGATCGTGTAATAGGGCTACGAGAAACTTGATGTTCCTTCTGCGATATTCCAAAAAGACTTGGCAGGAATGTAGCAACTGTACATGATTTCTGGCAGCCGTGGTCACGGCAGTATACCACCGCGAGAACACCGGTCTGCAGACGGCCACGTGGCACTGCCGAGAGAATAAGACCATCGTCTACTCTACGGTGTATGGCGGTGGCGTATTACACTGCATATTCATCACCTGTTTGAGCAGCAGTTGGCACCACAGTGTCACAAAGAACTGTTACAAATTAGTTACTTCAAGGGCAGCTCCGAGCCACACGCCCTGTAGCTTGCATTCCACTGACCCCAGCAACCACCATATGCGACTTCAGTGGTGTCAAGAGAGAGCTCATTGCAGGGCAAGGTGGAGGTCTGTTGCGTTTTTTGATGAAAGTAGGTTCTTACTCGGTGCCAATGTTAGCCAGTTGAGGGCCTGCAACCAATCTGTCTGCTAGCTAGACACACTGAACCTGCACCTGGAGCTATGGTCTGGGATGCGATTTCGTATGACAGCAGGAGTACTCTCATGGTTATCCCACGCAAAATTGTACGTCATTCTGGTGATTCTACCTGTTGTGCTGTCATTCATGAACAGCATTCTAGGGGTGCTTTGCAGCGGAATAACGTTTGTCCACCTAACGCTGCTGTAACCAATCATGGCCTCGTGGAGTGGCCGTGCGGTCTAGGGGGCCATGTCACGGATTGCGCGGCCCCTCCGCTGGAGGTTCGTGTCCTCCCCCGGGCATGTGTGGTGTGTGTTGTTCTTAGCGTAAGTTAAAAATGGTTCAAATGGCTCTGAGCACTATGGGACTTAACTTCTGAGGTCACCAGTCCCCTAGAACTTAGAACTACTTAAACCTAACTAACCTAAGGACATTACACACATCCATGCCCGAGGGAGGATTCGAACCTGCGACTGTAACGGCCGTGTGGTTCCAGACTGTAGCGCCTAGAACCGCTCGGCCACTCCGGCCGGCAGCGTAAGTTAGTTTTAAGTAGTGTATACGTCTAATGACCGATCACTTCAGCAGTTTAGTCCATTATGAATTCACCCACATGTGAACATTAACCCATCATGCTGTATACATTGCAGACGTTTTGATTTGGCCTGCTCGATCACCAGATTTGTCTCCAATCGAGTACTTATGGGACATCATTGGACGACAACTCCAGCGTCATCCTCTAACAGCATAGACCGCCCCTGTACTGACCGATAGAGTGGAACAGGCGTAGAACTCCATCCGGCACATGTACATCACAATGCATGCACGTTTGCGTGCTTGTATTCAACATTCTGGAAGTCACACCTATTAGTAATGTACTAGAATTTTACATTTTCAATGGCTTATCTCGCTCTTCCATTTACCTGCGACATTGCATGTTAATCACTTAAATATGTTACCCAGGCAAATGTGTTCCTGAAATTTCGTTACTCTAAATAAATTGTTTCTAGGTGCTGCGATTGGAAAACGAAGTGTTGCTTCCATGTCATTGTGCTCTGCACTGAGGAATTTGTGTGTCAGTGTGTATCACATAACAGGCACCGCAGCAAAGGAGAAATGTAAAATGATGAGCCGAAACATTATGACCACTACCTCCCGCGAGGTTGGGTGCTGCCTGGTGATGCTGAGGGCACATGACGCGGTTAGAGAAGTGTACGAGCAGAGCAGAGACGAATGGGGAATAATTTTAGCTACGATAAGTGGAGCAAATGTGGAAACCCGCTGACTTAAGTGACTTTGACAAAATCCAGAGTCCTCTACTGCCCTTCAAGTCTGACCGTTCCACAGATCACGCGCGTTTTGATAAAGATATAGTTTATTTAATTCGTAAATCTCCCCAGAAACTTCTGTTAGGCGGAGATTTTAATTGTGTTTTGAGTCCTGTGGTTAAGACCCCTAGTTTTAATTTCAGTAATTAACTAGAGGTTTTGGTGCACACTTTGCAAATAAGCGATGCTTAGACCTGTTGCTATCCCGCTCTAGTCAGGTATACACATTTTAGAGCTACTTTTATTAGCAGACTCAATCGTTTTTATCTTTCTGATTTCTTAGGTACACAACTATTTGCAATGGATGTGATACCCACTTGTTTCACTGATCACTGAGCCGTAGTCGTAACCTTAAATCATGTGCTCTGACCAGTAAAACTGTGTCGCCTCCCCTGGATGTTGACCACGTCTCTCTTAAAGGATCCTCCCCTCGAGATTATCATTCGACAGGTTGGTTCCCGTAGTTTGCGTTCTCAGGACCGTTATCCTTCTCTTATGGAGTGGTGGTCAAGACATGTAAACCATTACTCCGGAATGCGTTAATGCGTTACGGCACTGAGAGAGCGAGGGATCCGCGTCGGACTCAGGAATTTTGTTACTCTGTCTTGTAACAACTTTATGAAGGTGCCAGACAAGCTCTATTACGAATTACAGATATTCGCCAGTTAAGGCGAAGCTTCTTCAATTAAAGAGACCACAAGCGGAAGGACTCAGGGGGTGACCAAAATCCCGCTCGTTCCTACAGGATGAACTGAACTCCTTATTCACCTTATCCGGTTGCTGACGCGTCGAAAAAGAGTATGTATCGCGTCCCTCACTCGCACTGATACTCACGTACTGACATCCCAATACGAGAAATCTATAATTACTTCACTGAAAGTGCCTTGTTGTTGGTTCACCATCGCAAAAATCGCCGCGGCTTGACGGTATTGCTATGGGATTTTGTGTACATTTTTGGCCTCTTATGGGTGATACCATTACGTCACTGGTAACTGAGGGGATATGGGCGGGCTTTATTCTTGCCACTTTCAAGGTAGGTAAAATCGTTCTAATTTCGAAGACAACCGGAGGTTCTGTCATTGATAAATTCCGTCCCATCACACTCCTTAATTTCGATTACAAAGGTGTCGTGGGGGTGGTTAATCACTGTATGTCAGTACTACTAGAGAAAATTCTTGCAGTTTACAAAGGCAGTGTGGCTGGGCTCACTATCCTGACTTCTGTAGCCTAATGCCGTGACGTCGTTTCAGTAGCTGCAGCTACTTCTATTTCTAGAACCTTACTTTTTATTGATGTTAATAAGGCATTTGATCAGATCAATCAAAGTTTCTTGATGCAGGTGTTCGAGGCGAGAGGTCTCAAACATACTGCGCGTCAGGTATTATCCAGTCTTTCGTGTCTCTTGGTGAATGGACGACTTACTCCCCAGTTTAGAATCCGGTGGAGCTTACCACAGGGGAGCCCCTCTCCATGTCGCTTTTTGTCTTGTTCCTAGAACAGTTGCTTCGCTGTATTGCTGCTCAGTTTTGTGGCTGGAAGAGATTAGGAGAATCCTTCTCGGTACCAGCCTACACGGATGATGTTGTGGTATTGCTCAATGACGTATTGAATTTCTTTTATTCTGGCTGTGGGGACCGCATTAATGAACGGAAGTGTACCCTGTTACCATTGTGGGGTTTTCATCAAGTTGTCAGTCCCTGGGCAACAGTGGTTACTCACCACAAATCGTTGGGGATTACCGTGTATCGCTGCCCGATGAAAACGGCTGCAATCAGTTAGCGGGAGCTAACAAATCGAATTCAAGGGGCAATTCGTGAACACGAACGTCGTTCCGTTAGTCTTCTCCACAAAGTAGGGATCTCAGATGCCTATATTTTCAGTAATCTGTACTATACTCCACAAATGTTCCCGCTACCTGCGATGATGGGTCGCAAGTTGATGCAATTATCCGGTCGATTCCTTTGGAAACTTTCGACTTTGGTATGAAGTGGTAGCGACGCCTCATCCCCTTGGGAGTTGAGGCCTCCCGATACGAAAGTGAAGGCTTCAGTATTGTTTATGCGGCGTAACGTTTTAATATGTACTCGAACTATCCATTCCACTAAATTTCACTTATTTACGTGTCTTCGACAGGCCAAACTGACACCCTCTGCCGATGTTGGCCGGATCAACTATAAATTGTTGCACATACGAGAGTTTTATGTTGTAATATGTTTTCGGGGAGCCGACATTTTATCAGTGACACACCTTAGCACCAGATCTTTGCTTTCTCGTTGAGAAGTGCAATCATCACTCTTCCCGGCTGAAGTGGCCGCGCCATTGAGATCCTGGAAAACAGTGTGGTTTCACGTTAGTATTCGTATCCTCCTGACGGAAGTCACCTCATCGTGATATAGGATCATTCACAATCTGATCCCGACCAACAAAAGCATCCATCGCATTGGTCTTAGTCCGACTGGCTTTGCAATACATATCATCAATCTGATACATTACCACACAGGCTTGTCCCTTGCAAACTAGAACACTGGCAGTTTTCTTTACCCTATCAGCTGAAGCTGCTTTTTCGGTTGAACTTCTGTATTCGGACTTTTCCGTTTTCCCTCGGACCGAAGGCTAATTCGATCGTATGGCTCCTCAGATACCTTGGTTCAAAAAATGGTTCAAATGGCTCTGAGCACTATGGGACTTAACATCGGAGGTCATCAGTCCCCTAGAACTCACTAACTAACCTAAGGACATCACACACATCCATGCCCAAGGCAGGATTCGAACCTGCGACCGTAGCGGTCACGCGGTTCCAAACTGAAGCGCTTAGAACCGCACGGCCACACCGGCCGGCTTCTCGGATACCACGCCCACTATGTAGTCGGGTGTGACAACGACTCGGATCCCCGTGATTTTCGCCAATATATAGTGAACGCTCATTGGATGTAGTACAAGCTTCCACGTTATCGTGCTTTATTTGCAAATATGTGGCACTGGCCGGCCGGTGTGGCCGTGCGGTTCTAGGCGCTACAGTCTGGAACTGCGTGACCGCTACGGTCGCAGGTTCGAATCCTGCCTCGGGCATGGATGTGTGTGATGTCCTTAGGTTAGTTAGGTTTAAGTAGTTCTAAGTTCTGGGGGACTGATGACCACAGATGTTAAGTCCCATAGTGCTCAGAGCCATTTGAACCATTTGAACCATGTGGCACTGTGTCCTTAATCGTCCAGGTATTGCATAGCATTGTTTTTTTTTAAGTTCTGGAGGGTAGAGAAAAAAAGTTGCTTCCTTTTGATTCTCGGAATTGTGGAATTTATGTATATCAAGTTTTATTTTGATTAAAAAGTAGAAAAAAAGAAAATAAAAAATAAAAACTAGAAATAAAAAACAAACCTAGTACCATGGTCACGTGAGGGACCAGCCGAGCAGAGTGACAGGCGGAGGGACTGCACGAGGTGGCGCAGTGCTTAGCACACTGAACACCCATTCGGGAGGACGACGGTTCAAATTCGCGTCCAGCCATCCTGATAAACTGAGGTTTCCAGCGTGGTCCTCCTTCCTGGCACGGAAAATACGAGGACGGAAAGTACTAGCAAATGCAGGCAGAACAAATCGATAAGGCAAAACCACCAAAAGTTATATGAGAGGCGAAGTGATTGTTTCAAATGGCTCTGAGCATTATGATACTTAACATCTGAGTTCATCAGTCCCCTAGAACTTAGAACTACTTATACCTAACTAATCTAAGGACATCACACACATCCATGCCCGAGGCCAGATTCGAATCTGTGACTGTAGCGGTCACGCGGTTCCAGACTGAAGCGCCTAGAACCGCTCGACCACAACGGCCGGCGAGGCGGAGTGACTGACGCCTGTCAACATGACTATTACACATAATTTCCTTCTGCGACGTGAACAGATTCCAGTTTCAGATACTTATGGAGAACAAACTGTGTGTGGAAAATACAGCAACGAACAGTTTTAAATTTATATGACTTTAATTATATACGAAGATGAGATACGTTTTGAGAATCAGTACTGCATCTCGTGTCCAATCTGTATAGTTATGTAGGAGGCAGTAGGATACTCTTAGGATTTCTGAATCATCCACTAATAATGCCAGACGTCCACAATGCCGTTTCGGAATTTTATTCAAGCTGTGCATTCCTATTTTAATAGAACTATTTACTTAAGGCAACGACCATATTGAGATTTCAAATTTTTCACGCTGGAGGTTGATTGAGGGTGAACATAAGCGAGTGTGGGAGGGAGTAAGCGTAAGTTTTGTAAACAGTTAATGAGATCAATGTTTTCAGCTGAAATATTCGAATCACACTTGTCTCAGAAGTGACTGGTGAAGACCAAAAACAAACAAACCATCCATGCTATCAAACTATGTAACATTAATTTATAAAACAGTCGTGTTGAACGGTGTTGTTATCACGACAACTGCCTTGCTGTAAAAGCTGAGAAACGTAATGAAACTGAATTAGACCTTGTAGCCACAAACAGGCCGTACCTTATCGACGGTGTCAATATAGAGACAGGGATTAGTAATCACGATACCATCATAGCGATGATAGTTAATAAATAAATCAGAAAGCTAGAAGAGTACTTTTGCTAGAAAGAGCAGATAGGCCGTTGCTAGCATCCCATGAATGGGCATCATTTAGTTCCTTTACGGTAGACGTACAGGAATTATGGGCAAGTATTACACAGATTGTTAATCGAGCTTTGGATAAGTGCGTGCTGAGTAAGTGGATTAAGATCATAAAGCACTGCTAATTGCCGGCCGCTGTGGTCTAGCGGTTCTAGGCGCTCAGTCCGGAACCGCGGGACTGCTACGGTCGCAGGTTCGAATCCTGCCTCGGGCATGGATGTGTGTGATGTCCTTAGGTTAGTTAGGTTTAAGTAGTTCTGAGTTCTAGGGGACTGATGACCTCAGATGTTAAGTCCCATAGTGCTCAGAGCCATTTGAGCCTGTTTCGCACCCTCCCGTGCTTGGGCTTCCACTTCCTTCCACTTCGTCTCCCCCTTCTTTTCGTCATATAGAGTTACAATTAATCATGTCGACTGTATTACACTTACTACGGAGGAAAATTTACCTCGATTATCCCTTCAAAAGAATTCGGAAAATTGCTGAGAAAGCAGAGACTGTTGGACTCTCGGTTCAAAAGAAAACGCACACAATGGCAATAGGGAAAATTCGCACAGATTTGTGCGTTTGTAAAAAGATCGGTGCGAGCGGCGTAGACAAACAGCTGGAAGAGCTGAAAACAAATACGTCGCCAGGAACGGATGAAAGTCCAGTTTGGTTGTACGAATAGTAGCCTACGACACTGAAATAAGTCCCAACCGACTGGAAAAAAAGAGCAGGCGACTCCTGTATATAGGAATGGTAAAAGAACGGACATGCAAAATTACAGGCTAATATCCTTAACATCGATATTCTGTAGCATTGTTGAACATATTCTCAGCTGAAATATAGTAAATTTGCTTGAGACGTAAAAGCTTTTGTCTGCAAATCAGCGTGGACTTGGAATATATCGTTCGTGTGAAACTTAGGTTGCTCTTTCCATACACGGTATCTTGCGAACTATGGTTGAAGGGCAACAGGTAGATTCCATATTTAGAGATTGCCGAAAAGCATTTAAGCGTTCTACCCCACTGCATACTGTTCACGGAAGTGCAAGCGCCGCGCAGGGTAGCCGCGCGGTCTCGTACGTCCTGTCACGGTTCACGCAGCTCCTCCCTTCGGAGGTTCGAGTCCTCCCTCGGGCATTGGTGGGTGTGTTGTCCTTAGCGTAAGCTAGTTTAACTTCGGTTAAGTAATGGGTAAGCTCAGGGACCGATGACCTTAGTAGTTTGGTTCCATAAGATCTTACCACAAATTTCCAAAAGAAGTACAAGCCAACTGAGTAGCATTCCAGGTATGTGAGTGGCACGAAGACTTGTTGAATAATAGAACCCAGTACTTTGTCCTCAACGACAAGTGTTCATCAGAGACAAGGGTTCGTTGGAAGTGCCCAAGAGAACTGTGACAGGACCGCTATTATTCTCTCTATATATATAAATGAGCACATGGACAGGATGAGCAGCACTCTGCGGCTGATTCCTGGTGGTGCCGTGTTGGATGGGAAACGGGGAAGTGTCGTCGTTGAGTGAGTGTACGAGGATACAATATGACTTAGACAAAATTTCTAGTTGGTGTGATGAATGGCAGCTAGCTCGAAGTATAGAAAATAATGAGTTAATGCAGATGAGAAGGAGAAACAAGTCCGTAATGTTCGAATACAGCTTTACTTACGGGCTGCTTGGCACAGTCACATCGATGAAACATTTAGGCGAAACATTGCAAACTGATATGAAATGGAACGACTGTAGCAGGGAAGGTGAATGGTTGACTTCGGTTTACTGGGAGAATTTTAGGAAAGTGTGGATCATCTGAGAAGAAGACCACGTTTAGATCACTAGGGCGACACATTGTTGAGTACTGTTCGAGTTGTGACTCCCACGTGGTCATTTTAAGGAAAACATCGAGACAACCGAGAGGCGGGCTGTTAGATTTGTTACCGGTAGGTTCGATCAACACCGAAGTATTACGGAGGTTCTTCGGGAATTCAGATGAGAATCCTTGGAGGAAAGGCGACGCTCTTTTCGAGGAACACTGTTGAGAAAACATAGAGAATCTTGATTTCAAGCTGACTGAAGAATGATTCTACTGCTTCCAACGTATATTTCACTTAAGGGCCACAGAGGTAAGTAAGGAGAAATTAGGGCTCGTACGAAAGAGATAGAAATGCGTCTTGCTGTTTCTGTATTTGCGAGTGTAACTGGAAAGGAAATGACTAGTAGTGATAAAAAGTACCCTTCGCCACGCAGCATACGGTGGCTTGCTGGATATGTGTGTAGACGTAGATTTAGATGCAGATCTGTTGTTATTTCGTGGCTTTTCCGTCAGTGTACGAAATATATTCTGGTATGAGTGAAAGTATGTTGTACCATGAATTGTTTTGTGTAGAATTAGGTCGAGTCTAGTGACTTAAGAACAACACACGCCATTTTATTATTATCTGAATTAGTAGTATTTCGAAGATTTTGTGCCTTTCGCGAGAACAGGCAGGACAAATTTTGTAGGTGTAATTTTTCGTAAGCTTAAACACGATCCTATGTTTCTCGCCTTTTCGAAACCTTTATCCACCATAGGAACTATCGTTTGCTTTCCAGTACGATATTCTGCTTGAGATCCTAAGATTTTTGTTTGGCGAGAATTTAGCAGCACACTTTTGAAGAAATAATCAAGGTAAATTTTCCTCCGCAGTAAGTGTAAGATAGTCGACAAGATGTAATCATAACTCCATATGATGAAAAGAAAGGGGAGCCGATGCGGAAGGAAGTGGAAGCCCAAGCAAGGGAGAGTGCGAAACGGAAAATTAGCTGCGCTTTACGATCTGGCAGACGATGAGCAGAATGGGCTGGCTGTGGGCGTTATGGGTAATCGATGAAGCTACACGACGAGTAAGCCGTTGGTCTGCTGCGTATACCACGCACAGTGACGTAGTCCAACGAACAACGTGGGCGACGCACGAAAAATCCGACTGCCGCTCCGTGTCTCTGAACACTAACGTCTCACTATTATAGGATGTCTCCCTTAAAAAATACTTACTGCGCTGCGTATTTTTAAAATGACTGGTGCCAATAAGAAAAAGGTCTTTAAAGAAAGTAATACTGAGACAGTCAATATGAGAACTGAAAATCGATCATAGTAACAGATGAAGAGGTCTTTGGCAGCATTTGCACTTAGTGTACTCTACGACAGCTGTCCTTCAATATGAGAAAGGAAGATATTGCATACAGAATGTCCTGACGGCTACAGATGTGGCAAACATTACGAAGTATATTCCTCTTTTGCGAATCCGGATTGACGTCAGCTGTTTGTGACAAATGAAAATTTCAGCCGATCTGGAATTCTAACCCTGTGATTGTTCCTTCACACATGCACGCATCTCTGAAGAACATTTTATTGTGAAGATACAGATACTGTAAGCACAGACATTGCAACCATCAGTAATATATCCAGGCCTCGACGAGCTAAAATGAAGATAAAATGTTTGTATCTACCCATGCGGGAATCACGAAATGTGCGAGCGTAGGCTCTGTCGACTCTATAACATATGGAAGTTTGTGTAGGGCCTGGAGGCATGCTCGGATAACCGAAGTGGTTAAGACAAACGCTCGCGATAAGGGGGAAATCCGGGTTCGAAACCCGGTCCAGCACAAATCAAAAACAGCTCACGTCAGTCCAGATACAGAAAATTCGAATCCATTCCGTAATCTGCCTACTGCTTTTGATAGACGCCCAGAGCCTCTGCCTATACTGTGAATCGATAGTAAAGGGAAGAAAGGCCTGAAATTAGTATGAAAAAGGTGAAGGGAAGAATTTTTTTACTTGTAGGCAGTTTGGGAAATCGTACTGGTGCAACTTGTTACAGAGTATTACTTGTGAATCTGACTTATAGGTGAAGTCAGCATGTTAGAAGATATAAGAGAAATCGGAGTAGCATCATAACAGCAGAATAGGCAACTCGCAGCTAATATGAAATTGTATCAGAGATATTCTGGAAACTTATAGAGGAATCTTTGTAGGACAGGTAGTGGTATTCTCTCCAATCTCTATCGGATAAATTTAGAGAACTGGTATGCGAGATAAACTGTGATACTATTCTTCGGCCTCCATCGTATAACCCCGCAGCTGTTCTGAGAATAAAAAGAAGGAGGGAATATAAATGTCTGACGTTTCATAGACGAGTAAGACACTGTAGACGTTTGGCAGAGCTACTTCAAAGGATCCAACGTACTCTCGAATACAAGTCCAGAATCACTGCATCACCTCACTCAGTCCATGATAAAAAGAATAGAGAGTTTATAAGAGTGTATGTAGGTGTACAATCAGCCAATATTTCCTCGTTCTAGACTAGAATATAATAATGTCGAGCCAGGTGGAGCAGTGGTTAGCAACTGGACCCGCATTCAGGAGAACGACGGTTCAAATCCCTGTCCAGTCTTTAAGATGTTGGTTTTCCGTAACTTCCCTAAATCGCTCCAGACAAATATCGGAATGGGTTCTTTGAAAAGGGCACTGCTAATATTCTTCCCCATCCTTTACTTATCCGAACTTGTGCTCCGCCCCTAACAGCAGCGCTGTTGACGGGACGTTAAACTCTAATTTACCTTTTTGAATATACAGTGGCGGATAAAAAAATCGCATAACCAAGAAGGAGTTGTGGCGACATAAACGAAAGTTGGTAGGCCTGTTTCTATATCTGAAAGATGATGTCTGCTCAAATTACGTGCCAATCACATGAGAGTGGCGGTAGTAGCGTCACTATGATGATGCAGATCAAGTTTCCTTTAAATATACGCTGCAACGGTCGTGAGCTTAGTTACCTTTGAGATTGGACGTGCGGAGTTGATGTTAGTCAAGAACGCCTTTAAGGTGACAAAGACGCATCGTCTGACTCTGGCGCATCGTACTGCATTTGCAGCAGCTATTTGAGCAGCAGTTGGCACCGCAGTGACACCAACGAACTGCTACAAACCGGTTACTTCGAGGAAAGCATTCCACTGACCCCAAGCCACCGTCATTTGTGACTTCAGTGGAGTCAAGCGAGAGCTCGTTGAAGGGCAGGGTGGAGGTCTGATGTGCTTTGTGATCAAAGGTGACTCCGCATTGGAACCAGTGATGGCCGTGAGTTAATTCGAAGGAGGGCAGTTGACGGCCTGCAGCCAACCTGTCTGCGTGCTATACGCACTGGACTTGTACTTATGGTATGGGATGAGATTTCGTATGACAGCAGGAGCACTCTTGTGGTTATCCCACACACCATAACTGCAAAACTTTACGTCATTCTCGTGATTCAACCTATTGTATCGTCATTCTTGAACGGCATTCTAGGAGGTGTTTTCCAACAGGATAACGCTCACCCACATGACGCTGTTGTAACCGAACATGCTCTACGGAATATCGACATGTTGGCTGGGGAGGCTTGATCACCAGATCTGTCTCCAATCCAACACGTATCTACATCTACATATACAGGGTGTTACAAAAAGGTACGGACAAACTTTCAGGAAACATCCCTCACACACAAATAAAGAAAAGATGTTATGTGGACATGTGTGCGGAAACGCTTAATTTCCGTGTTAGAGCTCCTTTTAGTTTCGTCAGTATGTACTGTACTTCCTCGATTCACCGCCAGTTGGCCCAGTTGAAGGAAGGTAATGTTGACTTCGGTGCTTGTGTTGACATGCGACTCATTGCTCTACAGTACTAGCATCAAGCACATCAGTACGTAGCATCAACAGGTTAGTGTTCATCACGAAAGTGGTTTTGCAGTCAGTGCAATGTTTAAAAATGCAGAGTTGGCAGATGCCCATTTGATGTATGGATTAGCATGGGGCAATAGCCGTAGCGCGGTACGTTTGTATCGAGACAGATTTCCAGAACGAAGGTGTCCCGACAGGAAGAAGTTCCAAGCAATTGATAGGCGTCTTAGGGAGCACGCAACATTCCAGCCTATGACTCGCGACTGGGGAAGACCTAGAACGACGAGGACACCTGCAATGGACAAGGCAATTCTTCGTGCAGTTGACGATAACCCTAATGTCAACGTCAGAGAAGTTGCTGCTGTACAAGGTAACGTTGACCACGTCACTGTATGGAGAGTGCTACGGGAGAACCAGTTGTTTTCGTACCATGTACAACGTGTGCAGGCACTATCAGCAGCTGATTGGCCTCCACGGGTACACTTCTGCGAATGGTTCATCCAACAATGTGTCAATCCTCATTTCAGTGCAAATGTTCTCTTTACGGACGAGACTTTATTCCAACGTGATCAAATTGTAAATTTTCACAATCAACATGTGTGGGCTGACGAGAATCCGCAATCAATTGTGCAATCACGTCATCAACACAGATTTTCTGTGAACGTTTGGGCAGGCTTTTTTGGTGATGTCTTGATTGGGCGCCATGTTCTACCACCTACGCTCAATGGAGCACGTTATCATGATTTTATACGGGATACTCTACCTGTGCTGCTAGAACATGTGCCTTTACAAGTACGACACAGCATGTGGTTCATGCACGATGGAGCTCCTGCACATTTCAGTCGAAGTGTTCGTACGCTTCTCAACAACAGATTCGGTGACCGATGGATTGTTAGAGGCGGACCAATTCTATGGCCTCCACGCTCTCCTGACCTCAACCCTCTTGACTTTCATTTATGGGGGCATTTGAAAGCTCTTGTCTACGCAACCCCGGTACCAAATGTAGAGACTCTTCGTGCTCTTATTGTGGACGGCTGTGATACAATACGCCATTGTCCAGGGCTGCATCTGCGCATCAGGGATTCCAAGCGACGGAGGGTGGATGCATGTATCCTCGCTAACGGAGGACATTTTGAACATTTCCTGTAACAAAGTGTTTGAAGTCACGCTGGTACGTTCTGTTGCTGTGTGTTTCCATTCCATGATTAATGTGATTTGAATGTAAGTAATAAAATGAGCTCTAACATGGAAAGTAAGCGTTTCCGGACACATGTCCACATAACATAATTTCTTTCTTTGTGTGTGAGGAATGTTTCCTGAAAGTTTGGCCGTACCTTTTTGTAATATCCTGGATTCTCCCCTAGCCACAAAGCAGTGTCTGGTAGAGGGCACAATTCACGCCAAAGTCGTATTTCCCCCTTCTTTTCCACTCGCGGATCGTGCGAGGGAAAAACGACTGTCTGAACGCCTCAGTACGAGCTCTAATTTCCCTTACCTTTGAGTGGTGATCATTGCCCAATTTGAAAGTTGGTGGTAATAATATATGCTCTACATCCTCGGCCAAGATCGGATTTCGAAATTTAGTGAGCAGCCCCTTCCGTTTAGCGCGTCGTCTATCTGCAAGTGTGTCCCACTTCCAACTTTCTATGAGATTTGTAACGCTCTCTCGATGGCTAAATGTAACAGTTACGAATCTTGCCGCTCTTCTTTGGACCTTCCCAATCTCTTGAATCAGACCAACTGGTAAGGGTCCCGTACAGACGAACAATTCTCTAAGACTGGAAGAACTAACGTATTGTAAGCAATTTCCTTTATTGAAGGACTGCATCACCTCAGGATTCTACTAATAAAACGCAATCTAGAGTTCGTCTTGTCCGTTACTTGTGTAATCTGATCATTCCATTTGAGATCATTTCGAATAGTCACACCCAGATACTTGGCGGATGTTACCGCTCCCAAAGACTGGGCATTTATTTTGTATTCATACATTAATGGGGGTTTTCGCCTTGTTATACACAGTAGTTTGCACTTACTGTTATTGAGAGATAGCTGCCAGTCATTACACCACGCATTTATTTTCTTCAAATCTTCATTGATTTGTTCACAATTTTCGTGTGATACTACTTTCCTCTAGACTACAGCATCATCGGCATACAGTCTAATGCCGCTCTCAATACTATCAACCAGATCGTTTATGTAAATCGTAAAAAACAACGGACCTATTGCGCTGTCCTCGGGCACACCTGAAGTTAGGCTTGTTTCTGTTGAGGTCACCCTGTTCAGGACGACATACTGCTCCCTGTCTGTTAGAAAACTGTCTATCCAACCGCATATATCATCGGACAGACCGTAAACGCGCACCTTTTGGAGCAAGCGACAGTGCGGAACTGAGTCGAACGCCTTTCGAAAGTCGAGAAATATGGTATCAACCTGGGAGCCGGTATCTAGAGTCTGTTGTATATCATTCACATAGAGGGCCAGCTGTGTCTCGCATGACCGCTGTTTCCTAAAACCGTGCTGGTTTCTGCAGATGAACTTCTCAGAGTCTAGAAAGGTCATTATGTCTGAACACGAAATATGTTTCATGATTCTACAACAAATCGATGTCAGTGAAATTGGCCGGTAATTATGTGCATCCGGTTTTCTCCCCTTTTTGTAGATTGCTATGACCTGGGCCTTCTTCCAGTCCCGTGGAACTTCCCGCTGTTCCAATGATCTCTGATAGATGATGGATAAGAATGGTGCTATACTTGTAGCATAGTCAACATATGATCTTACGGGGATACCGTCTGGGCCAGATGCCTTCCTGGCGTCTAAGGATGTTAACTGTCTTCCAATCCCGAATACACTGTGTCAGCCATCCTTGTGTTTGTTCGACAAATGAAAGGGCGAATGGTGCTGTAGTCCTCTACCGTAAACGAGTTTTTGAATGCTACGTTTAAAATTTCGGCCCTATGTTTATCATCATCCGTTACATTACCGGTACTGTCAGCAAGAGAAGGTATTGAATTATTTGTAGCGTTTATAGATTTTACGTACGACCAGAATTTTTTGGAGTTATCTTTAGAATCTGCAGAAAAAATATTGCTTTCATTTCGCATAATTTCTGTTTGTCAGCGGGATAGTGACTAAGTTTAAAACGACTGTAAAAAATTCTCTGCTTTCTCAGCAACTTCCTAATACGTTTGTTGCACCATGGTCGACCCTTTCCCTCCCCTATACTTTTGCTAGGCACATACTTCTCTAGTACGTGGTGGACAATACCTTTAAATTCCGGCCAAAGATGCTCAATATCTTTGTGTCCCTCGGTGAATACTAGGAACTGACTATGAAGATATTTATTAATGACACTTTTATTTGCTTTCCCAAACAAGAAAACTCTACGCTGGTTTCTTCGTTTTTTTGCAACTTCTACTGACATAGAAACCACAATGACATTATTGTCGCTAATACCTTCTTCTAGATTAACTTCCTCAAAAAGATCACGTCTGTTTATCGCCAAGTTATCTAATATGTTCCCATCTTGGGTTGGTTTTCTAGCCAATTGCTCAAAGTTGTATGTTGAGAATGTTCCTAGAATAACTTCACACGAGTCTTTGTTTCTGCCCTCTGTGATATGGTTCAAATGGCTCTGAGCACTATGGAACTTAACATCTGTGGTCATCAGTCCCCCAGAACTTAGAACTACTTAAACCTAATTAACCTAAAGACATCACACACATCCATGCCCGAGGCAGGATTCGAACCTGCGACCGTAGCAGTCGCGCGGTTCCGGAATGAGCGCCTAGAACCGCTCGGCCACCGCGGCCGGCCCTCTGTGATAAACGTATAATTTTACCAGTCAATGGATGCCAGATTAAAGTCTCCACCTGTAACTAATGGATAATTTGGATATTTATTTCCTATGTACTCATGACTTTACCTGAAACCTTCTGCGACGTTTGTTGCGGATGCTGGTGGTCTATAAAACATCCTAATACAATGGCCAATCCTTGTATGACTGACAGCTTTACGCAGACTATTTCACAGACCGACCCAGTATCGATCTCAACTGCGTTTAAACAGCTTTTAACAGCAATGAACACACCATCTCCCAGTTCTATCCTTCTTAAACGTTATCCAATCCGAGTTCAAAATTTCACTGCTCTTTACGTCTGGTTTCAACCAGCTTTCGGTACCTAATACAATATTGGCATTGCTACCGTTTATTTGGGAGAGTAACTCGGGGATCTTGCTACAGACACTTCGACAATTTACTTACATGAGATTAAGCATATTTAAATCCTTGGGAATGACCTGTTTAGGCGAAGTAACAATTTTCACAGTTGGCACACACACATCAGTGTCATTAACTGGTTATTTTTTAGGTCAACGGTTTGTTTTCCATGGGGAGGAGCCTAATCTAAAAAATAAAAAAAATACATGTTCACGCCACAAGTACTGTGCTACCCATGTAGCTGCTTCCTGTGTGTAGTGCACCCCTGATCTATCGAGGGGCGTCGTACAACCTTCCACCCCATAGCGTAGGTCGAGAAATCTACAACCATTTTCGTCACAGAGTCGACGTAGCCTCTGGTTCAGATTCTCCACTTGATTCCAAACCAGAGGACCTCAACCCACCCTGGGTACGATGCTGCAGATCATCAGCTTGGCTTCCACTCATCGAGAGATGGAGGCCGCTTTCGCCAATTTAGCCAGCCATCGAAAGGACCCAAGGATTTCCTCGGAACCCCGACGACAGGCATCGTTGGTGCCGACATGTGCAACAATCTGCAGCCGACTGCACCCCGCACGCTCGATAGCCGCCTGAAGAGCCTCTTCCACATCCCGGACAAGGACCCCTGCCAAGCACACCGAGTGAATGTTGGACTCCGTCCCTGCCCTAGCCGCTATGTTCCTGAGGGGCTCCATGACCCGCCTAACATTGGAGCTCCCAATAACTAACAAACCCTTGCCTCCACGTGCCTGTCCAGACCATGCTGAAGGAGCGGCCACTATCCTGGCACAAGGTGCATTCTGATCCGGCACAGCCTCCTCCGCCGGCCGCGGTGGTCTAGCGGTTCTAGGCGCGCAGTCCGGAACCGCGCGACTGCTACGGTCGCAGGTTCGAATCCTGCCTCGGGCATGGATGTGTGTGATGTCCTTAGGTTAGTTAGGTTTAAGTAGTTCTAAGTTCTAGGGGACTGATGACCACAGATGTTAAGTCCCATAGTGCTCAGAGCCAAGCCAACCTCCTCCCCAGCATCAGATAGCACACTGAATCTATTAGCAAAGTGCATGGGATTTGTCAGGAGCCTGCGTTTCCCATGCAGCCTTCACCTTGAGGCTCGAGACCTCTACACAGTCCGTCACCCACACTGAGGTGAGAGAATGGGCTGGCCAGCTCAGTCGCACCTGAGGTCGGCTCCGTGACAGAGAGCTGTGACATCCCCTCCTGCACATCTAGTACAGCAGAGGCTGCTCCAGGCACCCCATCCCCACTGCACCTCAAGCTGGTACTCTGGAGCTTGTTTACTGTGGCCAACAAAGCTTCCAGCTGCGTTTGGACTGTGGCCAACCCCTCCTGCATCCGCACACAACTGACAGTCCCTATTCATCTAGCTAATAACTGATTTACTATAAGAAACTTAAGGAAAACCACGACCACAAAAGGTTAACAGCTACACCCTAGTTGGCAGAAAGAACACTTAACAATGAAAAACTATAAAAATATATGGTAGAAGCTAGATCTGGGGCGCTTGTTTGCCTGCTAGGGGCTGTCTAATTAATACTAAAGAATAAGACAGTGACTTACAGTAAACTGCTTGGGGCTATCTAGTGAATGTTATTGACGAATTAAGCAGAAACATACGGTAAGCTACACCTACTGATTATCCCCCATATTTATAATGTAAACAAGCGTTTACGTACACGCGAAAATGACATATTAAAACTATAAAAACTGCTACCTTAAATGCACCGAGTGTAAATGACACTAATAAACGTAAATACTGAGTACTGTACACTGACAGATGCAGATACAAAACAAAATCTTTAGTTAACAATAAGAGTTCATTGTACAGCACGAATACGAACTATACTTTCTGGGAACCGATGGGCCTACAGTACACGATCACTAAGGCCCACAACAAACTAAGTAATTTAAGCACACGGCGAGATGAGTTTTAGCTTTCTGCTAACTAAACAGTATGTAAGAAGGGCTCAGAAGCTGTATTCTAACACTGATTTACTCAGATATTGTAGTGTAACACTAATTTACCACATATTTTACGTTTGCTTAACGTACATCATCGGACGACAACTCCAGCGTCATCCGCAAACAGCATTGACCGTCTCTGTACTGACCGACCTAGTGCAACAGGCGTGGAATGTCAACCACAAATTGACATCCGGGACCTGTACAACACAATGCATGCACGTTTGCATGCTTGCATTAAACATTCCGGTGGTTACACCAGATATTAATGTACCAGCATTTCACATTTGCAATGGTTTATCTCGCGCTTGTATTAACTTTTGATCTTGCAATGTTAATCAGTTAAATATGTTACCTGGACAAATATATTCTTAAAATTTCATTGCTCTACATTATTTATTTATTGATGCTACGATTTTCCTTTCTCCCGTCAGTGTAGTGCGAGAGGCAATGGCCAATATAGGAACGATTTATTTTCCGTCATCTCTTACACAGCGACTTACGATGTATCTGTGTAGATGCAGATGTATATGTAAGAAACACTACAGCCATAATGGCGACACTATGATACGTCGAAAACATACATTTAGGACAAACTACACAAATAGAAAGGATACTTGAAGAAACAGATCGGAAAGGAACCAAGGCAAGAAAGTAAACTGACACGCATCTTCAAATAACTCACTTGCAGAATTAAGATATCGAGACAAGTGTTTGGTCTGTTTTTATGTGAGTTTGCAGAAATCTCATTAGATTTATGTATCTCAGAAACAGACGTCAGCAGTTATCTCTTCCTTGTAGCTTACTGAGTATCTGACATGCATCAGACGTAAAGTCACACGACACGATTGGCCAATGTTTGAATCCACACTGATTACGCGATGGAACTGGAGCAACTTTGCCCTCCATGTGACTGAGGAAAGTAACAATGTCGTTCAAAGTTTTAAGAAGAGTGACAGCAGAGATGTGCTGTGCTAGAGAACTTTATCATTGACAACAAACTGTGTTACAATTATGTTATATGTGTTGTTCTCATGTATTAATATCCTTCGGGAATTCGAAAACTCTGTGTAAAAATCTACACTGGCATTGTAAGCACCGATCTTTCGATATTCCAAATTGGGATAGTTATAGTTTTGTAAGTGGTGGATGTGTCAAGACACGCAGCAAATCTTAACTAAATGTCTTCTCTGAAAACTGTTCAGAACAGATATTTCGGGAACACCCTCGGGATGGAAGTTAGACCGAATAGCAACGAATGGACCTGACCGTGAAATGATTCGAATATTTGGATTTGCCATGGCGCAGATGAACGTGTGATAATGAGGCAGTATTATGCATTACAGATATATATTTTAAAACAGTCCGTGACGCTAAAAAGAAAGATAACAGAGGAACGATGTAATGTACATTTGGCGGGGGACCGATGACCAAGCAATTTTATCCCTTTCCCCACTTTTCAACCAACCAAAATTTGGCTGCTCTTAGCTCTTGGTCGCGCCCTGGGGAAATTTCGTGCAGTGGTCGCCTCTTGGGGCAGCAAGAGGGTGCTAGGCCTTTAAGTTCAAACTATGCGATGACGAAGGTGATGTCAGCCACATACCTCACGAGAAATGGACCTTACCATAAAACTTAACAGTGACAAATTATTTTGTAGCTCCTGTGGGAGGAACGCGCTTACGAGATCTGTTGCGTTGACAAAATTGCAGCAGCCAGTGTGAGAGGTTCATGTTTGTATGTCCGAAGGAACATTATATCGTACTTTTTCAAACACAGTCACTGCACTTTCATTCTTACTGGCCAAAAACGGGCCTGCGACTTACACATAAAACGGCTCCACTGAATAGGAATAACATTAATGGGATGCACGAGTACAGATATTGCACATGGACGGCGACATATGGAAGTTTCGATCGGGTTGTGGGCGGTGCTAGGATAGCCGAAGTGGAATATTTAGCCTCGAGCGCCGAGCGGAAGGTTGTTAGTTTACTGCTTCACCATAACGTCACATACTCCTGGACGGCTTTTCCTCAATCTTTTTTATGGCTTCGTGAGTGTCACATAGTCGTTTGGTCCGCAACGTTAATTGTTGTGCGTGTCCGCTCGTAATGTTCCCCATGGGTTCTAAGTGTATTCCAAGTGAAGGTAGAGTCAGTTTTAGTTTCAAAAGATCCACGTTTTCCGTGTAGCTCGGATGTTTGGAGTTTTCTGACTGACTCGTTGCCACCGTTCATGTAACATCTGAGCAGTTTCATACTGCCTATTTGGCCTGTGATAACTATGTATTTTTCGTTAAGTTTTTGGACCATTACAAGTAGAAAGGGTACTTTGGCATCATGTTTCTCAAGTTCCCTTCAAGCATCGTTATGGTCCCATAAGTATGGTGCTTCTTGCTAACCCGAAACAGGATTATATCAATGTTCGATGTTCAGTTTCCCGCCGGAAGTTGATGACATTTTACTTAAGCGGGTTTTACTTCCACATGGACATGTGGAGGATATACGAGGTAACCGTTGGTTCTCTCTACACCGGTTCCACTGTAATAGCGGAATCCGTTCAGTCGAGATGGTAGTCAGACGTAACATTCCTTCTCATCTGCAAGTCTGTTCAAAAATGGTTCAAATGGCTCTGAGCATTATGGGACTTAACTTCTATGGTCATCAGTCCCCTAGAACTTAGAACTACTTAAACCTAACTAACCTAAGGACATCACACAACACCCAGCCATCACGAGGCAGAGAAAACCCCTGACCCCGGCGGGAATCGAACCCGGGGACCCGGGCGTGGGAAGCGAGAACGCTACCACACGACCACGAGACGTGGGCTGCAAGTGTGTGGTTACCACATTAATATAACGTACAGTGAGAAAGTGGGGGCGTGCTTTCTCTGTAATGAAAGTGGCCACGTTAGACCTAACTGCCCACGGCGGGTATTCACATTGAAGCCCTCATTTTAACAGAGTCGAAACTGAATTTAGCTGATCTCGATTCTACTGCTCCCGTGGTTGGTGCCATGCCTTCCCCGGCTGCAGTGGCACAACAGGGGGACGCACAGCTTACTGCTCCCGACATTCCACCTTGACCCTCGCACGACGTTCCTGAAACAGTTGTTTCCAAGCCAGCGTTGTCTGCAATGCAACATAAGAGACTGCGCAATATGGTGAGAAATTGAGGAGTCTGATACGTCTACTACTCACCCACCCCTTTCTGAAGTAACTTTGTCGGTTGACGTATCTTGTAGTGCTGAGTTCTGCATCCATGATGGGGTGAATGGTGCGGAAACAGCTGCTGAGGTCTCTAGTGTTTCTCCTAGTAATCCTTCGGCGGATGAGGTAACTCCTCCAGAATCAGCCAAGGGAGGGGAGGTCGATAAGCCTTTCGATATTCAACAGCAGCAAATTGAGGCGTTTCTAAAATTAACTGTTGTCTTGCTGTCACCCATTCAGGTGAAGTTGGAACGAAAACTGTTGTTACTCCTGTGGAGGCAATTAGTGGTCAGGAAAAACTACCTGTCGACGCAGATTGTTCCTCTCTTCTGCTTCGACACGAACTACAAGGATCCCATCCTGCGCACTGGACTTCTGAGGCTCCTTGTTTGCTACCTACTTTTGTTATAGAATGAGATTTTCACTCTGCAGCGGAGTGTGCGCTGATATGAAACTTCCTGGCAGATTAAAACTGTGTGCCCGACCGAGACTCGAACTCGAGACCTTTGCCTTTCGCGGGCAACTGCTCTACCATCTGAGCTACCGAAGCACGACTCACGCCCGGTCCTCACAGCTGTACATCTGCCAGTATTTCGTCTCCTACCTTCCAAACTTTACAGAAGCTCTCCTGCGAACCTTGCAGAACTAGCACTCCTGAAGGAAAGGATACTGGGGAGACATGGCTTAGCCACAGCCTGGGGGATGTTTCCAGAACGAGGTTTTCGCTCTGCAGCTGAGTGTGCGCTGATATGAAACTTCCTGGCGGATTAAAACTGTGTGACCGACCGAGACTCGAACCCGGGACCTTTGCCTTTCGCGGACAAGTGCTTGGTAGAGCAGGGATTGCTTACATCATGTATGTAAAATCTCAGTTGTTGCAGTTGAAGCAGCGTCAAATGGAAGGGCCAAGGATGCAACGAAAACCACGTTCCATGGTAGCAATGAATTGACTTCTCTATATCATCTTTTTCGACATCAGACGCGTTGTCGACGTGAGTGTATCACTTCTCTCAAGATGACGGTGGAGCTGTGACGGCACAGAAGGACATATGCCATGCTCTGCAGCAGTTCTATGTTGGGCTGTTTGAGGCACCCGTTCCTGTCGATATGCCATCAGGTTTGTTTGTTTGGGCTCTAGATCGTTGTACGTCCTCATTATGCTGCATTTTTAGATGCTTTTCAATGTGACTATGTCTATGACCTAATTGTCAGATCGGCTGCTCGTAAGGCGCCGGCGTTGGATGGGTTGCCTAAGGAATTTTATGTGCCTTTTTGGCGTTTGTTGGATACTACTTTCACATTGCTTTTTGAAAGAAGTGTTGAGAGGGAGGTTCGTGCAATACTCGTTTAAAGTCGGTAAAATTCTATTAATTCCTAAAACTTATGGTCAGGCAGCCACTGATAAATTTCGCTCAATTACCTCATAAAATTTTGATTATAAGAAATGACTGTGGCGAAGACAGTGACTAGCCGGATGATAGATTTGCTGAAGGAAGTTGTTGCTAACCATCAAAGTTATATTCTTGGTCGTACTATTCTGACCCAGGTGGCTGAACGTCATTACGTCATGCTGGTGGTCGCTGTTATTTCTGTTCCTGGTGCTTTGGCACATTAGAATTTTGAGAAGGTGTTCCACCGGGTCAGCCATGGCTGCCTGTTGCACGTCGTGGAAACCGTTGGATTCACAATTAATGCGCACAGGGTCTTATATAATTTGTTTACGTGTGTCACAGCTTCGTTGGCTGTCAATGATCAACTGACACCCACGATTACAATCCGAAGGGATTTTCACGGGAATGTCTGCTTTCAGAGTCATTGTTTGTTCTATGATTTGAGCCCCTTCTTCGAAGGATCGTGTCTCGGTTACAAGGATGGACACACATGGGCGAGACGATCTCGGTGCGTTCATATGGGAGTAGTGTTACTCCGTTCTTCTGCTAAGATTCCATTGCTCAAGGCTACGTTGGATGCCTTTTGCCCAATATTTGGCGCCCGCATTAACGAAGCCAAATGTCAGTTGATGAAACTGAGGGGTTTTGATAATGTTGTCATTTCGTGGGCGACGATGGTCGATAGGCGTAAATCCTTGGGAGTCATAATTGATCGTCCTCCACTCTAGATGGCTACATTTTATTGGAAGTCAACTACGGACAAGATACAAGGTGCAGTCCAGGAACATGAACAGCGTTCCCTCCTCTAGATTTTTATTTTCTTTATCTTCTACTTTACAAGCATAAATTTTCGCTCTTAAACCACTGTGCTCTAACATGGTTTTCCACAGTTTTCATGTTTCCTTTTTCCTACAACCTTCTGATTTACTTGATGAAAACCATAAATATTATTTTCAGAATAATCACTAGTATCAAATTTATCAATCTTCGATTTCATATCTTTTATAGACATCTTCTCTTCCTATATCATGAATGAAAAAGTAAGTATCCATATAACAATAATCAATATTTTTACCATATTTTGGTTTGATAACACTGTAATGAAAATAATACATTTTTATTTTCGAAAGAACTAGAACACTCATTCCTAAATAAATTGGTTTATTTAACATTATATTAATTTTCTTCATATGAACAGCTACCAAATTTTGTGAAATTCTATAGTATGTTCATCATCTGATTTTGAAATATAATAAGTATATTTTCCTGGATCTGTTAAGATCCTAATTTTTTGTCCATTTCTAATATTTTCCATTGTTTTTCCTAACACTGAGTTCTTTATCATCTTGTAGAAATCGTTGTGTGCCTTTTTTCTCATTTCTGTATTAAAATCAATGTATTTCTTCAACCACTCTGATTGTTCAAATGCTAAGATGCTATGAACCTTCATTAATTTTAATCTATGATGTAAACATTTGTTAAGATTTTTATAATGTAAAGCATTTATCTTTATCATTTAATGTTGTTAATAATTTCTGTCCTCTATTGTGATGCTAAAGGTAAATTTTTATGTAACTCTTATAATTTTCTTGAATATTCTTAATCAACTTCGAAAAAACAACCATATTTGTAATCATCTGTCCACTCCAGTTTTTGAAATGGTAAGAACTGAGACATTTCCCAACCATATAAATTATTTGCATCTAAATATGTAATATAGTTTAATTGTTCTTTTGTTCAAAATATTTCTTTTATTTGCTGTTTGATTTAGCATATCTTATAAGATTTTCTATATTTCCACCTCAATTTCATTCTTCAATAAATAAAATCATTTATGTATCATGCAATAAATCTAATTAAGTTTTCTAAAATAGCATCTCAAATAATCCTGGTGCAGTGAAATGAGAAGATGAATCAGATTTATAAGATTAAATACATGAATGTCCAAAATATTCGAAAAATCTGCTAAAATAGAAAAAACATCAAATGTACTATATAATATTGTACATTCATCTAAATTTTTAACATTAAATTTGACCCAAACTAATTTTACACAATTATATTCTTCTTTAGAACTATCTGATTCATTATGTCTGAAATAAATACATTCCAGTTTGGGTAATTTTGTTTCTCTAAATTTTTCTTCAGAACTCATATATTCATAAGGGTAAACACCTTTCTTGGTTGTTGAATCTAATTTTCCACCTTTAAAATATTTGGATGTTTCTTTAAATTGTTGTTTTGTTATTTCCCTAAACTGTTTTTTGTTATTTCTCTTTCTTTTCTTCTTTTATGTTTCGAAATAGTTCCTTTGGTGAAACACAATTTTTAATTAATCAATCTACTTCTTCCTTTATAAAATCTTTTGCTGTTTCTCCAAGTTGTTCATTTACTGTTTTTCTAATCTGATCTGTTGTAAGATTAGAAGATAATTTATCAGTACTTGAAGCTATAAATTTAAGTGTGTGTAGAAACCTTAATGTTAATCTATCTTTAACCTGTTTACTAAAGGGGATACATTTTTGTTCATTATTTGGAATTGTATCAATATATTTACTATCTGTTGCAAATTCTTTGGTAAACAAATGAATATCTTAATTGGTTAAACTATGAACAGAAGAATTTTCATGGTTTGGTTTACAAGTTAGAATATCTTTTAATAAACATTTGAAATCTGCATAAATTACAAAAGGAACTCTTAATAAATGGTTACTATCTTGAAATTTAATTTTTGATTTGTAAAAGAAATATGTATTCTTACTTCTTTATATTCTTTACAATTGCTTTCATGCACACCTAATTTTTTTCAATAGAAATATCGTAAAGATGGATCACACAGATAAATTTGTTGATCATGTTTGTTTACTAATTAATCTAGATAAATCTTTTATCCTACAATAGTGTAAATTAATTTCATTTCAAAACAAAAGATTGTTAACATGTTTTAATTCTCTATTTTGTGTACAGTAAACACAATATAATTTAAGCTCCCTCAGTGCCTCCATATATGAAAAAATTAACTGAAATATTTGATAGCTCTTCAAATTTTGGAATTTCTGTTAACTGAGGAGGAAACTTAGTTTTCTCATATGCAAAAATTTTATATAATTCTATCCAATATTTTTTTAATTATTTACTCTTTCTAAATTTTTATCTACAGGATATAATGCAGATTTTATTGCCCATAGAAAATATTTTCTCTCTTTGTTTCTTACATTAACTACTGCTTTCTTACCTTTAATTACTTCTTGTAAATTATGTAAGAAGAATGGAAAATTGGATGCATCTATTATTATTTAAGTATAAGCTGTCTATATAAAATAAAGACCAACCAAATTTTTTCCTTTGCATTTCTTCCATTTCAATTAATAGTTTACTCATTGATTACTGATCAGTTGTTCTTAACAATACTTGATTAGTTGTTTTAAAAAGAAATTCTTGTATCTCCTTTTGTCATTTAAGATATTTGATGACTACTTTAATTGTTCATATTTGAATAAAAACATTCTTAATTTTGGTGATTATTTCTTTTTACTGTGATTAAAAAACTTCTTGTGGTCCCACAATAGCATCACTATTGTTATTTCTATAAGTTATTATTCTTGTTGCTAAGGCAGGAGCTTTTCTATAAATTCGTTTAGTTGATTTGAAAAGATCTTCATCATCAAGAGAATTGAAACCTGGTAAATTTATCTGACAACATTTTCGTTTAATTTCTTAATATATATCTGCTAGAAGTTTTTGAAAATAATTCTTATTACTGTGATTAGTGGTTTTTCTCAAACTTTTCTAAATTTAGCAAAATATTCTATATTTTTTGCTTTACAAATTTGATGGATTACTTATAATGTTCTTTTATTCAATTCATTAGCAGTATCAGTGTTATTAATATGATCAACAGAATTTGCAAAAGATCAATTAACTGATTTTTCGAAGTTTAAAATAATTCTACAATTTGTCTGTTTTATTTATTTATTTATTTATTTCCTGTTAAGATAATCAATAAATTGTAACAGATATTCTCTAGTTATATTTGAGTAACCATTTTATTTACAATAATTTTCTAATGCTTTATAACTCAATCCATACTTCCCTCTGCAATAAATTTGTAAGCTTTTAAATAGCAGAACTTTCTTTGCCCTTACTTGTTGTGCTTATATAGAGGGAAATTTCGTTTTTTATTAAATCATTTAGTGTTGTATTGTACCTTTGAGATTCTAGGTTTTAGGTTCTTATATATAGAGAATGAAATTTATTAGATTTGGAAATTTTTAAATAAGAAATTAATAAATTGGGTTTTTTGATATAGGCAAATGGTATATTTTGGTTCTTATTTATTAAGAATAAAATTTATTAGACTTGAAATTTTTCAAATGAGTAAATGGAAATTTGGTTTCTCGGTATAGGCAAATGAGATTTTTACAAATTTTGTATATTTCTTTTAATTATATTAAGATTTCCTTTACTACAATTTTCGAAGTTTTTAAATGACTGAAGTATGTTCACAATTTTTTCATTGTATTTATGCACAATTAAATTTTTTGGAGTAGGGAGATGAGATTCCTTGGTTGGGGGGGAACTGGGAATTTGTATTCTTGGTTGGCATCCTGTAAATTTGACTCAGAAATACTCTTCGTGCTAGAATCGGCATGATATAACTACTGCTTGAAGTTGTTCCTTTGAAAGTGTAATACAAGATTATATTACTTTCACTATGTGAATGTGTCTTTTTACTTTTTGGACTTTCAACACATACAGTCTTTCTCTTTGTGTGTATGAAGCAAGTAAATGTGGCACAAAAGAAGAAGTCTGATTGCATTGAGGGGGGGGGGTTACAGTGTGAATGGAATAATTAGATTCCTGATGTGAAGAAATAGCACATCTAGGAGAGGGGGATCGGGCGAGACGTGAGCTCTATCTGAGTGATGGGGCCCTGCCTTCCACAAAGTAATTTAATAAAGAATACACATTAGTGTATTATTATTGACACTAATTTTGTCATTTAGGTTTCTCCTCATCATTTTCAGCAACTGTTTTTGAAGAGTGCTGATGTGAAGAAATCGCTCACTAGGTGTGCTAAATGACAAAATTGCTCTTTGTGGTGAGTAGAGACATGTGGCGGGAAATGCTGACGTAATCGGTGCTTGCCGCTACCAACAGAAACTGCAAACAATAGCTTCACCACGCAGTTTTGACACTACCACTGCCTGGCCGCTGGTGTTGGCAGAAACGCAAAAAAAAAAAAAAAAAAAAAATAGTGTTCTAGATAAATCCGATATGTGACGAAACCGTGCGACAGACTTTTGTTGCGCCACTTACATGCAATTACCATCGTTAGTAGAGTGGTTATGGCCAAGTGTCAGTATGCATCGTTTTCCTTTCAATTCTTGTTTTAAAGAGGATGCTAGTTTGTTGACACACAGAATATCTACTAATAAACCAGTGGTTAAATATACAGCTCGAAAACCAGCAGTATAGTTACAATGTAAAGCTAATATTTGTATGGGCTGGTACATCGATTCTTTTTCCACCAGTATATCAATAAGTTTCCTCAATACTTCGAGGACCATGTTGAAATCTTTTTAAATGTCGATATATCAGTTTCCTGATATATTCAAAAATACCAAACTCCCTGGCTGACATCCACAGGATGCAGATAGGCATACGGTGCCTGGACGACAATTTCACACGCAGGTGACCTCAAATGGTGGCTGACATACTCCATTTCAATCCACTGCACAGTGCTTACAGTTATTATACGAAGGAAAATGGGGAGAGGGGGATGGGGCGAGATGTGAGCTCTATCCGAGTGATGGGGCCCTGCTTCCCACAAACTAATTAAATAAAGAATACACATTAGTGTATTATTATTGACACTGATTTGAATTTCCTGTCATGAGATCCTTCCTCTTGATCACAGACTATGTGCTTTATCCCACCAATTTTCTGATGGAGATGGGGAGGGGGGAAGGGGAGGAAGGGAGAGTTGGGTGATTTCTCAGAGTTGTTGTTGTTGTGGTCTTCAGTCCAGAGACTGGTTTGATGCAGCTCTCCATGCTACTCTATCCTGTGCAAGCTTCTTCATCTCCCAGTACCTACTGCAACCTACATCCTTCTGAATCTGCTTAGTGTATTGATCTCTTGGTCTCCCTCTACGATTTTTACCCTCCACGCTGCCCTCCAATGCTAAATTTGTGATCCCTTGATGCCTCAAAACATGTCCTACCAACCGATCCCTTCTTCTAGTCAAGTTGTGCCACAAACTTCTCTTCTCCCCAATCCTATTCAACACCTCCTCATTAGTTATGTGATCTACCCACCTTATCTTCAGCATTCTTCTGTAGCACCACATTTCGAAAGCTTCTATTCTCTTCTTGTCCAAACTGGTTATCGTCCATGTTTCACTTCCATACATGGCTACACTCCATACAAATACTTCCAGAAACCACAGCCTGACACTAAAATCTATACTCGATGTTAACAAATTTCTCTTCTTCAGAAACGATTTCCTTGCCATTGCCAGTCTACCTTTTATATCCTCTCTACGTCGACCATCATCAGTTATTTTACTCCCTAAATAGCAAAACTCCTTTACTACTTTAAGTGTCTCATTTCCTAATCTAATCCCCTCAGCATCACCTGATTTAATTTGACTACATTCCATTATCCTCGTTTTGCTTTTGTTGATGTTCATCTTATATCCTCCTTTCAAGACACTGTCCATTCCGTTCAACTGCTCTTCCAAGTCCTTTGCTGTCTCTGACATAATTACAATGTCATCGGCAAACCTTAAAGTTTTTACTTCTTCTACCTGAATTTTAATACCTACTCCGAATTTTTCTTTTGTTTCCTTTACTGCTTGCTCAATATACAGATTGAATAACATCGGGGAGAGGCTACAACCCTGTCTCACTCCTTTTCCAACCACTGCTTCCCTTTCATGCCCCTCGACTCTTATAACTGCCATCTGGTTTCTGTACAAATTGTAAATAGCCTTTCGCTCCCTGTATTTTACCCCTGCCACCTTCAGAATTTGAAAGAGAGTATTCCAGTTAGCGTTGTCAAAGGCTTTCTCTAAGTCTACAAATGCTAGAAACGTAGGTTTGCCTTTTCTTAATCTTTCTTCTAAGATGAGTCGTAAGGTTAGTATTGCCTCACGTGTTCCAACATTTCTACGGAATCCAAACTGATCCTCCCCGAGGTCCGCTTCTACCAGTTTTTCCATTCGTCTGTAAAGAATTCGCGTTAGTATTTTGCAGCTGTGACTTATTAAACTGATAGTTCTGTAATTTTTACATCTGTCAACACCTGCTTTCTTTGGGATTGGAATTATTATATTCTTCTTGCAGTCTGTGGGTATTTCGCCTGTCTCATACATCTTGCTCACCAGATGGTATAGTTTTGTCATGACTGGCTCTCCCAAGGCCATCAGTAGTTCTAATGGAATGTTGTCTACTCCCGGGGCCTTGTTTCGACTCAGGTCTTTCAGTGCTCTGTCAAACTCTTCACGCAGTATCTTATCTCCCATTTCATCTTCATCTACATCCTCTTCCATTTCCGTAATATTGTCCTCAAGTACATCGCCCTTGTATAAACCCTCTATATACTCCTTCCACCTTTCTGCCTTCCTTTCTTTGCTTAGAACTGGGTTGCCATCTGAGCTCTTGATATTCATACAAGTCGTTCCCTTCTCTCCAAAGGTCTCTTTAATTTTCCTGTAGGCAGTATCTATCTTACCCCTAGTGAGACAAGCCTCTACATCCTTACATTTGTACTCTAGCCATCCCTGCTTAGCAATTTTGAACTTCTTGTCAATCTCATTTTTGAGACGTTTGTATTCCTTTTTGCCTGCTTCATTTACTGCATTTTTATATTTTCTCCTTTCATCAGTTAAATTCAGTATTTCTTCTGTTACCCAAGGATTTCTATTAGCCCTCGTCTTTTTACCTACTTGATCCTCTGCTGCCTTCACTACTTCATCCCTCAGAGCTACCCATTGACTGATGACCATAGATGTTAAGTCCCATAGTGCTCAGCTACCCATTCTTCTTCTACTGTATTTCTTTCCCCCATTCCTGTCAATTGTTCCTTTATGCTCTCCCTGAAACGCTCTACAACCTCTGGTTCTTTCAGTTTATCCAAGTCCCATCTCCTTAAATTCCTGCCTTTTTGCAGTTTCTTCAGTTTCAATCTGCAGTTCATAACCAATAGATTGAGGTCAGAATCCACATCTGCCCCTGAAAATGTCTTACAATTTAAAACCTGGTTCCTAAATCTCTGTCTTACCATTATGTAATCTATCTGATACCTTTTAGTATCTGCAGGATTCTTCCAGGTATACAACCTTCTTTCATGATTCTTGAACCAAGTGTTAGCAATGATTAAGTTATGCTCTGTGCAAAATTCTACAAGGCGGCTTCCTCTTTCATTTCTTCCCCCCAATCCATATTCACCTACTATGTTTCCTTCTCTCCCTTTTCCTACTGACGAATTCCAGTCACCCATGACTATTAAATTTTCGTCTCCCTTCACTACCTGAATAATTTCTTTTATCTCGTCATACATTTCATCAATTTCTT
The DNA here is from genome assembly GCF_021461395.2 of Schistocerca americana. Taxonomy (NCBI): domain Eukaryota; kingdom Metazoa; phylum Arthropoda; class Insecta; order Orthoptera; family Acrididae; genus Schistocerca; species Schistocerca americana. Next base: position 536,051,987 of record NC_060130.1, read on the forward strand.
CATCATCTGCAGAGCTAGTTGGCATATAAACTTGTACTACTGTAGTAGGCATGGGCTTTGTGTCTATCTTGGCCACAATAATGCATTCACTATGCTGTTTGTAGTAGCTAACCCACACTCCTATTTTTTAAATTCATTATTAAACCTACTCCTGCATTACCCTTACTTGATTTTGTATTTATAACCCTGTAATCACCTGACCAAAAGTCTTGTTCCTCCTGCCACTGAACTTCACTAATTCCCAGTATATCTAACTTTAACCTATCCATTTCCCTTTTTAAATTTTCTAACCTACCTGCCCGATTAAGGGATCTGACATTCCACGCTCCGATCCGTAGAATGCCAGTTTTCTTTCTCCTGATAACGACGTCCTCTTGAGTAGTCCCCGCCCGGAGATCCGAATGGGGGACTATTTTACCTCCGGAATATTTTACCCAAGAGGACGCCATCATCATTTAATCATACAGTAAAGCTGCATGTCCTCGGAAAAAATTACGGCTGTAGTTTCCCCTTGCTTTCAGCTGTTCGCAGTATCAGCACAGCAAGGCCGTTTTGGTTAATGTTACAACGCCAGATCAGTCAATCATCCAGACTGTTGCTCCTGCAACTACTGAAAAGGCTGCTGCCCCTCTTTAGGAACCACATGTTGGCCTCTCAGCAGATACCCCTCTGTTGTGGTTGCACTTACGGTATGGCCATCTGTATCGCTGAGGCACGCAAGCCTCCCCACCAACGTCAAGGTCCACAGAGATGGAGGGGATAAGGCAGGCAAAGCACTTCGGAGATTTTTGTAACGTGCCTACCTTGGATGGCAGGGGAAGTGGTTCGACAGTAAATTCAGGGCTGGTTCGGCACTCTCAGACAACAGACAGATTCTCGCTAAGAATTTATTACAGCCTCATGGTAGTAGCAAACATTCAAACAGGAACAAGCAAAGGAGTCTAAAACACTACTCCACTATAACTGTGATTCGTTATTGTATTTCAAATTCGCATCTCTTTGTATTTTTCATTCTCAAATTAAAAATTAATTTACATAATCATAGACTTAATTATTGTGTGATTAGGATAAAAACTAATTGTTACCCTAAATGAAAATCATCTGTAAGGTTATATCATTAATTTTTAGTTGCACTTTCTATAATCTTTACATTGTCCTTTTAACAGCAAAGATTTTTCGAAGTATCATTATTCTGCACTTTTATGTTGTAGGTAGTCTTTTGTTAATTTGTAGTATATCTTCTCTGCTAGAATACTATATAGCAGTCCACCATCTCCTAGCCAAGTTTCAGTTACAACATTTTATACTGCTTTTAGCAAATATCGGCGCAATGCCATCCATTAAATTCAACGAATTATTCCTCACAAGAAGTGAAATGGCTATATACTTTTGGAGCATTGGTGTCTTTTTAAAATGGCCAATTATTTGTCATAAGAGTTACAATGATATACAACTAGTATCAGCGCATTGCCATCCTTTGAGTTCAATGAAACATTCTTTACACTTCACAGTTTTCCTCACCATAATGTCGACATCATGCCGTTCTGCACTTATTTATATTTGAATGCATCATAAAGATGTCCACTTACGTGGTTACAAATAAAACATACACGACACCTATGCATTTCACAAATACGTGGAGCTGGAGGAACATTACACTCACACCTTTAATGAGAACATATGCTAACAACCCCCAACAGCAACCTATATTGGTGATCTTGTTGTCCAAGATGTGGTCTTGCATCATGAAATGCCAGTCCTCTCCACTGGTGTTGAGTTAAATAACAAATCACCATTTTCCCATCTCTAGTATCAGAGTGCAGCTCGATTACAATTCCATGTAAAAATACAAAATGCCTCAAATTAGTTTCCTAATAAGTTTAGACAAATTTTAAATAATTTTCAGACACTATTACGATATAAATTAGGCTTGGAACTGTGTTTGAGCTGTTTTCTTGAACTTCAGCTGAACTATAAAAATTAATGCCACAAAATCAAATTTTCTTTTACAATGAAAGAACTATGTCCCTTACATGAAGTAAGTAAAGATCACCAAACTCAAATTGAGCGAACAGTAGGGTTGAACAAAAATGACTGACAAGGCACAATGCATAGTGTAGAAGGTATAGTATGGACGTATTGGAATAATTAATGTTGGGTGATGGTTTTAAAGTTATTCACATGACATGAAAACTTTGTGGAAACGCGTTGATTTACTAGAGGCTAGTTTATCCCAAGGAAGTATTCAGAGTTGCCTGCGGCCGGGTGGCAGTGTACGAAGGGAAGCGACAATAGTCAGCTTAGAACAGCTCAAACTCTGAGAAAGCGGCAACAGGGCGCGGCCTCCAGCTGCTTTAACATGAGTGGCAGTGAGGGGGTGGTTGACCCCATGCTGGTGTGCCAGGAAGCAGACGGAAAACGGTATGCCTGTTGATAAATGTCTGTCGTCCCGTTTTCAGTGAAACATGCAAGAAAGCCACGCAAATCTATGGTGGAGCAGTCAACAGAGGTCAAAATATGCATGTTCGTGACGATAGCAACTTCACACTGAATTCACAGTCCGCAGACTCTGAAGTAAATCAGGTGAAGAGTGACAGAATGAAATACTCCGGCCTCCAATTGGAACATAGGACCAAGGAATTTGAAGTACTCTCCTGGGAGTCAGAAGTTCGGAAAATTTGGTGTTTTATGCAGCCGCTAACCTTGATGGGTGGCCTGGGAGGAGCTAAATAGCAGAAGTTGAGAGGAAGGGAAATTTTGTGGGAATTTATTCACTTCCCAGAGCAGGCATTGGTCGGCGCTGGGAAGCGACGCATAATCAACGCGACTGGTGCTGCAATTGGCGTAAGTGATTTTGCTGGAGGGGAAACCGAGGCGAAGAGTGGACTGGGAGAAGTCTCCGTAGTTGTCTTCCATTCCCAGCTTGCCTAGAGTGTGGACGTGGCGTTCTTTACTCAGCTTTCCTGAGAGACAGTGAGCATCTCTGTAGTTTATGACTTAGCAAACAGAACGATTGAGCTTGGAAATAGAAAGTTTTCTTTCAGCTATATACTGAGTAAGATAGCTAGGACTGAATCGACGAGCACAGCCTTGTAGTACCACGAGGCTGGCCGACGTCGACACAACGACACCACCCCGCCACGCTGAATTTGGTGATATTGAGTCCGCTCCGACCTGAGTTAGGCCACTGATTAATTTGTTGGATCATGCCGGCAAAGTTTCCACGAGGGTTTCATGGCCCGTGTATTGTAGAATTCTTCTTGGATTTCGCATTACGCCTGGGTCAGTCGATAGGAATTAATTTTGATTTATCGCGGTATACTCCATGCAAAGGCAATTTATTCCAACTGCCTGTTAGGAGAGTCATGTAATGTGATGATTGAAGGTCGTGACTTAAAATAAATTTGTGCTAATGGACTGCATCTGTTTTCAATCAAGTAGTTGAAATACCAAATCACTTTCTTAACTGATTTCATCTTCAACATTTGCATCTGGTGTTAAATAGCTGAATATAACATCAATGTGCACCCTTTTAATTAAAAGGGGATCAATTCTGAATCAATTAATGTCAACACTGCCACCGCAGTTCAATCAGGAGTCACAGGGCCTTATTAATTTCTTTGAGTTATCTGATATTGCGGCAGTTTTGCACTCTCTGTTGATCTGTTAGTCAATTAGCTGGAGTGAACACACGCCATAACAATATAAGAGACGGGTGGGGTATTACAAGGTGTACATTAGGAATTGGATGTGCGGAAATGAAACGAGAATAAAAGTTAATTTTGTGTGCGTGGTTCACTGGAGTACATTACAAATCATTACTTCGACATTCTTCGTGTTACGAGATGTTGCAGGGAGCAGAGCAATGTGACGCAACCACACACGACAGATTTGGCGCCAGCAAGCAGCGACCGGCGCAGTTCGTAGTACAGGGTACACTTGATGTGTCAACTTCTGCACCCCACGACAGTGGTACTGCAGCCAGTGGTGTGTCCCACTACTTCAGAGAATCAGCGGCAGTACGTCGATGAAGAAAAGTAGTGTAAATGTTGCACTTGCATACAGTAGTCTAACCTCTGTAATTAGAACATTAGTATGAGTTAAATGTCTGGCGAAAGGGAAGTAAGATATGCCCTCAGAAGTAGAGGTGTTCAGTCTCACAGTAGTTGTCGTGCCAATCCAGTGTGCCAGATACAAATAAATGGTAGTGAAGTCACAAATGAGTTTAAAGAAATGCCAAATTTCGTCACAAATAAGCCAAGTTAAAATGTAAATCCAAAATTGGTGATGAATCTGAAAAAGCGAATTCAATAACTAATAATCTCATTGAGAATTCTGAAGCAGCCATGAATGAATTCCATAGAAATGTAGAGATAGGTAATAATGAAGACAGCGAAAAATTAGATTTACTGGCCAACAATGATAATGTAAACGCAGGATGCGTGGTTCCCAGTCAAAATGAAATGATTGATTGGAATGATGATACCAGACAAAATGACTCTGATGTCGACATGATGATCAGGATATAAGGTCTATGCTCAAGTTAATATTGGAAGAACGAAAAGAAAATAAGGAGAAAATAAGGAGGAATTAAGAAAAACTCAAAATAAAATAGATAAGTGGTTACAGGAAGTCAGTGTAGGAGCAGCTCAATTAACAGTAAGTCCAATGCTTTGAAACAAAAGGTTGCAGATCTTGAAGCTAAAATTGAGTGAAGCTGCAGGCAGAACAATAGAGTATGAAACAGAAGAATGCGGTAAAAAATTAGAATTTTGTAACTCAGAAATAAATCAGAACGTTGACCATGAAATCAAAAAGTTAAATAAGAATTTCCAGGATCAGAATGGGATGATAGTAACAACAATTAATGAAATAAGTAATCTAAGACAAGAAAAGCATAGCTATGAGTGAGTGAACTTGAAGTCGTAGTATTGCACATGTAGAAGCCTCTTGTAAAGGCAACACAGGTGCAACTCAGGGAATATTGAGAGAAATTGAGTAAAAATACTCTCTGAGATGCAAGAAAAAACAGGAAATGAAGTTAAACGAAATACAAGAAAGAAAGAAAGTTATTGTCCATGTAGGTGACGTAGAAAATCACGCTAATGCGTATAAATTCCATTATTTCTCTAGTAACAGCACTACTACACAGTAGCCGTCATTAAGTAGTTTGAGGGGGTCATTCCTGCAAAACATGAGTGAATAACAAAAAATCTAATTCGTGGCCAGCTGGTTAGAAGCAACAGCATTGTCATGGGGAACAAGGGTTAGTAACACATGTAACAGATATAAAGAATTTGTTGAAGCATTCATGAATCAAAACTCGTCTTGCAGCACACAAAACAGAGCGAGAGGTGAAGTAGCTGTGAACAGAAGGTATGATGGTGGAAATGTCATCATACCATAAATGGATGGGAGTAAGATAGTAGAAGGTCTTGTACCGAAGTTCAGTGGCGTCAGGATATCAATAAACATAGATTTGACAGCGAGCTTGTCAGAGGCCGTTAGCAAGAAATGGGCCAATGTATATTACATCCGTCTATGGCAGACAAAGTTATCAGTTCAGTTCTAAGAAGCATCATATGGGGTAGGTACGGGGTTGAATGTTAGAAAGTTGTGAATAAAGTGCCTCATTCTACCACAGAAATACCGCTACAACAATTACTAGATGATATCTATGTCAGTGACAGGAAAACATATTATGAATTGTAACCTGAGGGGGCAATAATGATCTCTGTATTGCTAGGTAATTGACGCTTACCAGGTGTCAGAGTTAACCAACAGCATACTTCATTTTCTATTGTTGCTGTTACTTCTTCCTCTTCTTTCATTCAGAACTATGATCTGTTTTCTTCAATATTATTCACTGTTAATGTTAAGATGAGGAAATTTTCTTACACTGAATGTGACAACAAAGAAAGAAGCTATGACACAAACAAAGTAACCCAGCAGCCTGAACACATGCACAGCATGGGTTAAAAACAGATACATATATGTGGACAGGGCAGTATATTCAACTTATACGATTACAGATACACCAGCAATAGAACACAGTATATAGTTACAACAAGATATTAGTACCATATTAATGCACATGACAAAAGTAGAGGAACAGTTTTTAAATATTAATAGCAATGATAAACAAACCCTAATGTTTGAAAATACTTTAAGAATAGGAAAGCAAGACGAGGGCTATTATATATAACACAGATGAAATAATTCGTGAAAATAAGCTGAAGACTGCAGAAGAAGAGGATGATGCTAAACCAGGTACGTGAATATGACAGCGTATAACAGCAGAAATTCTGGTGGCATAAATAATAGAATAAATGTTGTCTTCCGATGACGTACAGATTGTATCAACATGGACATACTGTTACTCCTTAGTATGAACAGAAACGGCGAAGTTCAAATGGCTCTGAGCACTATGGGACTTAACATCTATGGTCATCAGTCCCATAGAACTTAGAACTACTTAAACCTAACTAACCTAAGGACATCACACACATCCATGCCCGAGGCAGGATTCGAACCTGCGACCGTAGCATTCGCGCGGCTCCGGACTGAGCGCCTAGAACTGCTAGACCACCGCGGCCGGCAAACGGGGAAGTGGTTTCCGCTCTAATGAATAATGATACACTGATAGGCGTGGAATAGTCCTACCAAAGCAGTTCATGGTAAATGGAGAATAATGGTTATTAGGTAACAGAAAAGTTGGGCAATTATTTACGAAGAGAGAAAATAGGTAAATGGAGAGTTATAGACTGGGCAATTGAAAAATCGGCAAATTATGTACACAGAGGAGTTATAGATCGCACAATAGAAAATATGTACACAGAGAAAGGTGAAGTATTATTATTAGGTGACAGGGAAGTCGGCCAATCATTTATGAAGATTGAGGGAGGAAAGGCAAAAGGCGACACTTGAGGCAGCCGTTAATTAGCATTTACAGACAAAGTGGTTTCCGCCAATAATTTTACGAAGTACAAGGGAGCAGACGTAGAAATCTCATAAAAGACATAAACGGAATACATAAGGTTTAAATAGAAGGTTATGTAATATGAAGGATAGAGAGAGGGCAATGCTACACACTGGTTTTAAATATGAAACGAATTTGGAATGAAGGCCTATCGAAGAATGAGGTAATTAGCCCCTACATATTACAAAGTCACGTAAGGCTCGTATGTGAAAGTCAGTAGAAAACACCCAGTGATTACATGAATAGAGTTCAAATGGCTCTGAGCACTATGGGACTTAACTTCTGAGGTCATCAGTCCCATAGAACTTAGAACTACTTAAACCTAACTAACCTAAGGACATCACACACATACAAGCCGGAGGCAGGATTCGAACCTGCGACCGTTGCAGTCGCGTAGTTCCAGACTGTAGTGCCTAGAACCGCTCGGCCACTCCGGCCGCCAGTAGAGGTCCACTAGTACCTTTTTTTTTAGCAACAATGTCTTTCAAATGCAGAATGAATGATACCTCATATTGTGCAGTGAAGCAGCGATTTGATAAATGAGTGTTTATGCATTATGTTGGAAACAAGACTCTAAAACGTTCTCTCGGTGTATGTGTGAATCGAAATTGTGAACCTCCATAGGTAAGATTTAAAAAGCAAAGAAGCTGATGCTACTAGTGGCGTCAGTCATTGCCGAAGCTTGTCAGTAGTCAACAGGCGGGGCAAGTATGCACAGAGCACTTAAAGACTGCGAAGGGCAATGCCCCACTGTATGTAGCTGCAGCTGTGACCAAAACAGAAACATTGAGGGACCATTGTCGTAATTCGATGTAAACAGTGACATTGTTTATAAATACCCAAAATCAAAATAAAACATTATGTATTACGTATTGATATTGTAATAGTGTATGACAATATGTGTATTTAAAATTTGTTTAACATTATTAGGAAACTAATTTAAAGCATTTTGAATTCTTTCGTGGAATTGTACTAGAGCTGTATGTTGAGGTTGGAGATGGGAGAAGGGACTTGCTGTTGTTGATATCAGCACCAGTTGGGAAAGTGGAATCTCACAATGCAAGACCATATCACGGACAAGAGAAGCATCAAGATGGGTTGCTGCTGTGGGCTGATCGCGTATGTTCTGGTAAAATGTGTGAGTGTGAAGTTCTTCTGTGTTCAAGTATTTGAGAAAAGTTTAGGTGCTATGTTTATTCTATTTTTAAACATGCAAAATGGACGTCTCTATGACGCGTTCAGACACAAATAAATGCAGAACAGCATGATGCTGACATAACAATAAGGAAAAGTGTAAAGTAGAGAGTGTCTCATTGAACTGGAAGGATGGCAATGCGCCGATAGTAGTTGTATAGCAGTGTGACATTTTATGACAAATAATCGACCAGTTTAAAAGAACGGAATGTGCCAAAAGTGTATATGTGTAAATTCTTCATTTTTGTTGAAGTTAAAGGAAGACAATTCGCCGATAGTAGTGGTTTAACAACTTAAATTTTGTGAGAAGTAGTTCACTGAATTTACTGGATGGCAATGCCACTGATAGCAGTTAAGCAGCAGTATGAATTGTTGTGACTGAAATTTCACTAGGAGATAGCGGACTGCTGTAGAGTATTGTGGCACAAATGATATATGGTAAGTTATCAAAAGGCTGCCAGCAACATAAGTGCAGAATAATGATAGTTTGAAAACCTTTACTATTAAAAGAGTAATGTAAGTAGTAGAGAAAGTGTAACTAAAGATTAGTGATTTTGGGATAACGTTTTAAAGGAACACATTGAGGGTAACTATCAGGTTTTTTAAATCACAAAATAATTAAGCCCATGATTATAAAAATTAATTTATAATTTCAGAATGAAAAATATAAAGCAGATTCAAGTTTTAAAAAAACAATAACGAGTCGCAAGAGTAGCGGAATGGTATTGCTGTTGAGAGATGATAACTGAAAAATTTATAAAAAATTGCTTGTTTCAAATATAGATTGTTGTCTGCAAGAATATCCCATGTTTGCAAACCTCAGAACGATGGGTGTGTGTAATATTTCTGGCTTTGTAGCCATCATATTCAGCTACTAGAATCACTTCTCAGACTAGTTGAGAATACAGCAGTAGGAAGATGACATTGGGTTTGTTCAGTTCAGGTACCTTAAGTGAGACCACCTAAATTGTGGACCTTCTCTGTGACTGGTGTTCAGAAGTTGTGGGCAAAATGATAATCTCCTGTTACTAATTTTAGAAAAATTTAAAACTGAGTTTAATTGTATTTCAAATGTTCAAATGTGCGTGAAATCTTAAGGGACTTAACTGCTAAGGTCATCAGTCCCTTAGCTGACACACTACTTAACCTAAATTATCCTAAGGACGAACATACACACCCATGCTCGAGGGAGGACTCGAACCTCCGCCGGGACCAGCCGCACAGTCCATGACTGCAGCGCCTTTCACCGCTCGGCTAATCCCGCGTGGCAATTGTATTTCATATAAAAGCATCTCTCAGTAGCAGGCTATCATTCTGTTATTTCCAAAGTGTTAATTTCTGGCAGTATAATAAACAACTGCTGAACAAAAAGGCTCTCGCGGTTCTAGGCGCGCAGTACGGAACCGTGCGACTGCTACGGTCGCAGGTTCGAATCCTGCCTCGGGCATGGATGTGTGTGATGTCCTTAGGTTAGTTAGGTTTAAGTAGTTCTAAGTTCTAGGGGACTGATGACCACAGCTGTTAAGTCCCATAGTGCTCAGAGCCATTTGAACCATTTGAACAAAAAGGCAGACGAAGAACTTTGGATATTTTCGGATTGCTCTTAACTTGGATGGCTAGTGAAATGGTTTGACTATAAGATCAGAGCTAGTTTAGCACTCTCTGAGGACAGACATGTTGCCTGCTGTGGTCTGTATCAGCTCAGACTTAATTAACAATGTCTGTTTGTTTGGACATGTAACTGAAAATAATTTGATGGGAACTGTGCAAATATGCAATTCATTGTTTTGTTCAGTTTTGTGGATGTGTCAAGAATTGAAATGATTTGTGATTCATAAAGTGGAATATAATTTTGTAGTTTCTAGTATTCTGCTAATAAAAAGTGAGTGGCATACCATATAAACAAACTTATTGAAAATTTTATTATTCAAACAGTATTATTTCCTCACCAAGAATTTATTACAGCAGCAAGACAGTGGATTCACGACCTACGTGCTGTTTTCTGTGCAGGGGACAACAACTTTAGAACATTGGTGAACATTCTTAGAACTTATGCATTTCACTCAGGGCGGTGAAATCAAATACGCAATTCACATTTACTGCAGTCTTAATACAAATGAGATCACTGACGTGTCATTTGTGGTAACACAGAGGAGGTATGAAAGAGAGAAATTTTCGAGGGAAAGAGTTTAGAATACGCTAGTATATTTCTCCCTCCCTTTCTTTTCAACTTGCCATAAATGTGTGCAATCAATACAAACAAAATGCACTTGAACCCCCTTTGCCATACCACTCCACTCATATCTTACATATCCCCAACATTCAGTAATGATTGGAAGCAAGTTGTCACAATGGAGGGATGTGCTATCACGGGTCCCACAAGGAACAGTATTGAGACCAATATAATTCTCATTATACACTGAAGAGCCAAAGAAACTGTTATACCTGCCTAATATCGTGTAGGGCCCCCGTGAGCACGCAGATGAACCGCAACACGACATGGCATGGACTCGACTAATGACTAGTGCTGGGGGGAATTGATAAGATGTATCCTACAGGGCTGTACATAAATACCTAAGAGAACGAGAGGATGGAGATCTTTTCTGAACAGCACGTTGAGAGGCATGCTCAATAATGTTCATACCTGGGGAGTTTAGTGGCCAGCGGAAGTGTTTATACTCAGAAGAGTGTTCCTTTAGCCACTCTGTAGCAATTCTGGACGAGTGGGGTGTCCCGTTGTTCTGTTGGAATTGCCTATGTCCGTCGGAATGCTCAATGGACATGAATGGATGTAAGTGATCAGACGGGATACTTACGTACGTGTCACCTGTCACAGTCGTATCTAGACGTATCATGGGTTCCATATCACTTCCACGGCAATCGCCCCACACCAGCACAAGCCTCAACCTGCTTCAACACTCACCTACTGACATGCAGCGTCCGTGGAGTCATGTGGTTGTCTCCATATCCGTACACGTCCATTCGCTCGATACAATCTGAAACGAGACTCGTCCGACCAGGCAACATGTTTCCAGTCATCAACAGTCGAATGTCGGTGTTGATGGTCCCAGGCGAGGCGTAAAGCTTTGTGTCATGCAGTCATCAAGGGTACAAAAGTAGGCTTTCGGTTCCGAAAGCCCATATCGATGATGCCTCGTTGAATGATTTGCACGCTGACGCTTGTCGATGGCCCGGCACTGAAATCTGCTGCAATTTGCGGAAGGGCTGCACTTCTATCACGTTGAACGAATCTCTTTAGTCGACGTTGGTCCCTTTGTTGCAGGATCTTTTTCCGGCCGCAGCGATGTTGGAGATTTGATGTTTTACCGGATTATTGATATTCACGACGGTACACCCGTGAAATGGTCGTAAGGGAAAAATCCCCACTTCATCGCTACCTCGGAGACGCAGCGCTCTTCGCTCGTGCGCCGACTATAACACCACGTTCATGCTCACTTAAATCTTGATAACCTGCCATTGCAGCAGTAGTAACCGATCTAACAACTGCGCCAGACACTTGTTGTCTCATAAAGGCGTTGCCGACAGCAGCACCGTATCCTGTCTGTTTACATATCTCTGTATTTTGAATACGCATGCCTATATTAGTTTCGATGACGCTTCAGTGTATGTTAATCATGTGTCAGCTATTCTCTCCTATTGCAGATATCACCTATATACTGACGGCATTCAGTTGTGCCTAATGCCGATGTAGTTGCCGCGTAAGTGGGAGCAGAGAGCATAGATGTGAAACTTTACCCATCTAAAACAAAAGCAACCTTTGTCGTTCACCAAAGACTTGTTAGCCCTCAGTTCACAGAATCTCTTCCATCATTAATCTTAAACGTTACAGAAATTACCCAGTCTGTCTCTGCAAAGAATTTGGGGATCATTTTGGACCATCAGTTAGACTGACCGAACACACAACTGTAGCCGGTAAGAACGCGTCAGCGTCAGTTCACTCACTACAGAAGTATAAAAAAACTTATTTCCTTTAGCGCTTAAAAAGAAGAAGGTAGAGACACTAGTACCCCCCCACACTTGGCTATGGTGATGCTATTGTCCAAGGACTTTCGTACGAAAGGTCACGCAGGCTGGAACTAGCGATGATTCTTGTGTACGATACATTTGTGACATACACGATTTCGACCATATCGCACCAACTTATTAACAATTATCCTGATTACGTGTGGATAAGGGTGGAGACTATCATACTCCGTAGTTGCTCTATCGCCTTCTTAATCATTGCACTCCCTCTTATTCGTCTTCACCTCTTACTCCACTATCTCTACAGCACACCAGAAATACTCGTTCCCTACAAAGAAAAATTCCTCCTATACCATCACATAGCATTACCGTATTCTCTAAATCATTTTTGTATGCGGAAGTCGACTTTGGAGCTACCTTTCTCAAAGTATTAGATAAATTAAACTTGTTCCAAACTCCTAAAGGGTGTTCATTGTCCATCTTCTTCACAATAGTTATCTCTCCAACGTTCTGCGCAGCTCACTCTCGTCAGTCTCCCTCCCAAAGAACCTTTCCCGACTCCTTGACGGCAGAATCCTCTATTTATATTCTGTTATTTCCTAACAGCCTCTGTCACTGTCATTTCAAGCTTCCTCTCTTTATTTATCCACTCCACTTCTGATAATACTAAATATGGCTTCAAATGTTCTAAGCTAATCTATATGATTGTAAATGCCCTTTACTGTTATTGTTCTTGTTATTAGTGTCAGTTATTATTACTATGATTATTTTTATATTAGTATTATTACTATTACTGGGGTGGTGTCTAATATTTTTGTTATGTGTTCCTTCTGGTCAGTTGGAAGTGACGGCTTTAAGGCCCTAATATGTTCAGGCTAAATAAGCAATAAATAAATAAATAGAGGAACTATTGAATATATTCAATGCCTAAATGGTTTACACATATTTACGTTATTTTAAGGAATGTATGTAGGAAGACTGATTTGGAATACTACGTGAATCTTAGTTTCTTTGTGTGCTACCATGGGACTTCAAAAAGTAAGTTATATTTTATTATCGTAGGCTAATTAAGTTTTATTGAACACTGCACTACTTTTCAGAGAGGCACACATACATGACACGATTTCTCGAAATAGTCACCAAGTTTCTGTAAAAAATGTCAGAAATTTCTACCAATCGCTCAATTCCCCCTCGACAGATATCCGCTCCTTGGTTACGGAACAATTCGAGAACCCCAGTGTGAACGTCATCGTCGTTGGATAATCTGCGACTGGTGCTTATCAGTTACTCGAATGCCTGGAAATTGTGTTCTGTGTACGATGGTGATAGCATTTCTTCCGATCAGCATCACTCACAGCAGTGCAACCTTAGTCATACTGTTAGCACTATTCACTACGGCTGGCCGCGACGTTGAGTTTGGTGCATATACGACCACAATTTCACGGTGAATCTGTGTGCAATTTAGACGTTATGCCAATAAGAATCGAAATGTCCTGCATAGTTCAGCTCTGGAGTACGTTTCGGTTTGTCGCACCTTTTTACTCGCACACTGTGATGCTCCTGTTTTCCATACTGCAGCAGAACTGTGTCTGTAGAAAAACCACAAAATGTAATCTCTTCTGACGATGCACTGCTCTAGTTATGCAGTGGTCTTAGGTTGGAACGAAATGTGTAACTTACTACAGCCCTCTCTTACTACAGCCCTCTCGAACCTCCTTTCTTCATTCATTCTTCGCTGATGAAATGTTCGCGGAAGGCGCATGGTACTTCTGTTTGTCTTCTCAATACACTGAGAACTACTAAACAAAATATTTCAGTAAGGGCCTGCAAGAAAAAAAAAGCAAGAAAGCAAATAATTTTTGTAGATTTGATAAATACCGTGTGGTTATAATTAAAGTGATGTCATCCAAGGAGGTCCAGTGGGGGCTACAATTATCGTATTGTAGCGAAACCTGGTAGACATGCTAATGCGGAACCGATTTACAGTGGAAAAAGTTAGTTCCAATTCTGGCCACCAGGTGCAAATCTGGTGGTGTACACTGTTTGTATGATGGTTATGATATCAATACTGTCCAGAATGAGACAGCGCACACTCCGCTGCAGAGTGAAATTCTCATTCTGGAAACATCCCCCAGGCTGTGGCTAAGCCATGTCTCCGCAATATCCTTTCTTTCAGGAGTGCTAGTTCTGCAAGGTTCGCAGGTGAGCTTCTGTAAAGTTTGGAAGGTAGGGGACGAGGTACTGGCAGAAGTTAAGCTGTGAGTACCGGGCGAGAGTCGTGCTTCGGTAGCTCAGTTGGTAGAGCACTTGCCCGCGAAAGGCAAAGGTCCCGAGTTCGAGTCTCGGTCGGGCACACAGTTTTAATCTGCCAGGAAGTTTCATCAACACTGTCATTTGAGAAGCCATAACTTGAGTGAGAAGTATGGCTATTGAGAAGAGAGGCCTTGTACTATTAGCGATATTGTTTCAAGTGAACGGCAGCAACTGTAGTACTGCATTGAGCGCGAAAGGTCTGAGGAAAGATATTCTGTGGAATAACGAGCCACATTTTACACTACAGCGAGTAGTTACACGGAAGTGCCGCATTTGGGATACTGCTAAACTGCCTATTGTGCATAAAGATCCATTGTACTCACCGTGTGCGTCTGTGTGGTGTGGATTCACAAACACATTAATTCCCAGTCCGTTCTTCTTTGAAGAGAACACAGCCAGAGGATCTGTTACGTCTACCATGACGTCCGCATGTTGTCGAGACCTCCTTGTACAGCCTGTGATTCCCGCTTTCGAAGAGCGCGACTGTGTGTAAACCACTACTTTCATGCAAGTTGTCGCTCGCCCAGTGAAATATCCATTTAATCCTACCTTCCACGAAGATGTTATTTCCAGAGGTTTTTCAGATGCATGGCGTGCATGATGACCTAATCAGAATTCATGTGGCTTTTGGCTCTCAGAATATCTAAAAGAACACATTTACTACGGACACGTCCTGTCTCTGCCTGATCCGAAGGCCAGTATAAGGGAACACAATGCTCGACTCCACCGGAGCTGTTGCTACAAACTACTGATCACGTCATTTGACGGGTGCAACATTTTGTCGACGTCCTTGGTGCTCATACTAACAAATTGTGTAAGCTGCGATTAATCATACACTCAACATTATGCTTTTCTCACTTGTTTGACTTTCTCTGCCCATTACATATGGAAACATGTCCATACATCTTTCTTGTATTTAAAGTGCCAGATTTGCACCTGGTGGCCAGAACTGTAAATAATTTTCTCCAAAGCAAATTAATTCCGCATTAACGCGGTAGAGCATTTACCGAGTTTCGCTGCCATACGATAAATAAAGCCCATACCGAACCTCTGTGAGTAGCTGCACTTTAATTATAACCACTCGGTACTTTGCGACATCTACCACATGAAGGTTTACCTCGGTATTTCTCTCCATTTAATCCTCTTTTTAGACCGCAAACACACACACACACACCACACACACACACACACACACACACACACACACACACACACAAGTGACTGAGGAGTCACATGCACTGCTAGAAAGTGCTGTTAATTACAGTGCAGTATCTACCATTAAAATGCAGTTGATTATTAGTAATACCGGTCAGTATACATTCACGCGAGACCCTTTAGGCGTTGTTATTTTTCTGGCACACAGTTTGATAAGTACAATTACGTGCTGTACTAGTACATGTCGCTGCGCTACGAGATTATATTTTACTCGTTTTAGACGTCTTACAAGTTATAATCTTCACAATCGTCCAAAACATAAGTAATTTTACAACACCAGTTATAAGAGATGTTCCGAACAAGATCGGTAACGATAGCCGCTGATACTGTTTTACATAGGCATGGGCCGCAAAGACTACAAATTTTAACAGACACTGACGAATAATCAAAAATGTTTCCATTTATTTAGGGATGGAAGACTATATTTTAATGTTCCGCCAACGTCGGGATCATTAGAAGTAGAGGCGTGTTCTTCTTTAAGAAGTTATCGTTCCATTGATTAAAGGAATTTTCTTGGATGTCAGTTAACAAATGGTTCAAATGGCTCTGAGCACTATGGGACTTAACATTTGAGGTCATCAGTTTTCTAGAACTTAAAACTACTTAAACCTAACTAACCTAAGGGCATCACACACATCCATGCCCGAGGCAAGATTCGTACCAGCGACCGTAGCAATCACGGGGTTCCGGACTGAAGCGCCTAGAACCGCACGGCCACCGCGGCCGGCTGTCAGTTAACATATATGAAAATTTCTTGTAAAATAATCGTACCAAGCTGTGTAAAAAATCATACTAAGCTGTTAAAAATGTTTCATTGGTTACTCTGTAAACTGTTTTGTATCTAAATGGTCACTTTTTAGTTTTGTATGCTAGGTATCACATATCTATATTTTGAAAAATAATCTATTTATCACTGCACGAATATAAAGCCCTTACGTGCAACATGACATCGTGATGTTTACGTATGCTGTGAAGGTATCATCATCTGAAGAATTCTAAAGGCTTTTCGCCATGTGCCTTTTAATTAGTTCGGTGGATTTATTTACGAGGGTGTGTCCTTAATATGTGAGAACTTTAATTCCATGAACATCTATAAGAAGTGACTGGGATTTAGTATAAATTCGACCTGTAGTGTGTTAGAATAATGAAACGGTATTTAATGAGCTACCGTGAGTTAATAGTTCCCCGTGAAAATCCCAGACTTGCTCCGTGGGTAATACATCATGTGAAGGGGGCAGAGTTGTAAAGCTACCGTAAGCTTCCGTTGACTTCCGCAAGTAAGCGTAGATTACCTGTAGACTGCCTATTGACTGCCTTTGATCATTATAAGAAACATACCACTGATTAAAAAAATAACAACAATAATTATACAGGGTGAACATTAAGAAAACCAAAAAACTGCAGGAACTGAATCGTGACTGGGAATGGAGGAAAAAAGGTCCTGTGAACATGTGTCCGGAGATGCATCGTTGCCACAGTAGATGACGTTGACGAATGACAGTTCTTCTGGCAACGTGCTGTGTGTTCCTTGTGTGTTTCAGGCTGTGTGATTGACGCAGGTTACTGTAAGCAGCAGAGTGGTCCTTTATTTACGCCGGGAACACGCCGAAACGGTGTTTGTGTATGGTCAAGAAGATGGAAACGGCCAAGAGGCAGCACGGATGTACCAGAACAAGTACCCTCACAAACACCAACCACTTCACCCTTTGTGGGCGCGTATGTGATCATGGGTCATTTTAGACAGACGAACGTGCAGGGAAGCTGCAGACTGTGCGTACGCCATATTTGGACGACCGGGTTCCGGGTTCTACAAGATTTTGAGACGAAACCTAGAAGAAACTCCAGGCAAGTGACCGCCAACATGGTTTAAGCCAAAGTACGATTACGTGTATCCTGCACGAGAACCGCTGCTATCCTTATCACCTGCAATCCCATGGAGACCACTTTGAGCAGCTGTTGTAGCTTGGATGCGATGTAGCTTTGCACTGTGTTCCGGGACGATTTGTTGTCGTCCGTTTACGGACGCATGTTCATAGGCCCTTTTTTCCTCCATTTCCAATCAGGAATCCGTCCCTGCTGTCGGATTTATTAATGTTCACCTTGTTGTGTTTGTGGAAGTAATCTGTAATTGCATCAAAAGTAGTTATTTTGGTTATACACGACCAGCTAATATTTATTACTTGTGAAATGCAATTTGTATTCTGTATGAATGTAAAATACACACTGGGCTAACACTGAAAGACTTGCGGTTCTAATTATGTGCCAAAAAAATTAAGAAAGAGAAATCATCAACTCCCACTTTTTCTCTTACACATTCTTTTATATATCTTCCCTACCTATTCTATCAGTGCTACCGGTAGTCGTACCATTTACTACGTCTTTTATGTAGTGCACCAAAACTACCGAACCGTGTGTTTCGGTATAGCGCAACTCTAGAAGGGGGAGATCCGAGTAGACGCTGTAGAATAAGTACTTTCTCGTTAGAACATAGCTTCTGTAAAGCATTTAGGTAAGCCATTTCGGTCTCTACAATTTCTATTATGTAACGAGCGTTGCTGACAATACGCACACTTGAAACAGCAGATGTCCTAGGCTACACGTTAGGGCAACGCCCTGGTAACGCTCGAAAATGGGCAGCATTCGTTTTTATGCCGTCTCGGAAGCTCGTAGCTATCACCGTATACAAGACTGAACAGAGACTAATCAGGAAAGCTTGTTTATCAACAAACGGGCACTCTGACATCGGCGTGGAAGTGTTCATTGTACCCACAGCTGTGGTGTGACATTTGGTTTGGCGCTACAGTTATATTGTGCAAAGGTCGCAGTTCACGTAACAACTGACGTAGGCGAACTGTATGCACAGACAAAGATACATCTGCAGTACAACGCTCGCTGATGCGGAAGAGTATACGCTTGCTCCAAGGTCGCTCCTCCATGTGACCCCTGAGTTTCCCTTGTAAAATAGTGTGTGGTACCGGTTTTACGTTTACTCGTCCGAACAGCGGAGCGTGTTAACGAAACCGCTTCCGGCAGGGGTAGGTGCACCGGCCCCGGATAGAATCTACCCGGCGGATAAACGAGGATGATTGTACCGACAAGCTTGGATATGGTCTTTAGGGTATTTCCCTCATCCTTCTAGGTGACTAACGGCATGTGTCAAAATTCTACATCTACATATATACTCTGTAATCCACCGTATGGTGTGTGGCAGAGGGTACACTGTACCACTATTAGTCGTTTCCTTTCCTGCTCCATTCGCAAATAGAGCGAGGGAGGACGACTGTCTGTATGCCTCCGTACGATCGCTACTCTCTTTAAACTTATTTTCACAGTCCTCACGAGAAATGTACGATGGCAGCAGTAAAATCGCACTGCAGCCAGCCTCAAATGCCGTTTCTCGCAGTGGTTACTGCACTGGACTAGCTTTCGGGAGGACCACGGTTCAAATTCGAGTCTCGCCATCTTGATTTAGGTTTCCCGTGTTTTCTCTAAATCGCTCCAGTCAAATGCCTGGATGGTTCCCTTCAAAGGCCATGCCCGATTTCCTTCCCCATCCTCGACACAGTCCAAGCTTCTGCTCCGTCTCTAATGACCTCGATGTCGACGGGATGTTAAACTCAATATTCATTCCTTCCCATTCTGGTTCTCTAAATTTTCTCAATCGTGCTACCGAAAAGAACGTCTCCCTCCCTCCAACGATTCCCATTTCAGTTCCGGGAGCATCCCCGTAATAGTTGCGTGTTGTTCTAATATATTGGTAACAAATCTAGCACCCCCCTCTGAAATGCTTCAATGCCTTCCTTTAATCCGACCTGGTGTCGATCCCAGACACTCGAGCGTTACTCGACAATAAGTCCCACTAGTGTCCTATACAACCACTCACTTGACGAAAAGTATGTTCCTAAAGACTGGAAAGTAGCACAGGTCACACCAATATTCAAGAAAGGAAATAGGAGTAACCCATTAAATTACAGACTCATATCACTGACCTCAATTTGCAGTATGATTTTGGATCATATATGTACTCGAACATTATGAATCACCTTGAAGAAACGGACTTATTGATACATAACTAATAAGGATTCAGAAAACATAGTATTTTTGCAACACAGCTTGTTCTTTATTACCATGAAGTAATGAGCGCTGTCGACAAGAGATGTCAGATCGATTTCATATTCCTAGATTTCCAGGAGGCTTTTGATACCGTTCCGCACGAGAGACAATTAATCAAATTGCGTGCATATGGAGTATCGTCTCAGTTGTGTGACTGGATTCGTGATTTCCCCTCAGAGAGGTCACAGTTCGTAGTGATAGACGGTAAATCATCGGGTAGAACAGAAGTGATATTTGGCGTTCCGCAAGGTAGTGTCATAGGCCCTCTGCTGTTCCTGATTTACATAAATGATCTAGATGATAATCTGAACAGCCCCCTTGGACTGTTTGCTGATACACAGCAATTTACTGTCTATTAAAATCATCAGGCGGTCAATTCCAGTTAAAAAATGATTTAGAGAGAATTTGTGTATGGTGCTAAAAGTGGCAATTGGCACGAAACAAAGCAAGGTGCGAGGTCATCCACATGGGTAATAAAAGAAATCCTATAAATTTTGGGTATACGATAAATCGCACAAATCTAAGGGCTGTCAATTCGACTAAATACCTAGGAATTACAATTACGAGCCACTTAAATAGGAAAGACCACATAGATAATATTGTGGGAAGGCGAAACAAAGACTGCGCTTTGTTGGCAGAACACTTAGAAGATGCGACAGACCCACTAAAAAGACAACCTACATTACACTTGTCCGTCCTCTGCTGGAATACTGCTGCGCAGTGTGGGATCCTTACCAGGTAGGATTGACGGAGGACGTCAAAAAAGTGCAAGGAAGGGCAACTCGTTTCGTGTTATCGCGCAATAGAGGTGAGAGTGTCAGTGATATGATACGCGAGTTGGGCTGACAGTCACTGAAACAAAGGCGGCTTTCTTTACGGCGAGATCTATTTACGAAATTTCAATCACCAACTTTCTCTTCCGAATGCGAAAATATTTTGTTGACATCCAACTACGTAGGGAGGAATGATCATAATAATAAAATAAGAGAAATCAGAGCTTGAACGCAAGGATTTAGGTGTTCCTTTTTTCCACGCACCATTCGAGATTGGAATAGTAGAGAAGTAGTATGAAATTGGATCGATGAACTCTGTGCCGGGCACTTAAGTGTGAGTTGCAGAGTAACCATGTAGATGTAGGTGTAGATGTAGATGCAGTTCCTTATACAGATGGACCACACTTTCCAACAATAAACCCAAGTCGACTATTCGCCTTTCGTATTACAGTCCTTACATGCTCATTCCATTCCATATTGCTTTGCCACGTGACGCCTAGATATTTAATCGACGTGACAGTGTGAAGCAGCACACTAGTGAAACTGTATTCGAATATTGTGGCTTTGTTTTTCCTACTCTTCTGCATTAACTTATGTTGTTCCACTTTTTGAGCTATCCCTCATTCATCACATTAACTCGAAATTTTTTCTAAGGCATGTTGTATCCTCCTACAGTCACTCAGGACGACACCTTCCCATACTCCACAACATCATCAGCAAAGAGCCGCCGACTGCGGCTTACGCTATCCGCCACATCAAAAAAATGGTTCAAATGGCTCTGAGCACTATGCGACTTAACTTCTGTGGTCATCAGTCCCCTAGAACTTAGAACTACTTAAACCTAACCAACCTAAGGACATCACATACATCCATGTCCGAGGCAGGATTCGAACCTGCGACCGTAGCAGTCGCGCGGTTCCGGACTGAGCGCCTTAACCGCGAGACCACCGCGGCCGGCCCGCCACATCATTTATGTATGCAGAAAATAACAGCGATCCTATCACACTTCCCTGGGGCACTCATGAGGATACCCTTGTCTCTCATAAACACTCGTCATCGAGGACAACATATTGGTATCTGTTACTTACGAAGTTTTCGAGCCATTCACATATATGGGAACTTATTCCGCATGCTTGTACCTTCGTCAACAGTCTGCAGTAACGATTCGCAAATTATTTCGAAATCTTTCGCTCATTTTCACATGCTTAACGCTACGCGCAGACGGTTGTAGTACACATATACCACCCCAGTATGTAAAGGGTGGCGACAAGAGGAGTTTTTTTTCTTTATTGTGATTTTTATCACCTTACACAAGGCGGGCTGTCGGCAGGTGAGTACGCCGCTCTTCAGCCTTGAGGTTTACAATAAGTAATACATAGAGGGGGCACAGAGAATACAATCAAATCGGCGGGCAAAACAATGTAGACACTAAAAAACAAAAAAAAAACATGGAGCCGTTCACGCTGGACGAGGAAACATCACTGACACTAGGTGACACGGCGCACAAATCATGGATAATGGCGACGGTACACGTGAACAGTGGCGGCGTGACGGCGAACACTAAACACAAACGAAGGCACACACACGAGACACTGATGGAGATGACCTCCGGCGCGCGAATGTTCACTGTGCGTGTGCGAGTCCGGGGACCTGCCAAGAGAGGAGGAGGAGGAAGGGGAGTGGGAGAGCGAGAGGGGAGAGCCGAGATGCCACGGACAGGGAAGATAGGGGGAGGGAGGAAGGGGGAGGGAAGCCCGGGGGAAGAGGGGTGGAGGGAGGGGATGGGGGAAAAGGAAAGAGAAGGGAAGGGAAGAGAAGGGAGGGAGGGTGCCTAAAGGAAAGGACACGGGAAGTGGGGGGTGGGGCAGGGTCAAAGTTGATAGGAGGGGTAGATGGAGGGGAGGAGGACATCATCAGGGAGGGGGAGCTGGTGGAAGCCACCTTGGGAGAGGATAAGGAGGGTTGAGAGATGGAGACCGGGTGGGATGTGGGAATACAGGCGCGGCAGCGGGCGGGGGTGGGAGAGGATCGGGGAGACTAGCGGGTGAGGAGGATCAAGCTTACGGAAGGTGTACAGGATCCGTATCCTTTCAAGGAAAAGGAGGAGGTGGGGGAAGGGGATGAGATCGTACAGTATCCACGTGGGGGAGGGGAGACGGATGCGATAGGCGAGGTGGAGAGCAAGGTGTTCAAGGATTTGGAGGGATTTATAAAAGGTAGGGGGGGGGGGGCAGGGATCCAAGCCAGATGGGCATAACAAGGGATAGGGCGGATGAGGGATTTATAGGTGTGGAGGATGGTGGAGGGGTCCAGACCCCACGTACGGCTGGAGAGGAGCTTGAGGAGACTGAGTCAGGAGCGTGCCTTGGCTTGGATTGTCCGGAGGTGGGGAGTCCAGGAGAGGCGACGGTCGAGGGTGACGCCAAGGTACTTAAGGGTGGGAGTGAGGGCGATAGGACGGCCATAGATGGTGAGATAGAAATCAAGGAGGCGGAAGGAAGGGGTGGTTTTGTCTACAATGATCGCCTGGGTTTTGGAGGGATTGACCTTGAGCAACCACTGGTTGCACCAAGCGGTGAACCGGTCAAGATGGGATTGGAGAAGGTGTTCGGAGCGCTGTAGAGTGGGGGCAAGGTCAAGGAAGGCGGTGTCATCGGCAAACTGGAGAAGGTGGACGAGGGGTGACGGCGGCGGCACGTCCGCCGTGTACAAAAGGTACAGAAGGGGGGAGAGGACGCAGCCTTGGGGCACACCGGCGGAGGGGAAAAAGGTGTAGGAGTTTGTGTTATGGATGGTGACATAGGAAGGACGGCGGGAGAGAAAGGAGCCGATCAGACGGACGTAGTTAATAGGAAGGGCAAAGGTTGAAGCTTGAAGAGGAGACCGGAATGCCATACGCGATCATAAGCACGTTCGAGGTCCAGGGAGAGGAAGATTGTGGAGCGACGGGAATTAAGCTGTTCGGAAAGGAGATGAGTGAGGTGAAGGAGAAGGTCGTCGGAAGAGAAGGATGGCCGAAAGCCACACTGGGTAACGGAAAGGAGCCGGTGCTGGCGGAGATGCTGGTGGGTGCATCGGGTCAGGATAGATTCCAGGACCTTGCTGAAGACCGAGGTAAGGCTGATGGGACGGTAGGAGGAGTCGGCAGACGGCGGTTTGCCAGCTTTAAGGAACATGAGGATACGGGAGGTTTTCCACAGGTCGGGGTAGTAACCGATGGACAGGACTACATTGTAGAGCCTGGCCAGGGTGGAGAGGAAAGAGACAGAAGCTTCACAAAGGTGACGGTAGGTGACACGATCGTGACCAGGAGCGGTGTTTTGTTTTGTGCGGATTGTAGCAATGAGATCCTGTGTAGTGATAGGGGCATTGAGTTCCGTGTGTGCAATGTTGTCCAAGTACTGGAAACCAGGAGTGAGGGGAGGGACAGAGGTGTCAGTTAGATCGCGGATATCCGGGAAGAGGGAGTAATCGAACTGGGGATCATCGGGGATGGAAAATACATCGGAGAGGTAGGAGGCAAAGTGACTGGTCTTACTAAGGGTGTCAGGGAAAGGGTGATCATCATTGAGAAGAGGATAGTAGGGGGAGGGTTTAGTTCCGGTAAGGCGACGGAAGGCTGACCAGAACTTGGACGAGTTGATAGGTAGGGTAGAATTAAAAGGGTGCATGTCTGTCGCCAGTCCCGGGGTTTCTTAGCCGCGAGCAAATTACGAATGTGTCGCTGGAGTTGCCGGTGGCGTTGTAGTGTGTCCAGGGGCAGCTAGGACGACTGCTGGCCGCTGGCTGCGACCGCTGGTGGCTGCGACCGCTGGTGGCGGGGACCGCTGCTGGCCGCTGGATGCTGGCTGGTGGCTGCTGGTTGCTGGCTGGGGCCGGCGCAGGCGAGGACCGCTGCGTGCTGCTGGCGGGAACGCTGCTGGCTGCTGGTGTAGACCGCTGCTGGCTGCTGGCGGGGACCGCTGCTGGCGAGGACCGCTGCTGGCTGCTGGCCGGGACTGCTGCTGGCAGGGATCGCTGCTGGCTGCTGGCTGGACTGCTGCACGCCGACGGGCTGGCTGGCTGGCTGGAACCTGCAACACCTATCGCTTCGATTGGTACCAGAATAGCACAATCGAAGGGCGGTGTTCAACTGAATTACCGCCGGAGAACAGGAGGAGTATCCGGCCGCCCCTTAAATATGTTTATATCTATGGCGACCCGGTGCTGGAGCCGGACAAAGCTACAAGAAAACGAAGAAGAGTGGTTCTACGTTTGGCACAGTTTGCTGTAACAAAGTAACAATATTTAAATTTTCTCTCGGTGTAGACAAACACCACCACCTTTGGTGAGGTATGTGGTGAAGTGGGCAGTCATTTCGACGCATCTGCTGGCCATCACTGACAACAACCAGCTTTGCAGTGGCTACATTAAGATACAATTCCCATTCCGGCTTTTTCAGGAACTACGTAAGACAACACGCTGGATGAAATCGGCCACTCGCTAGTAGTCTCTCCGAGTCAGTCTCAAATACACCCTGAAGGGGAGGAGAAGATAGCGATGACAGGACATGGGCTCTCCAGCTTCCCCAGCATGGAAAATGAGCGGGAAAAAGTGGCTAGTATGTATACTGGGGTAAGTTGTCGCCAGCTCACCGACGCCGCCAGTGCCCTCTCGACCGCAAGTATTTAGATCGCCGCCGCTGAACGAAGGGCTTAGTCTCAGGCTCTAGCGCAATCACTCAGTCACTAGTTCAGTCTCGGACTCACCAACTCGCACTCCAGTTTGGCGTCTGTGATTCATTGCATAGCGGGACTTGTACTTCACAAGCAGTCAGGCTAACGTGGACTATTACGGAAGAGCTTGTACCACAATACATGGACCCTCTTAAAGACAAGTAGCTTCCAAATCTAAATATCCACGAGTGTACTGCAGGTCTACTGCAGGTCTCCAACGAGACACTGTAGACCGGCAGTACACCCGCGAATATTTTGATTATCAAATACGCCGGGAGAAACTCAAGAATCACAAGTAGCTTCCTGTTCATGTAAATAAAGAAACCTGTTAATCCATGTGTGCAGTTGTGTTGTAGGAAGAGGATACCGGCCACCAAACAACATCCTCTCGCTTTATTCCTGTGATACAAGACTCTACAGTGGCGACAAGGACACTACAGTGGCAACGAAGACACATCAGTGACGACGAGGATAATTCAGTGCAGATCGAAGATAATCAAAGTGGCCGAAGATTTTGCTTACTTCTCTTGTGTTTTAGCTTGCAGGGGTGTTCATTTCTATTTGCTCGATTGTCGCTGTGTTCTTGCACGTATTCCAGGAGGACAAACGCAGAACTAATCAAATATCTCTTTTCAGAGGCTTTGCTTACTATTTACAGTAACATATGTATGTAAACCATAGCTAGATACCCCGCCTCAATCTCCCCCTGCCCCCGCGCCTCAGCCGCAGATGGCCAATGTGATGGATCTAACACAAGTTTTTCAGTTTCAGAACCAACAAATTGCTATCCTATCGACAATGGTACAACACAAGCTGCAAGCTGCGTCGGCTGCAACACCAACCAACCAACCAGCCTAACAAGTGCCGTCGACCAGCGCACCAACGTTCCGGCAATTTAACGACACAGAAGGGGAAAGGCTCGAATACCTGATTCAGTTCCAAGCACATTGTCAAGTTCATCGTGTTCCACATACTGTAAAGTTACAAAACCTCCTTTCGACTGCGGGATCCCCAGTGTTCAGGTAAATACAAAAACTGTTCCCAACCGCATCTCCCGACGGACTCAGCTATGACCAAGTAATCTCTTCATTAACTCAATACTTTGACCAGCAAATCCAAGTAGCTGCAGCTAGATATCAGTTCTTTCGCTTGCAGAAAAAGTGGGAACAGTCGTACTGTCAGTGGTACACAGAATTAAAGGGCGTGACTAGGAAGTATAATTTTATGTGTAGCTGTGGCAACTTCTACAGTGATTTAATGATAAGGGGTGCAACAGCATTCAACGTCCCAGATACTAGAAAACGGGAACAGATGTTAAGGTACTCAGATCCATCACTTTCCTAGGTATTGTAAATCTTAGAGCAATATGATTAGGGTGCCATAGCGGCCAATAAATCTGACTAGGCTCCGATTTGTCATGTCGAGTCGCCCCTTGGTAGCGCCCGCCCCAAGCAGCCACACCAACGAGCGCGTACACAGCCGCGCGGACAGCCACGTAGACAGGTAAACAGGCCTGTGAATTTAGGGAAGTGTTGCCCTAGATATTTTGCTCGACATAAAATGTAGAACTGACCATCACGTAAGGCAACGAGTTACACGTGTGGAAAAAAAAGGCCATGTCCAAACAGTTTGCAACGGCACAAAAACGCCAATTTAGCCCGCTCCTAGGAAAAAAAGGTCGTGCACATGCACTGAACGCTATGTTTTCCAAACCTACAACAGTTTCTGACAAAAGTAAGATTAAGTTTGTGCCTCCTTTTCACCCTAGTGCAACGATACTCTAACAAACTATGTGTCTCAATTCGAATTGCTGGCCGTCGTGTGAACTTTCAGTTAGACACAGTGCATGGGGGCTTAATTATATAAATGAAAATAATTTTTATTTTTCGTAGCTGTATGTTCGGTTACGAAGTCTCGTAAACGGTTGGCCCTGACTAGTTTTAGTACGCAATCTGACTGCATAGAATAGCAACAAAGAATGAAAGACAATTTCCGTTAACACAATTAATTAATTAAGTCCCCAGCAACTATAAAACGTACGAAACCAAAGCACAAGTGTAACTGTTCTGTGTGTGGAAGTGTGATTCAACGTACACATCTGGCACGGTTCTTCTTCAATAAGACAAGAAATTTTAAATACCATTTATACTGAAGTAATTAAAAAAAATAGAAATACTATAATTGCGCAAGAAAACCAGAATTACACTCTAATACAAGAACACAAGCCAGATGCTTTGTTGACTGAACCTGTGACGAGGCATTGTTTAAGACATAATGAAAAAAAGGATTTTTTTTTACCTTTATATATATTGACGAAAAGCACTCTGATCATTACAATATCTCCACTCGAACAACATCTGCTGTCTAGCCCATCAAACAACTGCATACAACATGGCCAAAAATAGCACAGCTATCAATATCCTCTCAGCAAGATCTGCACAAGCACTCACTACGACGACATCTCAACAACGACTTGACTCCTACTACTTCTCAACAAGCACTCACTACTGCCACATCTCGACAAGCACTGCCAGTGGAGGCGGCGGAATAAAACTCTTTGGCGCAATCTCTGGCGCTGTGGCTCAGTGTAGCCACCTTTTATATGCCCTTCCTCCACGGGCCAGAATTTGATGGTATTTTTGCCAGCATTGGTGGAGAAAATACCACCAAATTCGTCCACAAAAATACAGACAAAAATAAAAGACAATATTAATACATAAATATCACATAATTAGATAAAATTTTGGCTTTGGACTGACCTTTCAATAACCTAATATATAAAATACAGTAAGCAATACAAATTCTTTCATACATGTGACTTTACATAATAGTTTACACAATACACAAAAAATCGGTTTATACAAATGTTCACATAAAATGCTTTCTATGATTCAAAAAATAAGTAGTTGATAGTTCCAGCAGTAGCACCCAGCAATGGTCAACAGGTGCAAACAGCAAGAAGTAACATCATTTCAGTAGAAACAGTTCCAACAGTGGCACCCAGCAATGTTGAACAGGTGCAGACACCAACAAGTGACATCTTTCAGCAGAAGCAGTTCCATTAGTGACACCCAGTAATGTTGACAGGTGCAGACAGCAACTAGTGACATCTCATCACTGGTTGAGCAGTTCCAACAGTGGCACCCAGTAATGTTGAGCAGGTGCAGGCAGCAACAGGTGACATCTTTTCAGTAGATGCAGTCCATCAGTGGCATCCAGTAATGTTGAACAGGTGCAGACACCAACAAGTGACATCATTCAGCAGAAGCAGTTCCATATGTGGCACCCAGCAATGTTGAACAGGTGCAGACACCAACAAGTGACATCTCGTCACTGGTTGAGCAGTTCCAACAGTGGCACCCAGTAATATTGAGCAGGTGCAGGCAGCAACAGGTGACATCTTTTCAGTAGATGCAGTCCATCAGTGGCATCCAGTAATGTTGAACAGGTGCAGACACCAAAAAGTGACATCATTCAGCAGAAGCAGTTCCATTAGTGGCACCCAGCAATGTTGAACAGGTGCAGACACCAACAAGTGACATTTTCAGTATAAGCAGTTCCATTAGTGGCACCCAGCAATGTGGAACAGGTGCAGACAGCAACAAGTGACAACATTTCAGTAGAAGCAGTTCCATCTGTGGCACCCAGTAATGTTGAACAGGTGCAGACACCAACAAGTGACATCATTCAGCAGAAACAGTTCCATTAGTGGCACCCAGCAATGTTGAGTAGGTGCAGACACCAATAAGTGACTTCATTTCAGTAGAAGCAGTTCCATATGTGGCACCCAGTAATGTTGAACAGGTGCAGACAGCAAGAAGTAACATCATTTCAGTAGAAGCAGTTCCAATAGTGACACCCAGCAATGTTGAGCAGGTGCAGACAGCAACAAGTGACATTATGTCAGTAGAAACAGTTTCATCAGTGGCACCCAGCAATGTTGAGCAGGTGCAGACAGCAGTCCATAATATTCACTATCACTAATCACACTGTTCATCAGAGTTTATCAGCAGAAATTAAACATGTCCTAGTGGCACCAATCATGTAGAAAAAGTGCAAGTAACAGTCCATAATATTCACTATCACTAATCACACAGTTCACCAGCAGAAATTAAACATTTCTAAGTGTCACACATCAATGTTGAACAGGTGCAGGTGTGAACAACAATTTGAATGCACACACAATTGCTTTTACAAAATTATTATCAATGCTCTTACACTAAACATACGAATTATAATAAACACACAAATGATATTACGTCGATTCATATAAACCTTAGCACCAATATCATTTTACTTCCATAAGAACTCTTTCCTATAGTCAGTCTCCTCGAACAAGTACAGATTAAATCCTAGTGCAAACTTCAATTCATCATCCCATACAATCCGAAGACACAATGTCCACACACAACCTCTGTGTAATCCATCTGACCCAAATCTTCTACTCATTATGAATTATAAGATACATTTTGGTTACCTTGTCCATCATTAAACAAAAGAAATGCATACATGACCTCTAACAGCCTTTAGTTTGAATAACTTTCAGTAAGGAAGTACGATTACGGAGTGTGAATAATCGTGATATTTCAGTGTGTACACCACTTCAAGAATTATGGCAAACAGAAGCAAACATGTGGAGTATTTCTTGTGTCAAGTGTCACTTACTATTTCAATTGCTCACGAAGAATGCAGTGTAATAACTGTCAATGGTCTAAACCTAGTGTTGGTGTGTCATGTCGTTAGCTTCCTTCCTAGTAACATAAATTTATACAGCTTCCATATAACCTCCAGCTCATGTGACTTCTACGACGTTTCTTGTACTAATGTCGTTCGTCGAATTATAGCAGTTCATTTTCTTATCTTAAAAATATAAGGCACTGAGCGTAAGCAAAACATGCAATAGCGAGTAAATATACCAGTAGAGAACAGAATGTCAACAAGTGGATGCAGCACAATTCCTACAACGAGGCTCTGCCAAGCAAGAAATGTATAATTAATACCATAGTGTGACCTAAGCTCCATGTTCGTACACAGTATATCAGCATTTCTATATACCAAATTAAAGAGTAGTTATGACAACAAAACATAAATGTGTAAATATGCAATCCATACGCACAGCAGCAAGCATATATCTTACGTAATAAACAGGTCATTAGCATCATATCAGCATAAGCAAATAAATGTTCGTATGTAATCTTAATAAGTAAACATGAAGGCGCAAGCAGATAAATCACAAAGTATAACTTACATACATAATTATATCAGCACAATTAATCATGTGACA
This sequence comes from Schistocerca americana, assembly GCF_021461395.2. Classification (NCBI taxonomy): domain Eukaryota; kingdom Metazoa; phylum Arthropoda; class Insecta; order Orthoptera; family Acrididae; genus Schistocerca; species Schistocerca americana. The sequence goes on from NC_060130.1 coordinate 536,082,557, forward strand.
ATTATAATTTAAATAAATAAGCACAGCAGGCACATAATTAAAAAAAATGACATCAGTGAAAAAGCAGTGCAGCCAAGCGATGCATAATATACACAAGTAACAACCCTGTTCATTAATCAATCATTGTCAAAATCAGTAAATGTACACAAGCACGTCGCTTCACAAGTAAATTCATAGAACATGAAATTTAGCACAAAGTATGAATCACGTAATCGCGAGCAGCAAATTACGTCTAAAGTACTACCTAAGTGGAATTATGTTACCTGAAAAATAAACTCAATTAACAGTTACCTTTTTGGTTTATTATTTTTTTCTACGAAATTACATTCTTCCTGAAATTTTCTCGATAGCAAGTCCTCTTAACGTCGGACAGACACAGAATTTACCTGAAGTTCTGAAATATTTTATACAACCGTATCCTGAAAAATACTGTACGTTAATAACATAATTTATCAAGTCACTATAGCTTTATACTGAATTTAATCCGAGAAATTAGACTGTGTATTTGTTTACGGCTATCAGTGCATTCGCACTGAGCGCTCGATCAGCTGTAGGCGCGTGACGTAGGAAGTAATTGTTTGCTGTCAACGACTGCTTTGTGCGCCGCGCAGACTTGACTGTTGCTTTGAGTATGTGCCGCCGCCGGAACACGGCGCGGTATCCTTGTATTCTCTGCATGTTTACATGTAGCTGTTAGTTTCTCAAAGTATGTCATTCCACAAAAATTTTAGCGTTAGATATATGATGTATTCCCTTAGAGCGTCGAGATTTAAGAGTTTCTACTTCGACAGTGTTATCATGAATAATTTTGCGAACTCTATATGGACCGTTATAAAGCAGAAAAAATTTGCGACACAAGCCCTTTCCTTTGTGAGACAAACGATGAGACTTAATTAATACCTTTTGACCAACTGACAAGGTTTTTAAACGACCAGGACGTTTAGCTGATTTCTCTCTTCTAGCAGCCGCAGATGCAATATTTTGCAGAGCCAGGTTCACAACTTCAGAATGCCGCTGTTTCCGTGTAGGCGGAAAAGGAACGATTTCAGAAATGCGATTTGTCGGTGCTTTATTTTTTAATATCAATATCGGCGGTAAAGAAGTTGAGTCATTAGGAAGTTCATTCAGAATGTTTTGAAAAATATGAAGATACTGATCCCACGTTCTGTGATTCTGATGACAATAAAGACGACACAATTTATTGATTTCCTTCATCCATCTCTCTGAAGCGTTAGATTGAGGGTGAAAAAGTGAAATGAAAATTGGTTTAATCTTACGACGCCGTAGAGTACGAAGCCAAATTTTAGAACGAAACTGTGATCCATTATCTGATATAACCTTATCAACATGACCCACTTCTTTAAGAAAATGTTTGATGAAAGCGTTAGAAACTGAACGAGCTGTTGCTTTGCGTAAAGGTGTAAAACACACATATTTTGATGTCAATTCCACTGCTACGAAAATGTACGCAAAACCATTAGTAGAACGAACCACTGGACCGAACAAATCGACTGCAGCCATGTCCTTTAATTTTGCTGGAATGATAGGAATCAACGGTGCTCTGTGAGAAATAGTTGGCGGCTTAGCCTTTTGACATAATTTGCGTTTGGCAAGAACATATCGGCAATAGTTCTCTGCACTACAACGCCGTTATCTTCTATCTCTTGTAATAAATGTGCACCTAGGCCTTTGTATGATGAGTCCGTCGCCAAACAAAAGTCTTTAGACAAATCGAGATGTGAAAGAAGTGGAGCAGCAACTAAAGCACCACGAAGTTGTTCAAATTCTGATTGAGCTTCCTCATCCCAACACCAATTAGATTTCTTTCCAGATAGTTCACATAAACGAGATGTGGTCAAATTGTCCAATCTAACAAAGCGTCTAAGAATATTACAGATACCAAAGAAACTACGAACATCACGTTTTGTGGTAGGAACAGCATAATTACGAATAGCGTCTAGCTTCTCTGGATCAGGAAGAATACCTTCTGTAGAAATAATGTGACCGAGAGATTTCACCTGACAACGACCAAATTCAGATTTTTCCAAGTTCACAGTAATGCCAACTCTTGCAAAAATACGTAATAATGAATCCAAAATTTTGTTATGCTCACTCCAAGAATGTTTAGCAATAAGAATATCGTCAACATATGAAGTAATATTGTCACGAAGATAAACAGGTAAAATTTCGTTTAAACTACGAATGGAGAGACGTCTACAGACGTTAAAGTAACCTCTGGCGTGCCACAGGGGAGTGTTATGGGACCATTGCTTTTCACAATATATATAAATGACTTAGTAGATAGTGTCGGAAGTTCCATGCGGCTTTTCGCGGATGATGCTGTAGTATACAGAGAAGTTGCAGCATTAGAAAATTGTAGCGAAATGCAGGAAGATCTGCAGCGGATAGGCACTTGGTGCAGGGAGTGGCAACTGACCCTTAACATAGACAAATGTAATGTATTGCGAATACATAGAAAGAAGGATCCTTTATTGTATGATTATATGATAGCGGAACAAACACTGGTAGCAGTTACTTCTGTAAAATATCTGGGAGTATGCGTGCGGAACGATTTGAAGTGGAATGATCATATAAAATTAATTGTTGGTAAGGCGGGTACCAGGTTGAGATTCATTGGGAGAGTGCTTAGAAAATGTAGTCCATCAACAAAGGAGGTGGCTTACAAAACACTCGTTCGACCTATGCTTGAGTATTGCTCATCAGTGTGGGATCCGTACCAGATCGGTCTGACGGAGGAGATAGAGAAGATCCAAAGAAGAGCGCCGCGTTTCGTCACAGGGTTATTTGGTAACCGTGATAGCGTTACGGAGATGTTTAATAAACTCAAGTGGCAGACTCTGCAAGAGAGGCGCTCTGCATCGCGGTGTAGCTTGCTCGCCAGGTTTCGAGAGGGTGCGTTTCTGGATGAGGTATCGAATATATTGCTTCCCCCTACTTATACCTCCCGAGGAGATCACGAATGTAAAATTAGAGAGCTTAGAGCGCGCACGGAGGCTTTCAGACAGTCGTTCTTCCCGCGAACCATACGCGATTGGAACAGAAAAGGGAGGTAATGACAGTGGCACGTAAAGTGCCCTCCGCCACACACCGTTGGGTGGCTTGCGGAGTATCAATGTAGATGTAGATGTAGATGAATGCTGCTGAAGGTACAGTAAGTCGAAATGGTAATTTCCGAAATCACTTTTGGGTAAAATAGTCATATCCGGTTAATCTTTACCGACTCTCTAGATAGATTGATGGTAGAAGAGTTGTTTTGACAGATGCAAAGAATAGTAAAAGAGTAGGCAGCGGTGCAGAAAACTAAAAGGGAAATAGCACTACTACAGCTCGGGGCCCTATGCACGCTACGGCACATATTCACTTAGTGTAGTGAATCCCCTGAGGACTTTAATAGCCGCACATAAATTCCAGTTTGTGACTTAGTGGCCAATTTGGTGGAAGTGCATACATAAATTGATCTAACCATGAACATGGATGTATGTCGTTCTTAGAATTGCGAAAGATCTTAAATTTCCGAACAGTTAAGAAGTGTTTATAGTCAAAGTTTTCTCCTCGTGGCGACAAAGACCTACCGCGTCTGTCCCAGTCCCAATGTCGATTATTGTCAAGTTCGCGCGCCTGGCGCTCTCTTGTTGCATCCCGTAAATGAAACAAATTACTTTCTTCAAACCCCTCTGCTATCTGTGATTCTAAATTTCTTCTGCTGTCTCTTCCTACGATTTCGCCTTCAATTTGTTTGACCTGCTTTCGTAATGCCTGAAATTCCCTTTTAACGCGTTAATTAAATTTTCTCTGTTTTTCAACATGCTTATTTATGTTCTGGTACTCTTCGGTTTCCGCAAATGGCAATGGAGCTGTATCATCTGAATCTCTGTCCGCATTTAAACTAAGACTTGTCAGTTTATCTGAAATCTCCTCAACTCTTTCCGATGAGTCACCTATTTTTTTTCTTTCTGTTTATTTACGTCTTCCGTAAGTGTCGCGACTCGGGTTTCGGTATTGTCACATGTAGTAGTAAACTGTTCATACTGTTGCGTTAAGTTATTTGTCGATTCTTTCAAGCATTTCTTCCTTATCGTGTGCACGTTGTAAATTTAACTCTGAAAATTTTTGTACTATCACGCGATCTTTTTCTTCCTGTTCTCTGTCCTGTTCCTCTTGTCTAATTTCTGATGAAATTAAACTATTATTGTGAGCATTCAAAATCGGTTGTACTTCTTCTCTAATTTCTTTCTTTGATTCATCTTTCATGTTGTTGAAACATGTCCCTATTCGTGAGCCTAACTGTGTTTCCATTGTTTCCATCTCGGTTTTAATTGTTCCTATTTGTGAGCCTAACCGTATTGTCAAAGTTTCCATCCTCGTGTTAATTCTTCCTATTTGTGAACCCACTATTTGTAATTCAGATTCCAACTGTGATCCCAAATTTAATATTGCACTCATTAACTGTTCCATATCTTTTGTCGTTAATCTCGTATTCTGAAAATTTTTTGATTGTGAAAAATTTTGAACTCTTTCCGGACTATTTTCCCGACTTATTAAATTGTTTTCCACTTCATTATTCATCATCCTGTTCTCCTGTGTTGGCGAGTTCGCCATGTCAACAATTTCGTTATTCTGACTATTCATCATTTTTGACTGTTTCATCGATCGCGAAATCATTTACAAAACATACAAAACTCGTCACTATACGAAAATTACACACAATGAGACTTTATCTCCAACAATATCATTCACACGAAATGCTTCCCTCAAACACGATTAACGAACAATTGAAATCTTCATAATTGCACAAAATTGTCAAACCCGCATACAAGACAACAAAATTAAATTCTGCAAAAAATACCATTAGGAGAATGACAATTACCAAATCTACACATGCAATATAGACTACAATTACTAAACTACAAATTACTACAACAATACTGCTGTCTGCTATTTTTACAATCAGAAGAACTCCAAGGGACGATCCGAAGCAGCGGTCGCCACGTGTATGGGGGCTTAATTATAAATTTAATGCAAATAATTTTTATTTTTCGTAATTGTATGTTCAGTTACGAAGTCTCGTAAACGGTTGGCCCTGACTAGTTTTAGTACGCAATCTGACTGCATAGAATAGCAACAAAGAATGAAAGACAATTTCCGTTAACACAATTAATTAATTAAGTCCCCAGCAACTATAAAACGTACGAAACCAAAGCACAAGTGTAACTGTTCTGTGTGTGGAAGTGTGATTCAACGTACACATCAGGCACGGTTCTTCTTCAATAAGACAAGAAATTTTAAATACCATTTATACTGAAGTAATTAAAAAAAATAGAAATACTATAATTGCGCAAGAAAACCAGAATTACACTCTAATACAAGAACACAAGCCAGATGCTTTGTTGACTGAACCTGTGACGAGGCATTGTTTAAGACATAATGAAAAAAAAGGATTTTTTTTTACCTTTATATATATTGACGAAAAGCACTCTGATCATTACAATATCTCCACTCGAACAACATCTGCTGTCTAGCCCATCAAACAACTGCATACAACATGGCCAAAAATAGCACAGCTATCAATATCCTCTCAGCAAGATCTGCACAAGCACTCACTACGACGACATCTCAACAACGACTTGACTCCTACTACTTCTCAACAAGCACTCACTACTGCCACATCTCGACAAGCACTGCCAGTGGAGGCGGCGGAATAAAACTCTTTGGCGCAATCTCTGGCGCTGTGGCTCAGTGTAGCCACCTTTCAACAGGTGCCTCAGTAACTTTGCTTAATCTTGCCACTTACGAACAGTTTGACTTACCACGCCTTTCTCTAGCAGGCACCTCACTTCTTACAACGGACTGGAAATTCCAGTGTTTGGACAGTGTAGTTTGCCTGACACTCACACTAGGATGGTGAATTTCAGTGTGCTGAAATCAAGAGACAGTGAGAACATATTCTGTTTAGATGCTTTTGATTTGTTTGGCCTTGGCATCCAAGACAATGTGTACTTTCAGTATCGGCTTTTACACCGAAAGACAGTGTCGGTAGCTTGCTTAAAGAAGTTCCTGAACTATTTCAGATGGAATGGGAAAAGCTGATAACTTTGTCGCGCATGTTACATTGAAAGAAAATGCACAGCCTAAGTTTTTCCGGGCCCGCCCCGTTCCAACGGCTTTAAGACACAAAGTAGCTAGTGAATTGAAAGAATTGCGAGATAGCGGTGTAATTGCTCCCATTCAAGCTAGTAAATGGTCAAGTCCTCTCGTTTTTCTGCCTGAGCCTTTTGGTCTCATTCGCGTTTCTCTTGACTTCAAGTATAAAGTCCACTCACAGACAGTAGTTGACACTTACCCATTATTTAGATTAAAGTTCAGTCTTGATCACGTTATGTCTGTTTTAATGAGTAACCGGTTTCGGTTTTTTCTAGAAAACCATCATCAGACCTGTGAATAAATTTAAGAAATACTAGATACCAATCTTTAAATGAATGAAAAAGTCTAATGAGGTCAAAATTTTTTTAACAAAAAAAAATAAGTTATACCCATTGGCTCCCTTGGGTTGGTAGGTGGAGCTCTCCTTGCTGCTGTGCAGTCAACTGATGGTTATGAGTGCTGAGCACGAGCTTAAATATGCAGAGGCTCCGCCTACTTCCTGTCACACTACTTCATAACTGCCAATCAGCGTTCATAATATGACGCCATCGTCAAAGTATAAAAGTAGGAAATACACTAATAACATAAAATTGATTCATTTAAATATCTGATTAACAGATAATAGTTGTGTCTACAACTTATTTATATTTTGGATAAAAACAGTGAATTATGATGTGTGATAGCTGTGCCCTCTATGGACAACCTTAATATTATTACACTGCCAGTTATATCAAAGATGTAAAATCCTTGGCGTTGTGGTATGTATCGATTATCAAAATTGCATCTTTGTTGGATGCTGCAGAATCGTCTTGTTTTAATTGTAGTTTTTATGGCAATGTTCTTTATAGCATTAAGTTAGCAGCCAATAGTACGTTCCACATTATGTATATCTGAATAACTGATGAGACTGCTGATGCAGCATATTTTACATATATTGCTTTTGCCATGGGTATAACTAATCTTATATTTTAAAAAAACAAAAGAGTAGATGCTTTTATTATAAAATTTCGTCAAAAAGGTCGTAATAATATTTTTCGCGAAAATCTAATTGTTCATTGAGCAGCATTGATGATTTGGTTTTCAAATGAGCATATATCTCGATTTCTTCTAGGATATTCATAAGTAAGCCTTTATTTGTATAATGAAGAACTTGTAAATTCTGTTGTACTGTCCCCTCAGCATGATTATTGAATGTTATATGATGACCAAAAACAGACTTTGTTCGTGAGGTACAAAGAACACACGTCAGGTACCTCACGAACAAAGTCTGTTTTTGGTCATCATATAACATTCAATAATCATGCTGAGGGGACAGTACAACAGAATTTGCAAGTTCTTCATTATACAAATAAAGGCTTACTTATGAATATCCTAGAAGAAATCGAGATATATGCTCATTTGAAAACCAAATCATCAATGCTGCTCAATGAACAATTAGATTTTAGCGAAAAATATTATTACGACCTTTTTGACGAAATTTTATAATAAAAGCATCTACTCTTTTGTTTTTTTAAAATATAAGATTAGTTATACCCATGGCAAAAGCAATATATGTAAAATATGCTGCATCAGCAGTCTCATCAGTTATTCAGATATACATAATGTGGAACGTACTATTGGCTGCTAACTTAATGCTATAAAGAACATTGCCATAAAAACTACAATTAAAACAAGACGATTCTGCAGCATCCAACAAAGATGCAATTTTGATAATCGATACATACCACAACGCCAAGGATTTTACATCTTTGATATAACTGGCAGTGTAATAATATTAAGGTTGTCCATAGAGGGCACAGCTATCACACATCATAATTCACTGTTTTTATCCAACATATAAATAAGTTGTAGACACAACTATTATCTGTTAATCAGATATTTAAATGAATCAATTTTATGTTATTAGTGTATTTCCTACTTTTATACTTTGACGATGGCGTCATATTATGAACGCTGATTGGCAGTTATGAAGTAGTGTGACAGGAAGTAGGCGGAGCCTCTGCATATTTAAGCTCGTGCTCAGCACTCATAACCATCAGTTGACTGCACAGCAGCAAGGAGAGCTCCACCTACCAACCCAAGGGAGCCAATGGGTATAACTTATTTTTTTTTTGTTAAAAAAATTTTGACCTCATTAGACTTTTTCATTCATTTAAAGATTGGTATCTAGTATTTCTTAAATTTATTCACAGGTCTGATGATGGTTTTCTAGAAAAAACCGAAACCGGTTACTCATTAAAACAGACATAACGTGATCAAGACTGAACTTTAATCTAAATATAACAATTGATCACTGTATTCCAAAAATGTTTACCAAAACTTACCCATTACTTCGCCCTGAGGATCTCACGGATAGGCTTGGTGCAGGACGTTACTTTTCTAAGACAAATTTGCGTGAAGCCTACTTGCCAATTCCGTTGGATTAAGCATCACAGGAAGTGTTTGCGGTAAACACACACTTAGGACTATTCGACCATTATCGTTTGCCTTTCGGCAGTGCTTTCGCACCCGCCATTTTTCAACGTTACTTGGACCAGCTGACTGCAAAAGTGCCATTTTGTTCAAACTACCTCGACGATATTGTCGTCTCCGGTCGTACACCAGAGGAACACATTGCCAATTTGCGTACTTTTTTTCGAGTGTTGACAGAAGCAGCACTCAAGTGTCGTGCCGAAAAGTGTGACTTTTTCAAGCGGAACCACAGTACTTAGGTCAGGTGATAAACAGGATGTGCGACCCCTCCAATTTCATTTGCTTACAATCCGTGACCTGACTGTTCCTCGCAATGTCTCTGAACTGCAGTCAGTACTAGGCAAGATGACATACTACACTCGGTTCATACCTAATACCGCTCAGGTCATGGCTGCATTGCATCGCTTGCGTCAGAAAAATGTGTCTTTTGTGTGGACGTAAGACTGTCAAGACGCATTTCAGAAACTCAAAAATGCTTTGCTCTGTGACAGATCTTTAGTTCATTTTGATCCTGCCAAGCCAGTAGTTTTGCAAGTCGACGCTTCTTTCTACGGAATCGCCTCTGTGCTTTCGCACAGAATTGATGCACAAGACAGACCCACTGGTTTTGCCTCAAAGTTGTTAACTCAAACTCAGAGCAGTTATTCTAAAATTTAAAAAGAAGCTCTCGCTGTTGTGTATGATGTGAGAAAAATCCATCTCTATTTGTATGGTCGCATGTTCATTTTAGTGACAGATCACAAGCCTTTGTAGTCCTTGTTTCATCCGTCAAAGACGATTCCTATACGCACTGTTCAAAAATTGCAACGCTGGACTTCGTTGCTTTCGAAATATCAGTATGAAATTGTGTACAAATCTACGGCAAAGCATGGAAGTGGAGACGCCCTATCTCGCCATCCGATTGGCCCAGACTCTGATTTTGATGCATCTGCCGCATCTGGTCGCCAAATCGATGCGCAGGGCTCTGAATTGCTGCAAACGTTTCCCTTGCACTACAGACCAATTGCAGAGGCCACGGAAGCAGACCCAGATCTCAAGATTTTGTTGCATTGCATTGGCATGTCTTGGTCTCGTTCATTGAACAGTATCCAGAACTTAGTTGTAAGTCTATATTTTGAACGTCGACATAACCTTACAATTCAACAAGTTGTGATTCTAATTCAAAATGAAAGTGGACAGTCGCGTGTGCTTATTACCCAAGAGTTGCAAAAGGAAGTATTGTGATTGATCCACCACGGGCATTGGGGAATGATTCGTGCTATACAGTTAGCGCGACGGCACTGTACTTGGCAGGGCATGGACTCCCATGTTGAACAGATGAGGTCACAGTTTCGCGCATGCTCGGGAAACCAGTCCGCTACGCCACAGACATTCGCAGCTTGGCCTAAGATTGTATCGCCATGGCAACTTGTGCACATAGACTTTTCAGGACGGCTCATAGTGATAGACTCTTTTAGCAAGTTTCCATTTGCGGTGCCTATTAACTCTACCACATCACGTGGCACCATTCAAGCGTTGTCCTCCATATTTTGCATAGAAGGATTGCCAGAAGTACTCGTGTTGTACTACGGACCACAGTTCACTTTAGCGACTTTGAAAAGTTTTGTGAGCGAAATGGCTTTCGTCATCTAATAAGCGCTCCGTTTCACCCACAGTCCATCGGAGATGCAGAGCGCTTCATACGCACTTTTAAGCAACAGATGGCCAAGATTAGCACCACCCACACACAAGAACAGGCGCTCCAACTCTTTCTCGCCTCCTATCGCTCCCACTCACGAGACCGACCATCATCGGAGCACCTTCTGCATGGCCGCCACCATCGGACGCTGCTGCACTTCCTACTCCCACCGCAGCATTCAGCGCCGTCAGTGGACCGCAAGTATCGCTTTGCGTCACGCGATCTCCTTCTTTTCAGGTTTTATGGCAACCGTGGGCGCTGGGAATGAGGCGTGATCCAGGAACGCATTGTCTCGTTTACGTACATGATTGCAGGTCCCAATGGTTTGCAGCGCCGCCATCAGAACCAAATTTGTGCGTATCATTTGCCTCATAATTCTGCCTCTATTCTTGCCCCAGATTCACGGCCTCACGAGACCCTACGGCCTTCGCAGCCGCCCGCTGGTGCCACCATGGAATCCCAGGAGGAGCAGATGGACTATGCGCCCTCCCTCCCCCCCCCCCCCCCATCCCCGCTCGCCGACCCAATGTATGTGGACCAATTGTCGCCGTCGCCGTCGCCGTCACCGTCGCCGCCGCCTTTGCCGTCATCACCTCAGCACACGATCTCAGGCCTGGACATGTGCCCTGGCAGCAGTTTTCTGGAGAATGTTCCTGTTGCCTCGCAAGCCAAAATCAAGCGGTTCGGATGGCTCTGAGCGCTATGGGACTTAACTTCTGAGGTCATCAGTCCCCTAGAACTTAGAACTACTTAAACCTAACTAACCTAAGGACATCACACACGTCCATGCCCAAGGCAGGATTCGAACCTTCGACCGTAGCGATCGCGTGGTACCAGACCGCAGCGCCTAGAACCGCTCGGCCACCCCAGCCGGCCCTCGCAAGCCAGATGGCAGGGTACGGTTGGGAGTAAGCCGTCCTCCAGAGTCATGCCTCCCATCTCATCTCTGCACCCAGCATCCTGCCTCCCTCTGTGTTGTTGTTCACATCTTCCCTACAAGGCAAGGGTATGGCATAATGAGGGGGGAGGGGAGGAATGTGCTGGCATAAGCTGTCGCCAGCACACCAGTAGGCAAAGATGTCGCAAGAAGATCGATAATAGGCGCTGGATCAAGCTCGCCTATCGGGAGAGAGACTACAGGCAGTCTGGCAAGCAACACGCCGCCAACGCACTCTCAACCGCAAGTATTTAGATCGCCGCCGCTGACTGGAGGGATCAGTCTCAGGCTCTACCACGGTCACTCCATCACTATCTCAGTCTCTAACGCACCAACTCGCACTCCAGTTTGGCGTCTGTGATTCATTGCATCGTGGGACTTGTACTTCACCAGCAGTGAGGCTAACGTGGACTATTATGGAAGAGATTGTATCAAAACACATGGACTCTCTTAAAGATAACTAGCTTCCTGTTTATGTAAATAAGGAACTCTGTTAATCCATGTGTGCAGTTGTGTTGTAGAAAGAGGATACCGGCCACCAAACAACATCCTCTCACTTGATTCCTGTGGTACAAGACTCTACAGTGGCGACAAGGACACTACAGTGGCAACGAAGACACACCAACATGGTACTAAAAAATTCTATAAACTTCAATGCAGAGGCTAACAACGCATCATTTTACAAATGTTTTAAATGTAACTAATATTCTGTAAATGTAGCTTCCGATACCGGTTCTACCAATAAAATACCGGGTGATCAAAAAGTCAGTATAAATTTGAAAACTGAATAAATCGCGGAATAATGTAGATAGAGAGGTACAAATTGACACACATGTTTGGAATGATATGGGGTTTTATTAGAACCAAAAAAATACAAACGTTCAAAAAATGTCCGACAGATGGCGCTTTATCTGATCAGAATAGCAATAATTAGCATAACAAAGTAAGACAAAGCAAAGATGATGTTCTTTACAGCAAATGCTCAATATGTCATCCATCATTCCTCAACAATTGCTGTAGTCGAGGAATAATGTTGTGAACAGCACTGTAAAGCATGTCCGGAGTTATGGTGAGCCATTGGCGTCGGATGTTGTCTTTCAGCATCCCTAGAGATACTTCAGGTAACCCCAAAGCCAATAATCGCACGGAGGGAGGTCTGGGGACCTGGGAGGCCAAGCATGACGAAAGTGGCGACTGAACACACGATCATCACCAAACGACGCGCGCTAGAGATCCTTCACGCGTCTAGCAATACTTTTTTTCTTTTTTGTTCTAATGAAACCCCATGTCATTCCAAGCATGTGTGTCAATTTTTACCTCCCTATCTACATTATTCCGTGGCTTATTAAGTTTTCAAATTTATTCTGACTTTTTGATCACCCGGTATTATAAACATTTTTGCGGTGGAGACTCATAACTACTCAATTGTCTATCAACTTCTACAAACGTGCAGACATAGACCTTTGTATAATTTATATGGAGAGTTTGGATAAAAAGAAGGCCGTCTGTATCCTATAGCTCCAGTTATACTCTTCTGTCCTTCCTTACTAGAATTCAAGAATGGTTTAATTAATATACTTTCTTTCGGATAAACCAAGGTTTGAACTAAAAACCACACAAAAGGTGATTTCCTTGCAAACAGTGAAGTATTAAACTCTTCATTGTCCACAAACAAGAGGCAATAAATAAATTTGAAACTGAAGTTGAAGAAGTGGAAATTTTGTGAGTCCTGCAATCTGTACTCCCTGCTATAGGTGTTAGATTGTATACTAAGAAATATGTAAGGGACGGTGAAGCACAAATTATCAAACTGCAGACTTGCTTGTTAACCTCCGATTCTCAAACTTTATCGGAGGCTGTGTCTATTCGTAGAACTACGTGTCCTCTAGATCCTTACGTAACGTCTGCCGGCAGTGCTTTAATTTCCTCAGATTCATGCACTTTAGCAATCCATAGAGGCATCAGATGGGATGTATCAAATGTATTGGGCCTCATTCTGTAGAATCCCGCGCATTAGCTATTGCCATTTGTGCTCTTTCTTGGGGGACAACACCCATCCATGGATCTCTCCTGCCCTGCCTAACGTAGACAGGATTTTTCTTTTTTTTTTTTTTCGTTGTTGTATGGACATAAGAGCGACTCTCTTTTAGAGCTTTTCCTTTTTGGGCAAAGGGTACACATGTAAAATGTTCTAATTATTTATTTATGACGTCGAATAACTCAAGAACTACCTACGTATAATAACGTTGACCTCAGGGATGCACTGAACATTACTCGTATGCCAATCAACGTGTTTGTGGCCGGTGGACAACATTTCCTGCCGGCGCCGGTCATTACTGTTCGAACGAACGACAGTGCTCCGGATTTCCAAAATACACAAATTTTCCCTCCGCTGTCCGCCCCAAGCATACAGTCAACAGCGCGTAAATAGGAAAGGAACTTAATACGTGGATGTGCCTCTGCGGACAAACATAGCTCATCGACGTTATTAGCTACTAACGGAAGTGAGCGAACACCGTAGCATACATGTGTAGATTCAGACCTAGACCTGCTACACCCACGCAACATGCAACAACAGCTGTAAATCAGAATCTCTTTCTGTCTGGTGCCCACCTGTCAGCAACTTCGCAAATACAAAATAAACGACAGCTTCTAGTTAAAGTTGAACGGATCGATATGAAGCCTATAAAAGTATTGCAGTGGGGCGCTAGAACAGGGAAAGCTTGCAAAGAGAAATATTGATAACTCAGTCCGATATAGTCGTTTAATGCGAAGCACGGTTCAAGTATCACCAGACTGTTCGCTTTAAAAATTATTTCGGAATAAGGGAGGACCCCCTCAGTGGGAAAGGTGACGTTGTTACATTTCTAAAAAAATCTCTGCCGCACAGAATATACCCGCTCAGTGTAAGAAAGAACGGAATCGAAGTAGTCACAGTGCAAATTAAATATGCTCTCAAAGCTTTTACAGTTGTCTCAGTGAATAGTGATCCCTACTATAGCATCGTGAAAGATGACTAAAGACACCCTTTGTATCAGATGGTGACCTGAATTCCTATTACGTAGCATTGGGAGGAGATACAGGAACGGCAGGGCTTTGATAAATGTTCTTGAAGACAGTAACTTAGTGATAGCCAACGATGGAACTCTTACAATGATATGTTCGCCTCTCAGTAGTTCTGTAATGGATGAAACGCTATATACACTTGTTTTACTGAACTTTTTAATATACAAGTTAAAACAATTTCAGTGGAACCAGATCATCTCCCAACTGAGCTGTACATTAACATTAATATTAACATTACCATTGATACTAAACAAATACATCTCGCTAATAGTAAGTGGAAAATTTCAGAAACCAACTGGCACAAATTCGGTGAAACACTTCGAAGAAACTCGAAATTATGGGGGATGACTTACAGGAAAAAAACGCTTACCAAGCTTTATGTAATTAACGTTATGGAAGTCGCAGCAGCGGATGGCAGCATTCCAAAGAAAGAAGAGCTTACTATTCTGAAGAAACATTCCCCTCCTTAGTGCAATTCCGAATGCTTCAGAGAAATAGAAAAACACAGACATTCTTTGAAGAGCTACCGCCAGAATTCTAACTTAGATAACTTCTTGGAGATGAAAAAAGTAAATGCGCGTGTGTTTTTCTTTTCCTTTTTCCTTTTTCCTTTTTCCTTTTTTTCTTTTTTTAAAGAAATTTGTATTAAATTTTGTTCCTCAGTAAAGCAATAATTATGAGAAGTATTTGGTATAAAACAGAGGCTTTTATGAACAGACCACTGTCCTCCACTCCTCCCGTCACAAATGCCTGGATAGAGGAATTTATCGATACGCTCGCTCCCTTCACGGTCCCATTCCTAAATCATCCATTCCCTCTTTCAGGTGACTCTCATTATATCCCGTTTTGTCCTTTCTCTGAAGAAGGACTAAATTATGCTATTAAATCATCGAGTGAGTGCTGTCCTGGTATTGATTTCATTCACCATTATATGCTTGAGAATTCAGGCATGAAAGGGAAAGATTTGCTCTTGTTCATTTTTTGTAAGAACTGAGTGAATCAGGACCTAATGGAAACATGGAAGATGTAAGTTTTAATTCCAGTTTTGAAAAGTGGGAAAAATAAAATATTGCCTTTAATTATAGAAAGAGCGCGTTGTTGTCTTGTGTAGAAAAGACGCTGGAGCAAATGGTAAAAATGAGAATCAAACGATGACTTGAAAATAGTAATTTGATACCTCACAGTTAATGCGGAATGAGAAAAGGCAAACAGACTGTGGACAATCTGTGTTCGCTTGTCATGGATATCATCTCAGACTTTCAAAAGATAAAAACGGCCGTCGCTGCTTTTTTTGACGTTAAGGGGGCTTATAATCTCGTTTAGATAGCAATTCTCGTGAACAAGCTGACGGAATTCGGAATTCCTTCGAAAATGATATGTGGTATCAGCATCCAGGTCGCTCAAAGAACAATCTGTATCAGATCCAAAGGAGTCATGCTCGTACCTGTCCTCGTCTCCCTGGGCTTGTCCCAGATGATAATTTTAAGTCCCCTCTTGTATGCTCTGAATACTCATGATCTGGAATGAACACTAACTACATCCACAAAAATATTACAGTATGCAGACGATGTGTGTGTTTGTTCAACTACAGACCCGTATCTTCGCGCAAAAACGGAATTACTTTTCATAGGAGAACACGCCCATGAATAGCTGTTTACCAATGGGTTCAAGATTCCGGATGACAGTCCTTGATCCTTCCCTTTTACAAAGCGAGTGCTGATTACATTGGCGGTCATGCTATGAAGAACACAGTGAACGTATTACTGTAACAGAACACATACGCAAACAACACACACCACAATACTACAAGTTTATATGAGTACTAATTTTGGAGATGATGAAGAAATTGAAACAACTTATAATGCGACAAAACAAATAATTTAGTTAGCTAAGGGACACGTAAATTTGCTTGTGATAGGGGACTGGAATTTTGTAGTAGGAAATGAAAGAGAATTTAAAATGGTAGGAGAACGTGGATAACATAGAATTTTGTTGAGAGCACAATTTAATCCTTGATGACACTTGGTAAAAGAGTCATGTAAGACTGTTGCACATTACTTGTGGAAGAGATCTGGTGACATTGAAAGAATTCAGATGGATTATATAACAGCAAGGTATGGCTTTGTAAACTAGATTAGAAACTTTGAAACATTTCCAGGTGCAGATGTCTATAACATAATTAACTAAAGACATTTTAGAAAGATAGGAAATCAAAGAGATGGAACTAGTATAAAGTGAAACAGTCGGATGTCGCTGAATGTTTTAAAAGGACCACTAGCTAACGATTTACTGTCTAAGAGGAAGGGAATACAATAGCTGACCCAAGGGTTAGCTTTAAGAGATGAAATAGAAAAGGTAGCAGACGTTCAAATATGTGTTGCACCAAAGGAAGATATATGGGCGAATATAAAAATTTTTTAAAATTTTCCCAGCCAGCACCAAGCGATGACAAGGCAGTCTCGAGTGCAGTAGCAACCAGAATGTCAGGAGTGTCGATACTGCAATACCGGTGCACATAACCGAGGTAATTACCTAACACAGCTTGCGTGAGAGCTATGAACAGCAATTCAACAAGATGACCTCGATGTGAAAGGAACATAACGTCATTTTGACAGCACTGCAAAATGCCGTAACAACGCCTTTCAGCCTGCCGATACTGGTGAAATGCACCGTGCTAATGAGCTCAAATCCACTATTGGGACAGAAAAGTGCAGTGAAAATCGCTGACGAACAAAGAGAAACAGGCAACATTCAGTCATCCTTACCAACACATAATATCGTTGCCTCCATGAGACGATTGCTAATATTCGGCCTCCCGAGCCCCTCTGTCTCGCAGTTGCAGTGGGTCAGCATCTAGGTAGTGTCTATGATGTACTGTCTACCGTTTGACGGATGACTGCCAGCCGAAGTGGCCGTGCGGTTAAAGGCGCTGCAGTCTGGAACCGCAAGACCACTACGGTCGCAGGTTCGAATCCTGCCTCGGGCATGGATGTTTGTGATGTCCTTAGGTTAGTTAGGTTTAACTAGTTCTAAGTTCTAGGGGACTAATGACCTCAGCAGTTGAGTCCCATAGTGCTCAGAGCCATTTGAACCATTTTTTTGACGGATGACTACAACCTTCAGAATTGTAGCCAGCCTGGTCTGCTGATCATAGCTGCTGCGAGATGCCAATCTCTCATTTGCTGATATAAAGACTTGGAACCATCAAGCACTGGCTCTCTGGGACCGGACTGATGGTGCTTGACGCACTGTCACACTGTCGCTGTACTCAGGAAGCACGTTAGCTACTGTTGCCCCTGTCTCGCATCTATGAGCTGACACTAGCGTCCAAAGTCTTCCTAGGGTGGAGAGGACATGCTGTAGCTCTGCAGTCATGTGAGCAACGCCTGCAGCTAGTTGGGCGGGCTGCACTCCACGGGCCGCTCTGCTGTGTGAGCTGCCGTGTTCTCACATACGGCCTCGACTGACTGCTGACAATGCGCGTCAACGCGTTCCATTCTGCCTACTGTGCCACTGTGCTTCCGCTGAGAAGACAATTCAGTTGTAAAACATAGTTGGTAAACGTATAATTCGTTAATGCAATTTCATAGCATGCACGGCACCCGACAGGCCCTCACCACCATTCTCCACGCTTGCAATCCTGCATCTGCAAGTGTCACAGTCCACCAACCCTTTTATACTGGTGTAATATTTGGTTATCAGTCCAGGATTTCAGGGACACTCGAACCACGTATACAGCATCCGTCTTTGTTGCTGTCTGTACTTCCAGCCAAACACAATGCAATGTGGTGAGTGAGCATTTCTCTATTGGCCTTTTGTGGTTGTGTTTATTTTTGTGTGTCCATGCTGGGTCATAGTAACATTAACAGTGCAAGTCGTCACTCGATATAATCATAAACATATGTCTGAGTGAAGCTACTCATGTACCACCGCAATAAAATAGTAACAGTGAATAGCAAAGGAAGTATGAATGAGAACAGTGGCCTATTTAAGTTTACAAAACATGAAAAATTTTATTATACCTTTAGCAAATACAATTACCTGATAAATCTTACATAGAAATGAGAAACATGCATCATATAAGGAATGGTGTCTGATAGGCAATGCATAGCTATCCGAATTCTCCCCTGAATTAATCCCTTTTACAACGCAATCTGACTTTGTTTACACAAATCCACCGTGCGGCTCAACTCTGTTCAAATGGAATCAATTACGATCAGCTATAGCACAAACTGTGGTTCTCCTGAGAACAGGAAGCTGCGAATATCACTTAACAACTTAAAACCAGTGCGGCAGTAATCAACCCTTTCGCCTTGATTCAGGTGGTAGCAGAAAATGGCGCGCCGTGGGCGAGGATCGGCGCGCTGCGGCAGCTGTAATGTTCCTACGAGTCCACAAAAATAGGCGAATTATGCGGTCCCGCGTTCTGATTATCAAATGGTTCAAATGGCTCTGAGCACTATGGGACTTAACATCTGAGGTCATCAATCCCCTAGACTTAGAACTACTTAAACCTAACTAACCTAAGGACATCACACACATCCATGCCCGAGGCAGGATTCGAACCTGCGACCGTAGCAGCACCGTGGTTCCAGACTGAAGCGCCTAGAACCGCTCGGCCACAGCGGCCGGCTTCTGATTATCAGAATGCGATGAACTTCCCAACCAATGCCCTGAAATCGTCGCAGATTTCAATGTTAGGTGCACCTATTCACTGGTTTGTCCAAACTAATTTGACTCACGGAAACGAGGGTCCATGTTGGAATTATCAAACGTCAGACGGCCGACTCAGGACGAATAAGTTCATCCTCGTGACACGCGGTAAGTCACAGATGGTATGCAGTTCCACTATTGGTACAGTTGGAAACTGCCACAGGCTCTTAGTCCCTCACAAGATACAGATCACAAGTTTCACCCACTAAGGAAATACCTGAAGTTCTCCACCAGAGGAGGACTGGAAGAAAAAGACGCCAAAGAATCACAGTCACTTTCCATCAAGCCTCGGTACAGGAGCTTCTTTAGCAAAACGAAAACAGCCCCCACATTGCACAAACCAATCAAACTGTATTCTACTCATTGAATCTCCTCTCTTGGCCGTTCTGTTGGCCTGGTAACCAATCCGGACACAGCACCATGGTTCCCATGCTGGGGTACCAAGTCTCCTCTTTGCATATACTGAGAGGAGCCAATCAGTGACTCCGAATCTGTCTTGTCCGAAAAAAAGATTTTAGGCTGGGGATGCGTCGTTCTCATGGTAAGAATGGCCATGTTTTGGGAAAACAACGTCTACCTAGATTTAAGGAGTGATCTAATTTTCCCAGGCCAACCATTTCCAATTTCTGAAAGATAGCTGTTAATTTTCCCAGACAGTCATGCCCATGAAATATTTTTTTTGCCTCTCACTAAAAGAACCTGTCGACTTACTGGCATCAGTTGGGGTGAAGTCCTATATCCACTAGAGACGTACGCCAGTTGCCCTGTCCATATCATCTGAGTTTTTAACATGAAAATGAACAGAGTTTTATGACCTTCCCACCTTTTGGACAAAAGCTCAGCTTACAGAGGTCACTCTTGAATGGCTTCCTCCACACACTTTCAGCCATCTGGCCATCTGTTATGATGGACTGGCGCATGGCCCAGGTAAAATGTCTTGTGAACTAGCACCCTTCTGCCTGACACTAAGTAGAAGGAGAAGAGGGCTTCAGCCAGAAGTCCCTCTGCTGGTAGGAACCACTGACCACTGTTTCCCAGAATCGCACGCATTGCCAGGCTGCTGCGCTCAGCATTTATGGCTCCCAGTTCATCTTGCTCCCTGTTCTTGATCGCCTCTGCTGTGGCCCCCCGGCACAAGCTCTCTGGAGGCTACACATGCAGTTACAAGAACATTCAACCCACAATTTCCTTGTGTAGAAAAAGTCATTAACCACACTTAGAAAATGTAGTACTGGGTAACACCGAGATTAGGTCCTAAAATATGATTGTTCATCTGCGTGACAATGTTATTAGAGTGAGAGAGTGGCGTGCCTCATCTCAACAGTACGCTCAAAGTTACTTTAGTTAAACCGCAGGAGCGTGCAGACATGTCGCTATTTATGGGATATTGAATGAGAGAGTATTTAATGCCAGTGGCGCGTACACTTCGCAGCTTATCAGGACATGAGTTACCATGAACTAAGTCAGTGACATTTGTATACGATTGGGTCATCTTCGCAAGACTGTTTTGAGCCTCATTGGGCCATTATCTGGAATAAAGCTAATTCAGTTCATTTTTGCGCGCGTGCATGTGTGTGTGTGTGTCTTTTTCCCATTGTTTCTGACATTGTAAAGGAATTTGTAGGATAAAAAATGCCTGAAACAGGTTCACCTACCATGGGTGACAGTGTTGTCGCTTTATCGGAACGAATGACTTAGTTGTAGGCAGTAAATGCTCAGAAGAAAGAGTACAATGAAGAATTATGTAGGCAAGTAGTATTGAAAGCCTTCCAACTGTCAGTATCAAGGGAAGTAAAATGATCTGTCAGCAACCAAGCCGATAACGCATTTTCTCCGGAAAAACAGCAGAGGATGTAGCTGTACTCATTAACGATGTCATAACTTCCACTAAACTGAGTAATTGGACAGATGAAACCTGTTTACATGTGGCTAACTTAGGGTTAGTGGGCTAGGCTAAAATGATTGTGATGAATCATGGAGCACTTAGCAAGGTAGAATCATTCCAGGAGCTAGATGAACACCTTCGCCAGCGCTACCGTAAACAGAATAGCATGAGATTTATTAGGGAAGAACTAAACTGTCTAGCACAGAAGCACTACTAATAGGTGGAATCTTCCAAGGATACAACTGAAAAATAAATGCACACACGTATGTTTTGATGTGAAATTCAGAAGCTGATGCAGACACCTTACATAAGCTGAGAACAAGTCTCTTAATGTCTTCTTGCGGGATATCCCCATTGACGTGCCACGCAGAGTCAGTATGGAGAATCGATCTGATCTGAAGGCAGCTATTAGAATCGCCACTCAGTTGGAAGAAATTGATATTGCTACAAAATGATATAATGACCATCAGGTCTTCACCTCTGAAGTGTTACAGACGCGGACATAAGGCTCATCTACTAAACCAGCGACTTAACCGGAGTGCCATGAATTGGTCATAAGACACTAGAGTGCAGGAGTAAGAAGCAAGGAAACCAACAACCGAAAAAGCATCCGTTAAACAGAAACGGGAATGAATGGCCCTTCGGAAAGGTTTCTCGGTAGAATATACTAGTGCACAGAAGCATGCACAGACGGAATTCTGCTTATTAGACTTATTATAGGGCAAATGAACACAAATTTTTAGTGGACGCAGCTGCGCGCTTGTTAGTCGTTAGTCTAAAACTCTTGGGCAGGAACAAACACAGGTCTCCACGTTATACAGTAAAACGCCAAAGAAACTGGTATAGGCACGCATATTCAAATACCGAGATATGTAAACAGGCAGGATACGGCGCTGTGGTCGGCAACACCTGCATAAGACAACAAGTACAGATGGTTCAAACGGCTGTAACAACTATGGGACTTAACATCTGAGGTCATCAGTCCCCTAGACTTAGAACTACTTAAACCTAACTAACCTAAGGACATCACACACGAATTCCGGACATTTGCCACGCCGGGCATTTGCCACACTTGCCCCTTCGGCAGGTAGCTTGAGTAGCGATCCCTCAGGTAAGGGACGCCCCTCCTCGTACTTCTTCTGTCCGCTTTCAAACCGCCGTCTCCACATCTTACTCGATACAACCAGTACGTAACAGACCTTCTTCTTCGACATCTTGGCGAAATACAGAGCTTCTATTTCGAAATCGCAATATTTTTAATTGTTGGGAAACGAAAGCAATGCCGACGATTATGTCTGTATGTAATTAGTTCTGCCAAGTATAAATATGGATCCCTCTGTCTGTACGGTAGCTTCCTTTCACGCTTACTGATTGCGATATAAACAGTCCATCGCCATGGGAGCAACAAGAAAGGAACGATGTAAAGAGAATGCGAATGTACGCTAATCATTTCTTTTTGATCACTGCATTTGTGCCTACTTTAATTACTACAACTGCATGCCCAAAAGACAATAACGAAAGAAGAAATGGGTATGTGAATGTTTGAAAAGAAGAATAACATACTCCATATTAATTTACTCTCTAAAACTCGAGCCGGCCGGAGTGGCCGAGCGGTTCTAGGCGCTACAGTCTGGAACCGCGCGACCGAGCGCCGCCACACGGCAGGTCTAGTCTAGAGAGACTCCCTAGCACTCGCCCCAGTTGTACAGCCCACTTTGCTAGCGATGGTTCACTGTCTACATACGCTCTCATTTGCAGAGACGACAGTTTAGCATAGCCTTCAGCTACGTCATGTGCTACGACCTAGCAAGGCGCCATACTCAGTTACTGTCTTCTGGACAGATAATATTGTGACTCATGTACCTTCAAGAGCGACGTTCATCATTAATGGATTAAAGTTAAGTATCAAACTAATTGCGTCCGCTTTCTGAATTCTAATTCCATGTCATGTTCCAGACTAGAGTGCTGCAACGCTCAATGTTTGACCGGCCACGGGGTGACCGAGCAGCTCGTGTCCGGCCCCATACGGCTCGGCTCGGTCACGTACTCGCCCCATGTCTGTTGTCCGGATTCCGGACACGCGGATAACCGAGCATGACCGGTCACCGCTGATGTCTCACCTCGCCTCGCCCCGGCTAGCTTCCCTGTACTATACAAATCCAACGCCTCTCTCTCTCTCTCTCTCTCTCTCTCTCTCTCTCTCTCTCTCACACACACACACACACACACACACACACACACACACACACAATGTATTTATCTCTGTCTCTTTTAATACAAAAGTAAAGTTTCCAAGAATGGGTACGTGACACAGCTAAATTCATAAAGCACTTGGAAAGCAACATGATATTTCAATACAATCGCGGATACAAGACGAGTCTCATTTCCAAACAGAAGATGTATGTTTCCTTTCATTAGTAGGAAACATTAAATAAGTGCTGTCCCTGTAATCTAGAAGACAACCATCTTCATAAAGAAAGCATACAAAGAACATTCAACATTTACACACGTAACTTGTCATACTTTTCACTTCTTTGCAAACAGAAACAAAATTATAGTTATTGTTGATAAGCAGTAAATCACTCATGCGTTCCGGATTTAATTGGCTGCGGCGATTTGTTAGTAACATGCCGGCTTCACTAAAGCATCTTTCACTAGGTGTGCTTGTTGCTGGGATACATAAAATACGTCTTGCAACTGCAGCCAGGCCTGGCAGATCTATTACATGTCTGCTCCACCACTTTAAGATGTCATCATCATCTCCGGGGTGCATTCGAATGTAGAGATCTACTTCATTTGCTGCTGATGATCTGTTGTTCCTCCATTCCTTGAAACGATCTCTCTTTCTGGGTGGTGATGACACAGTACTTGAAGGATCTATGATAATAAACAAAAGAGACAAGTAATACAGAACTGATGTGGAAATCATCGAAACGTTCCCGTAAATACTAGGTGTTTTACGTTAATGAAATATTATACGAATTATAAATTCCCGTTTCTCTATAATACACTATCCACTAACTATGTTAATGATTGCATGTTGTACCTGCGTAAGTAGCACACATTTGTCGGACATTGCTAAGAATTTCCTGCTTCTAATTTATTTCAAGCTTATTAAGATCACGGAAAGACGGCCAAAGAAACGTAGCAATTTTATGTCTGGAAGTGATCACAATTTTCTCACAAAGGCTCGATTTTTAATTCTTTCTACCTCCTGTTAAAAATACATATTTGTTAGTACACATCAATTACGCTAGTTGATTATAAATCTATCGCGTATCATAATGAAACAGGGCTTCTAACTGCAGTAATTACTCACCTGACAGTCAGTGTCATTGACACTGCAAATTTGTTGCAGTTTGTGAAATCAAAGAAGAACTAACTGGACTGTCGGTTCTTTTTCGCCTTCTAATTCATCTGTGGCCTCTTTAAATGGTCTTAGAAAATGCGCACTTTGTCCTGCTAGCTCATTATCATATCCTTGCAATCTGTAAGCGGAGTCCTTTTCCATCAGCAAAGCAGCAACTTCGTTATACTGAGTGTGTAAGGATTCCAGCATAGTCTACAAGCTGTTCCAGCGTGTGCAGACCTCTTGTTTCAACGATGATTTCAAAGACAGGCAGAGGCTACTTTTCTTAATGTACCTTACAATGCATTTTGCAGTATTTAATGCTGATGCGATGTTCGGGGCATGATTTAACAAGAAGTTATCTTCATCGAAAGTTTGGCTAAGTGCTGTGTTTATACAATGAGCAGCACAAGGAATCCTTTCGTGGTTTTCCAAAGCCTTTATTACATTGGCACTCTGGTCGGAAACAAAAACAAAACTGCGCAACATGTGCGGCGAAATGTCCCAATCAGCCTTCCTCTCTTCAATTTCTTTCATAATATTTACTCCGCTCTTCTTAACGTCCGGGAATTTTGTTGTAAATAAAACATTGTTCACAAGAGACCAATCTGTGTTAATGTAACGTATTGTAAGCGTCAAATAGTGCACCTGATTATGCGAATCAGTCCACATATCAGCTGTCGCAGCACATGCTTTATTAATAACTTCCGCAATAACAGAAGATATTATGCTGTTTCGTATTGCATCAGCTTGGCCTTTGACATGTTTGCTTATAGTAGAGGGCCGGCCAGTGTGGCCGAGCGGTTCTAGGCGCTACAGTATGGAACCGCGCGACCGCTACGGCCGCAGGTTCGAATCTTGCCTTGGGCATGGATGTGTGTGATGTCCTTAGGTTAGTTAGGTTTAAGTAGTTCTGAGTTCTAGGGGACTGATGACCTCAGATGTTAAGTCCCATAGTGCTCAGAGCC
This sequence comes from Schistocerca americana, assembly GCF_021461395.2. Lineage (NCBI taxonomy): Eukaryota > Metazoa > Arthropoda > Insecta > Orthoptera > Acrididae > Schistocerca > Schistocerca americana. The sequence continues at coordinate 536,107,787 of NC_060130.1, forward strand.
ATTTCTTTTATAGTAGAGGGACGTGGCATGACATCTGCCACGTTAACTTCTCCATAATGCGCACCTAGATCTATTAATTCTTGGCCTAGTTCTCTGAAACCTTCACCGGAAATAACATTAAAAGGTCTCATATCTTTAGCACACATTGCAACACACTTGGCTGTAATACTTTTTTTTATTACTGCCGGTATCCCTGAAGGAGCTCTATCTTCGTGAGGTTTTGTTGCAACTGTGTTTCTTTAAATGAGTGGTTCCCAACTGGAAACACAATAATGTGGAGCAGTTTATGGACGATACGTACCCAGTAGACGCACTGTTTTCGTCTACAACCAACAGAAATGTACGCCATACTTGGTTTTTAGACCTTCCCGTTTCTTCAATGTGTAAACATTGGTTTCAATCTTACGTCTTACTGCACTGGCTTCCTCGCGTTGAATGATTACAGAGAGAGGCACACCACAAATGAGAAGCCCGTACTGGCTGCAGTCTCACACGGTTAATGACACGTGTAATGTGTTTGAAGTTACGCGCTACGTATTCGGTCACGGCTTCTATGCTCGGTCACTAGGACTAGTGCGGGCAGCCTTTCCAGTTAGGGTGTGCTCGCCGCATATCGTATTTTGTGCTCACTTACTCGGTCGTACAGGACTCTATTCCAGACCTCACGTCAGTATTGTTCTTCCCTCCTCACACCAGCCTGCGTGAGCTAAAACTTTTGCATTTCGGCCTCCGCTCGTAACACGGTGTTGGCTCTTCTGCCAACACAACAAGATGTCCGGCGTGGCAAATGTCCGTGGTAGCATATATCCGCACACCACACACACACCCATGCCCGAGACAGGATTCGGACCAGTGACCGTAGCAGCGGCGTGCTTCCGGATTGAAGCTCCCAGAACGGTTCGACCACAGCGGCCGGCTGACAACAAGTGACTGGCGCAGTTGTTAGATCGGTTACTGCTGCTACAATGGCAGGTTATCAAGATTTAAGTGAGCTTGAACGTGGTGTTATAGCCTACATCTACGTGTACATGTACATCTACATCCACATGTGCGTATACATCTACATTTATACTCCGCAAATCACCCAACGGTGTGTGGCGAAGGGCACTTTATGTGCCACTGTTATAACCTCCCTTTTCTGTTCCAGTTGCGTATGGTTCGCGGGAAGAACGACTGCCGGAAAGCCTCCGTGCACTCTCGAATCTCTCTAATTTTACATTCGTGATCTTCTCTGGAAGTATAAGTAGGGGGAAGCAATATATTCGATACCTAATCCAGAAACGCCCCCTATCGAAACCTTTACAGCAAGCTACACCGCGATGCAGAGCGCCTCTCTTGCAGAGTCTGCCACTTGAGTTTGCTAAACATCACCGTAACGCTATCACGCTTACCAAATAACCCTGTGACAAAATGCGCCGCTCTTCTTTGGATCTTCTCTATCTCCTCTGTCAACCCGACCTGGTTCGGATCCCACACTGATGAGGAATACTCAAGTATAGGTCGAACGAGTGTTTTGTAAGCCACCTCCTTTGTTGATGGACTATATTTTCTAAGGACTCTCCCAATCAATCTCAACCTGGCACCCGCCTTACCAACAATTAATTTTATGTAATCGTTCCACTTGAAATCGTTCCGTACGCATACTTCCAGATATTTTACAGAAGTAACTGCTGCCAGTGTTTGTTCCGCCATCATACAGTCATACAATAAAGGATCTTTCTTTCTATGTGTTTGCAATACATTGAATTTGTCTATGTTAAGGGTCAGTTGCCACACCCTGCAGCAAGTGCCTATCCGCTGCAGACCTTCCTGCATTTCGCTGCAATATTCTAATGCTGCAACTTCTCTGTATAATACAGAATCACCCGCGAAAAGCCGTCTGTAGAAGTCTCTCCCTTAAGAACAACATGCTGTGTTCTGTTTGCTAAAAACTCTTCAGTCCAGCACGAGCGATGGGACACTGCATCTTCGAGGTAGCTATGAAGTGGGGATTTTCCCGTACGACCACTTCACGAGTGTACCGTATCAGGCAACCTGTAAAACATCAAATATTCGACATCGCTGTGAGCGGAATAAGATCCTGCAACAACGGGGCCAACGACGACTGAAGAGAACCGTTCAACACGACAGAAGTGCAGTCCTTCCGCAAATTGTTGCAGATTTCAATGCTAGGCCATCAACAAGTGTCAGTGTGCGAACCATTCAACGAAGCATCATCGATATGGGCTTACAGAGCTGAAGACCCATTCGTGTACCCTTGATGACTGCACGGTACAAAGCTTTACGTTTCTCCTGGGCCCGTCAACACCGACAATGGACTGTTGATGACTGGAAACATGTTGCCTGGTCGGACGAGTTGCGTTTCAAATTGTATCGAGCGGATGTATGTGTGCGGGTATGGAGACAACCTCACGAATCCGTGGATCCTGCATATCTGGAGGGGACTGTTCAGGCTGGCGGAGGCTCTGTAATGGTGTGGGGCATGTGCAGTTGGAGTGATCTTGGACCCCTTATACGTTTAGAAACGACTCTGACAGGTGACACGTGCGTAAGCATTCTGTGTGATCACCTGCATCTATTCATGTCCATTATGCATTCAGGCGGACTTGGGCAATTCCAGCGGGACAATGCGACACGCCACTCGTCCAGAATAGCTACACTGTGGCTCCAGGAACATTGTTCTGGGTTTTAACACTTCCCCTGGCCACCAAATTCCCCAGACATGAACATTATTGAGCACATGTGAGATGCCCTGCAACGTGCTGTTCAGAAGACATCACCACCCCATCGTACTCTTACGGATTTATGTACAGCCCTGGACGATTCATGGTGTCAGTTCCCTCCAGCACCACTTCAGTCATTAGTCGAGGCCATGTTCCGTCAGGTTACGGCACTTCTGCTTGCTCGCAGGGCCCCTCACGATATTAGGCAGGTGTACCAGTTTCTTTGGCTCTTCAGCGTAAGATTCATATGGTAGGTGACAATGACACGATGTCATTAGGGACTACACTGTTCTGCTATAGATTTGGAGCTGAGAATTTTCGTAAGCACATGGAAGTTTGCCACATGTTGATGAAGGGTATTCTGCAATTCTCGGACCTGGACTTCCTTGATAAACGCCCACCTGAACTCAGTGGAACTTAGTTTTCACTGAAGACATCATCTGAAAGCGAGACAATGTTCGAAGGTAAACCAATCAGGAAGGTGTTTACAACTGAACTGCAAACGCTGAGGATTGGTTTCCATCATGATAATGTACCTTCACGTACAGGGAAATTATTAGGATTCCTGCAGATACCGCGTTACCACAGGAGGTACTTTATGTTGTAGAACTACTAGAGACTAATGAAGAATAACGACAGCGACATTTCAAAATGCGGTAAGTCCACTCGCTACCGTAAAATTGGATGCTACTCTAGAAGAAGGGCTGCATCAAGTTACGATGTTGTTTTAATTCAAAACTCAATTTTAACCTTTTAAATCCGGTGTAAAATTAGGCCTTTGTTGCATAACACATCATGTCCAACTTAAAATTTTGGTTCCAATCGCTGCTAATGTAACTAATGTCCCAACTGCTAATGTAAGTAATACCTGATGTGCAATAAAATCTGTGACGTCTAAGCAGGAAGCTCACAGCAATGTTTCCGTTGTATTCTGCCTATTGTTGTGGCCAATGCATTGTTGCGTTCAACGGGTATGCTGTCCTAGCATTGTGTTTTTGAGGGAGATTGCAGTTCATGTGAAACATGACGGACATGGAAGAACGTCTACGTGTAGGGAACTACTCTTTTGGATCTAGGAAGTGGTAGAGTGTCGTAGTGAAAAGAAAAGTGGACTAGATGGAAAGGTAGGTGATTTTAAATGAAAATTTTTTTATGAAGTTGACTACTCAGTGGATGTTCTTCTTTGAATATTAAACGTTTCATTTGCTATATTTATGGCCGTGCGGTTCTAGGCGCTGCAGTCCGGAACCGCGGGACTGCTACGGTCGCAGGTTCGAATCCTGCCTCGGGCATGGATGTGTGTGATGACCTTAGGTTGGTTAGGTTGCTGCGCTCTTATCAGGGGCCACACCCGCGGGGGGCCCAGTCTCGCTCGTGAGGCAACAGCATGCTCATTCGACTCGAGGCAGCCGCACGATACACACAGCCATGCCGTACAGGAGGAGAATATATAGTAGGAGACCGAGATTGCCAGTATACAAGATGTTAAGTCCCATAGTGCTCAGAGCCATTTGAACCATTTTTTTGCAATATTTAAAGTATTTATTTGATCCTACCGATACGTTTTGGGAGTCCTTATCCCAATTTGAAGTCAGTTAAAACATAAACAGTGAAGCATCTACACCCTTGAGCCCATGAAAATCATCTAAGTCATAAGACGTCGCCATTTTGTTATACAGTGAGCGTTCAGTACCCAATGCAACACATTTTCTTCTGAAAGCAGGTTGATTTTATTCAGAATTCCAATACACAGTATTATTCCCCACTCTTTTATCTACAAAACTTAATTTTTGACATAAAATCCGTTCAATGCAACGGCCTTACGCCACCACACTGGGAATGCCTGTATGCCCTCATGGTACCACTATACTGGTCGACGTCGGAGCCAACATCTTGCTGCATCAATAACCTCTGTATCATCCACTTACTGCTTCCCGTGGAGAGCATCCTTCATTGGGTGAAAGAGATGGAAATCGGAAGATGCGAGATTCGGGCTGTAGGGTGGATGACAAAAACGGTCCAATCAAGTTTCGAGCTCCACTCGGGTGCGCAGAATTGTGTGAGGCCTTGCTTTGTCATGGTGATCCGTCTATCACCTCGTACGAAAGTGTCCGCACGCTGTAATATTGCAGGAGTCACAGCTGTCTGCCGGCACGCGTGAGACTTGACGGGCTTGCACGACCTTATTATGATGATGACAGACGTCTCGACCGACGACTCATCGTGCTATTGTTCACTGCCAGGTCTCTGTATACATTGTGCAAGCGCCTATGAATATCTTCGATGCTCTGGTTTTCCTCCAAAAGAAACTGAATGATAGCTCTCTGACTGGAAGGCACGTCCTTTACAGACGCCATTTTGAAGGCTACGTATAGCGCCGCTTTCAATTGGAATTTTATGAATCTATAGGGGCTGAAGTGGGAATATTCCACGATGTCCCACAGCAAATTCCGCAATTTTTCAACTGATATTGGCTGAGGGAAAAATGACTTGCAGTACTCATTGGACGCCCCTAGCATATTCATGGTTAATATTAAACTATTCATTATCACGAACAAGCGCTCTTTTGACTGCAGACAGAATGTTTCAAAAACTAATAGGTCCTACTGACCGTCAAAACAAAACTAATTTTCGTTTTAGTTACGTTTTGGTGGTCAGAAAGACACATGTTAGTTTTCGATACATACTGGTTGAGTTGGGGGAGGGGACCAAACAGCCAGGTCATGGGTCCCACCGGATTAGGAAAGGAAGTCGGCCGTGCCCTTTCCAAGAAACCATCTTGTCATTTGCCTGAAGCGATTTAGGGAAATCACGGAGAATCTAAATCAGTATGGCCGGACGCGGGTTTGAACCGTCGTCATCCCGAATGCGTGTCCAGCGTGCAAACAACTGCGCCACGTCGCTCGAAGATACATTCTGGCTTCAGTTAAAGGAGCACTTGCGCGCGAAGAAACCGTAAATGTATAGTATTATCAAATGACGACCCCTTATTTTTTATATAATTGTAATGTACTCTAGCGTGCCGATGCTTTACAGCTTACGCTTTCAGGTGACTTGACAATGAGGTAAAGCATGCATACTAGTACCGTAAGGACCAACTAAGTCCTGTAAATGTAGCAACTGGAGCGTTTAATAAACAAGACATAATCAACGAGGCTAAGTTGCGAATGGCTGCAAAAGTACAATCAGCGTACTTCATTAGGTTACTAGTTATGTATTACAACATCAGTTTCTAGCTTGAAACCGACCGTTACTTATTAACAGTTTCAGATACCGCGATAAGGACCGTGAAATGATTTAGTCTGGACCGACTTGTGGACACAAAGTGGAAAGACTTAATTGCTGCACCGTCACTGCCTACTGTCTCATCATGAATAGGAACAGTAACACGTTTCTTGTAGTGGCCATTTTCGCAGCAGCGGTATATAAATTGCAGTTGTTTCAAAGAAAATGCCTTTTTAGCATGCTGCACATCGAAATTTTTATTTTTATTTATGCACCCAGACGCGATTCAAATGGTTCAAATGGCTCTGAGCACTATGGGACTCAACTGTTGAGGTCATTAATCCCCTAGAACTTAGAACTAGTTAAACCTAACTAACCTAAGGACATCACAAACATCCATGCCCGAGGCAGGATTCGAACCTGCGACCGTAGCAGTCTTGCGGTTCCAGACTGCAGCGCCTTTAACCGCACGGCCACTTCGGCCGGCCCAGACGCGTTTCGCCTGAACTGTTTTTAAATATATAACCTAGATGTGAAACCGTAACCTATGTGTAAAAATGGACAAATCATGTAATATTTCAAGAAACCCACTGAAGATGCCTTGTAAAAAAGGCGAAACGCGTCTGGGTGCATAAATAAAAATAAAAAATTCGATGTGCAGCATGCAAAAAAGGCATTTTCTTTGAAACAACTGCAATTTATAATAGGAAGAATGTCCGCATATCCTTCATCAAACAGCAAGACAGTATTTTGTATTGATTTATGGCTGTGTCCTGGCCAAAACGACGGCACCCTACGAACGATTGTGGAAAACTGAATTATCTAGTTACAAAGTTTCAGATCGGAGTAAACGATGAACTAGTCCCTGTACGTTCCAAGTTTTTGAGTTGCATTCTGTATGAGAACAACTAGACTTAATGCCATTCACGAAACAAGTGGTGGGAACTACAGAACAATCCTAAACATTCCAAAGAAATGGAGCGTGACTGATATCATCTTGAATTTAAAGGCTAGAGAAAGTCATTTTAGCAGACAAAAAGTAAAAGGCTGTATCCATTCTCAGAATTAAGCATTACAAAGCACTTAGCCATGTAGAAAGGGAGCGTTCCCGGCTCTTTAATTACAAAAAAAGTGGTTTTTCAATAACACTTTTTTCTAAAACTTTAATGTGGTGTTTGGTCGTCCTGTAGAGGATATCTGAAGCTACGGCTCTAGAATGAAACGGGAAATGACACTCACTAAAGACTTGATCAAAAGACAAAGAATTTGAGGAGAGATTTGTGGTCATAAAGTGAGGGCAAAAATTAAAAAAAAATATTAAACGGAAATTTGTCAACAGTTTCTCTCTCTGCTTTGATGTACAATAAGAACAATCCTTACCGAGACTTACTATCGCTAAAGCCTATTACGTGCGCCAACTGTCGTAGTATGCACTCTGCATTAGCAACACTAAAAATGAGTCTCCAAACTTACCCTGTTGGGCTGCAGACCAGACTGGTCGTGGATCAAGTGAAATAGCTTCAGCCTTGATAGACGCTCTAAATAACCATAGATATGACGAATACACTAAAATATAAGGGCATTTTTAATGGCTGTCAGGGGCACAACACGAATGCCAATGTAGTTCATTGTCTCTATTGGTGGCTTTAAAAAAATCTCCAGACTGAGTGAAAGAACTGCACTTGAGAGGTATTCCATAAGTAAAGTCCGACAGGGCGCGAAATGAAAACCACAGTAAAAAAACCGATGAAACTTTGCACAGCTATACTGGGCGGTCTCTCTTTGACATCTGATGACGTCGCGACGTTCTTTTTAGTTCTGAGCGCACAATGAACGCTTGAAGATGCCTAGAAAGCTCTGTCTTCCCCCACCCCACCCCCCCACCCCCACTCCCCCACCCCCAAGGATGAGGGCCAGGCGAGATATTTCGCCTGATGTCGTCGAGCCCACATAACATAACTGTCGTGCGTTTCCTTCATCATGACAACTCTGGGCCGCACTTTGCAAAGGCAGTGATGATGCTCCTGTAGCGTTTTCGATATGAAGGGTTTGATCACCCGCAGTAGAGCCCGTAATTGGCTCCCCATGAGTTCATCTCTGCTGGCTATGAAAACAATATCTTGGCACAGACAACAAGCTGTAGAGCAGCGTGGAGAATTGGCGCAAAGCACAGACAGGTGCCTTATATGACGAGGGTACTGGAAAGATGGTACAGCGATACGACAATGTCTTAAATAGGAGCAGCGACTATGTAGAGAAGTAGCTGGAAGGTGTAGCTGACTGTTGTAAATGAAACATTTTTGATTTTCACAGTACTGTCCATTTCGATCGGACCTTACTTTCCTAATAGCCCTCTTATTTTTAATGCATGTAACACATACTTGCCTGCTGATCGCTTTTTCGGTACAGCGGAGAAGAATTTTCTGTAACAGACTGAAATATGAACTCCTCAGCAACATCATAATATTTATTAGAAAATGGGGGATGTTCGAAGGCTTGGAGTTGAGCGGTATATTTTAAACTTTAAGGACCTCTGCCATTATCTGAAGACGCTATTGGGGATAAGAGACATGAAAAGAATAATACTGAAAAAGAACTTGAAGGGAAAGAGAATGTACCACAGAACCTCGATTTACTGACTCCTCAGATTATTCGACCATTTGTCCGACCATCCGTCTGCGCTCGGCGCGGAACAGCGTGCCATTAACTCTGGTGCCAGCGTTATCGATCAGTTTTACTCGCGTCACAACAGGTGTCAGTATGAGTCACGCTCCTCACGCGTGCGCAGCTGACACGCTGCTTTACTGCCCGACTCTTTCGCTGTACTGTATTCTTTCAAATGTTGTTTTATCTTTGCACCTTCTATTTTTTAAGTTACAGTGTATTTTTATACAGTTCATTAAGTTGTGATGAAGAGGTATAAGGGTTTCAGAAAAACTAAAAATCACTATAAATCAGAAAAGGAAACGTGTTGTCTGTACGATCGAACACAAACTAACTGTTCTACAAAGACTTGACAAGTTCGAATCAGTCTGTAATGCATACATGCGTTCCCTTCACGTGCTTAAGCCAAGTATTACGCACATTTATGCGATCGGGAATGCTCAGTAGCTGCCAGGCTACAAGTGCATTTGACAATTAAACGTCAGCAAGGAGCATTAGTGCTGAAATCATAGGAGGCAATGTTGTGCAACTTTAGTAGGGACAAATCCGACAATTCGGGAGTAAGATATTACAATCTGAGACAGTTTCCGAGACAAACTTCCGTGACAATGTCCGCAAACGTGACGTCAGATCTGCCTAGCAACAGCGATGTGTGTGAAACGAGAGAAGTGTCCTCATTCGCTGAGGGAGAAAGGTGGGGTTTCTCTTGTCCGTCGGGGAGATAGGGCGAGTAAGTAGCGAGGCGCCACTCAAAAAGCAAGGTCGAGTAACTGGGGGAGGCACTAAAAGAACGGTCGCGAGTAAAAATTCCAGCTGTGAAACATGAGATAAAGTGAATGTTAGTTACCAGTGAACGCCACGTGTCGTGGGCAGTGTGTATCACGATTATGGAAAGTCAGAAAGGTGTTAATGTGTTGTAAAGGGTTGAATAACGGCGTCGCCAAGAGCCGCCATATCTGAAATTCTGTGAAGTGTGTGTCGAAGTATTTTCTTTATTGAAACGAGTAAAGTACAAATCGTGGCTGACATTTAACAACTGGCATCCCGAAACACTCCACTTTAGCAGGATCACCTACATTGAACCTGGCACCTGAGCGCTACTACTGTGCGACGAGGGACGGACTACCTAACCAGCAAGACACCAGGTTAGTGATACAGAAACCAGAGAAGTAAGACAGAGTCGCTTCCTTCTCGCTACAGTGCCACTGAGGGCGTTGTAAATAACTAAATTAGTCTCTGAAATGGGTACTGGAGTGACAACCATTAAAGATTGGAAACATAACTGAAAAGATCTTGAAGCTTTTTCGCTAACTAGAGACGGAGAAAAATGCCTTAAAAACTAGAAAAGCATGGGAATAAATCGAAACTTGAGTTCTTGGATAACTTGTGTGGGTTTGGTTTTTTCACGAAAGACTTCACTCTCAGGCCCAGTCATAAAAGAAAGAGCTTTTCACTTGCATCAAAAACTGGAGAGCTGAAGAAGACAAATCCCGAGCAAGTGAAAAAGTGAAGGTTGGTTTCACCGATGGAAAAATCGTCATGGCGTTAAGCATGTCGCTATTTCAGGAGAAAACTTTCTGCTGATGGTAATGCAGGTAGAGATTTTTATCCAAAATTTGAAAAAAGTAGTCTAATAAAATAAATTAGTAGCTGATCAGTTACACGTCACTGACGACATGGGGTTAAATTATAAAATGATCCCTCAAGAAACTTTTGCCCAAAGAATGAAACTGACACAGGCACGAAACTAGCAAAGGACACGCTGACCATTGCGACATGCAGCAACATAAGTGATTACCATAAATTGCGGTTGTCTGTAACCGAAAAATATCTTTTGTGTGTGTGTGTGTTCGTGGGTGTGGTGTCTGTGAAGTGTAACCGACTTCTTGAATGTTCTTCTGTGGGTGAAGCAGACGAGAAATATCAACTTTATTTACTCATCATAAGAACTGTGGGCTGTTTGTCCTTGAGCCCTTATATTATGCTGATTCTTCTGTAGGTGTCATGTCATTGCAGAACTTCTATGGTGGCACGAGGTACTTGGACTCGGTGCCTGTCTTCAGAGTTGGACGATAAGCTGTTAAATCTTATGTTGTTTGTTCTGGAAGTGAAGGTTAAACAGTAGCTTAGCACCCAGTATCACACTCGACATGGCTGGTAAACGGATTTCTCGGTTGATGAGGATCAGTCTGGCACGTGGTAGTGGACCCTTCCGAGCGAACATTACTGCCCTTGTTTTCGTGGCATTGACAGAGATCGAGCGTTCTTTGTCCCATTGCTCAGTGATTGTCAGTTGCCACTGCAAGTACGAGATAACTGCAGTCACTAGTCGACCACTGGTGAGAAGGGCAATGCCATCGATGAACTGAACGAGTGGCACCTGTGGTAAGATCGGGAGATCGTTCACGTCTAAACCGAAGAGCAGCTGAGTCGCAACTGATTCCTGTGGGATACCATCGGCAAGCTGTTGGCGACTGGAACTTTGCCCATCGATTTTTACCAAATTTCTTCGATGTTTAAGGAGACTGTGGATGAGCAGTTTGCAGTAATATGGTAAAATCCGTAGGTTACGGAGCTTGAGCAGTAATTTATCCTTCCAGATCCTATCAAAGGCTTCCTCCACATCCAGGAATATTTTGCCAAAGTGTACTTGGAGACATATAAATTAAAAGCTACATATTCTGAGAAGCAGAGCGACTGCAGCTCAGCCGATAGTGTTGGCTGGAACACAGACTGGTCTGGAGAATAATGCCATTTTCCAAGAGAGGTTGTCTGATTCGCTGTAGCCTGAATGTTTGATGAACTTGGATAATGTCGACAGCTGGCTAACTGGTCAGTAGTTAGCTGGTTGTGTGAGATCCTTGTCTGGTTTGTTCAATGGCGTGACCCCAGCTATCGGCCATTAGGGCAGGAAGTATCCTAGCAACATACAGTGTTCGTAGATGCGGATAAGCAACACTTGTGGCTTTCTCGAGAGGTGCCTCGACTGATCGTTATTTATCCTGTGCAAACCAAGGTTGGCATGATTTACTAATCGGTTGATGAACTTCTTCACCTCTGTCTGCATAGTGAGCTTGGATGTCAGATACTTGGCTAGCTCTCGAATTTATTGTTCCTGACGTCTTGTCTGAGCTACTTCCTCTTTGGTCTCGTCCAGTGCCAAGTTGTTTTCTGCCTTTTATGCACTGGTAAAGTTTTCGGCCTTGCCCTGTGAGTCATATCGCTGGGCTGCAGGCACATGAATGGCTAGTTTCGGAGGTTTAGGGTCGCATAACGTCCCCACGACGCTTCATTCGTTCATCGATTTCAGCATTAAGATGGCCATTTTGTCTTCCCAATGCCCCATTCGATGATCTATGGCTTGGGAGTGGAGTTTTCTAGAAGGGCGCCTCATCCCTCTGCCATCTGCGGGATTATGGTACTTTTGTCACTGTCGAGGAGCGCTGTTCTTAGGGGCCTTAATATCTTAAAGTAATGGCGAAAAGGTATCGTTCTGGTGCACTTGATAGGTTGTTTGTAAGGAGGCTTGCTTTTATACCCTCTTGATCTTGCTTTTTACAACCGAGATGGCTTCGTCAATGGCTGGCATGGTGAGATATCTGTCACTGAACAAACACTGTCATTTAGCCATGAGCTGAACCGTCACAGATGCAGAATGACGAAGGTGAGCAGAAGCTTCTTGGATGGTACCAATGACTGGGTGTTGATCCGAAGTAAGACCCCCGATATTCTTAAAGACATAATTAATTAGATATATCGATATTTAAGAAAATATCTTTAATGGCCCTCTATACATCGGAAAAAAGTATCGATATATCGGCGGAAAAATACCTAAATACCGGCCTATAAAAATATGGGCTGCACATTATAAATTTACCGTCGGTTATAGGGTTGCATATTTAACTATTGACTTACTATTACGTTTCTGTACATCAACAAGCTATCCCCCGTAGACAATGAACTGAAAGGAAAACGATGCATGTTCACGGTTGGCGATATCCACTTTACTAACAACGGTAACTGCATGTAAGTGGCACAATTAATGGTGTCCGATGGGTCCAACGTCAGGTTTAAACGTTGCAATTTCTGTTGGTAGTGCCAAGAGCTGATTATGTCAGCATTTCCCCTCTCATGTCTCCGTCATTTAGATTTTCGTTTATCAATTTTAGCTATTATCTTCGAAGACGGCCGATGTGAAGTATTTGCACACCACTTGCGTGAAAAACAATTTTTGCGTTAAAAATTGTTTTTTAACGCAAGTGGTGTGCTATTTCTTCACGTCGGGAATGTTATTCCATTCACACCGCCACTCCCCAGTGCCAACAGACTTCTTCTTTGTGCCACTTATACTTGCTTCATACAGTCAGAGAGAAAGACTGGACGTGATGAGAACTCAAAAAGCAGTAAGACTCCTTCAGACAGTGACAGTAAAATTAAGTTCTATTACAATTTCAAAAGAACTCTCTCAAATGTTTACCAAAAATTGCGGAAAAAATATAATATAAAATAATAATATCGGCACTTAATATTACCGATGTGGAATCGATACATCGATATATCGGGGAGAGTACATCGTCGACATATTTCGATATAATTTTGAAAAAGTTTGTGTATATCGGTATTTTATCAACTGCACTAATCTGTAGTCATGTCTACAGGGTGAGTCACTAACTGTTGCCACCAAGAATAACTCCGAAAGTGTGACAGGAGCTGAAAAATGTGTGGGACACAGGTTGCATGGGACAACGGGGGCCATAGTACGACGTTGGTTTTTTGTTGCTAGGTGGGGTCGCTTCAGAGATATGAAGATCAACTTAGTTTTTTTTAAATGGGATGCTGTGGTTTGTTACTTTATTTTCTGATAGTGGCTATCGAGACGAATCCAATGATACATAACAGTAAGGTCTTTGAAGATCATCGAAGGTAAAAAGGTGACATGATCATCCATTTACAGAATGTGTTCGAAGTGATGACTATTGGTATCAATGCAGTGCCACAATCTTCTTATCACGGATTAAGTGGTATTCCTTAGCACTTCGTCACTTATCGAAGCACATGCTCTGACAATTCTCTGTCGCATATCTTCAGGTGTAGTTGGAATGTCTTTGTAAACAATGTCTATTACGTATCCCCACAAGTAAAAATCCAGAGGCTTCAAGTCTGGTGAACGAGCCGGCCACGACACAGCTCCTCCTCGTCCAGTCCAACGATTTGACAATTGTCTCTGCAACTTATTTCTAGCCATCAGCGAAAAATGTGCCTGACTCCCATCGTGCTGATAACACATTTTTTCCTTGTTTCTAAAGGTATTTCTCCTAATAACAGACCAATTATTTCTTGCAGGAATGTGGTGTACTTCCTGTCATTAAGATTTCCTTCGATGAAATAGTGGCCTGTAATTCTGTCCTCCAGAATCCCACACCATACATTCACCGACCACGGATTTTGGTGGGCAACTTTCGGCAGCCAACATGCATTTTCAGTTGCCATATATTGTGCTATGCAAATTAACATTTCAATGGTTCATGAATGTAGCCTCGTCAGTGAATAAAATCAAATTAATAAATGTGTCATCCCTCTGAATCTGAGGTTGAGCCCATCAGCAGTATTCAATGCGACGCATAAAATCCGTACCAGTTAATTCCTGGTGGAGACTGATATGGTAAGGATGATATTTATGGCGGTGCAGACCACGAATAACACTACTCTGTCTCATGCCAGATTCCCTTGCAATTTGCCGCAAACTAATACAAGGATCTTGAAGGAGTACCAATTTCCGTTTCCTCGTTAGTAGCTTTCCTTTTCCGGATATGTTCCCGATGCGTTTAATTTCCAGTTGTTCTCAGGTTATCATAAACATATTTAAATGTACGACGTGTACGGTGAGTACGTTGAGGACATCTTTCAGCGTACAAGTCCCTAACTCTCACTTAATTTATTTGGCATTCTCCGTAAATGAGAAGCATATCGACTTATTCTTCTAAGCAATACATCATTCACATTCGCTTGTTTCGGCGATACTAGTATTACCACTCTTTTTAGTGCTCTATTGCGAAACTGTCGAATGGTGTTTACATGTCAATGGCACATTAGACGAATACGACGTATTCGGCGAATATTTACTGTTTGCCCGATATAGGAGAGAGCTTTTCAGGGCATATGATGATGACTTCTAGCCATTCTTCAAGGCCGTGGAGTTGTATTTCTCTTGGTTTGTTGCCCAGAGAGTTCCAACCGCAATGTTTGTCATTCAGACTCCACACTTGAGGATCTTGTCAAATCAATCAAACAGAGGCGTGAGATCTTGAAACTTCCTGGCACATTAATACTGTGTGCCGAACTGAGATTCGAACTCAGGACCTTTGCCTTTCGAGGGCAAGTGCTCTACGAATTGAGCCACCCAAAAACCCCTCAGGACCCTCCTCACTGCTTTACTTCCACCAGTACCTCGTCTGCTACCTTTCAAACTTCACAGAATCTCTCCTATGAACCTTGCAAAAGAATTTCTGTGAAGTTTGGAAGGTAGGAGACAAGGTACTGGCGGAAGTAAAGCAGTAAGGACACGTCGTGAGTCGTGCTGGGGTAGCTCAGTTGGTAGAGTTCTTGCTCGCGAAAGGCTAAAGTCCCGACTTCGAGTCTTTGTCCGGCCCACACTTGTAATTTGCCAGAAAGTTTCATATCAGTGCACACTGCACTGCAGAGAGAAAATTTCATTCTTGTGAGATCCTGTTTGTCGAACTGTCGACGCGGGCTTGAGTACACAACCATCATCTTGACAATGACGTGAGAAGTGGAGACATTCACTGCTGTTGCCTCAAGAGAAGTGAACTGGGGAAGTACTAGTCATACCACGTGATGACTTTGTAAAGAAATTTGGATGTGCCACACTCCTAGCCATTGGTTCAGTCTGTCTCATAACCAACCATGTTCTAAAGTTTAAACGTTTGAGTTGGTCTCAATCAAGTTTTCGTTAAGAACAGGATATCCACCTTCTCTCGAGTGTGAAAATCTTCCAGTTCCTGCTTCTTAGTACTAACCCTCTGCCATTAAATATACAAAGTGTGGGGTCTTGTAACTGTGAAACTCTATGGGCCGTTACTGAGGCGCGAATATCTTCATAGAAGTTTCGAAGCTGTGCTGATGTCGCCCTCTTCGGTAACGTAGGAAAGTTCTTCTGGTTGTCCACTTTTGGTTGCAGAGGAGCAGTAGCTGGTTCTTGCTGGCGCACTTGAGCTGCTTGTCTTTGTGCAGTGTACGTTTTGAACGCTTGTTGAAAAATGGGACACCGCCTCTAAGTGGTGGGATGGTCGCCTTCACAATTCACGCACTTAGGCTTATGCTTTGATGGTTTAGTGCAGGTTTTGGACGGGTGGGCCAATGGACTTGCTGCAGTGGTAACACTGGTTCCCTTCAGATCACCGAAATTAAGCGCTGTTGGACTGCGCTAGCACTTGTGTGCGTAAGCATCCGGTCTGTCAACTACTTGATTGAGAAGCAGCGTGTCTGGTCTCATAAACTGACGTATGGCTGGGAGACCGATGTGCTGGGCACATGCCCCTCCATATCCGCATCCAGACACGCCTTTGGTTCAAATGGTTCAAAAGGCTCTGAGCACTATGGGACTCAACTGCTGAGGTCATTAGTCCCCTAGAACTTAGAACTAGTTAAACCTAACTAACCTAAGGACATCACAAACATCCATGCCCGAGGCAGGATTCGAACCTGCGACCGTAGCGGTCTTGCGGTTCCAGACTGCAGCGCCTTTAACCGCACGGCCACTTCGGCCGGCGTCACGCCTTTGGTCTGAGGATGACACGGCGGCCGGTCGGTAACGTTGGGCCCTTATGGCCTGTTGGGGTGGAGTTTAGTTTAGTTCAGTTTATTTTTTTGGACAGGTGGTGGCCGGTGAATTTATTGCATCTGGGCGGTAGTGAGCAATAGTTGCCTGCATGAAAGTAGCATCAGCAACACTTCCGCTGTGGTGGTCCATCTTTCTGGCGATACGTTTCGACCTGGATCTTGGTGTTCATGATGTCACGAGCGTCATAAGTCGAGTCAGTAATTGGTCCAGGTGGAAGTGAAACGCAGTGGACAGGTTGCACCTTTAGCTTGTCGGTTCATTCATCATGTGACTTGAATTAATGAAGAGAGGTTTCAGTGAATCCCATGGATCAAAGTTCCTTTTCAGCTTCCTCAGCGGTTATCTCAGCTGGCAACTACTTAATAATATCTTCGAGAGTATTCTCTGTTGGCTAACGGTGAGTGGAAAACGGAATTTTGGAGTCCTGAAAGAATCGAAGTCCAGCACGTTAATCTGACAGGGATTCAAAATGATGATTGATTGTATTACCGACTTCAGCGTTAGGTAACGCCCTGAGTACTGGATTGTGATCGGAAGTATTTCATTGGCTGGTGTAGCTGGTTGTTGTATCGTTGGAGGTGAGGGTTCTCGAGATATATCGCCATTAGGGTGGCTAGTGAATTCCATTAGTTCTGTATCCACCTGCTGTGGAGTGAGATGGTTCGACGTTAGCGATGGATTCTGTCACTTAGTTAAGTCTTCCAGTTGTAATGGATTTTTCGTTTTCCGTTCGGCTTTCTTACGTTGGACGAATTGGAAAAGTTTTTCATCATTTTGAGTGTCCTGGTGATCTTAGTCGCCCGTCGGCTGCTGCGCAGCGTCCGATTCCGATACAGTTGCGTAGTTCTGCAGCTTCTCTTCCCCAGAAGAGTCTTCTTCGTCACATTCATGTGCAATTTTCTCGTATCGGGCGGCCCTGTCTCTGGCAAGTTTGTCACGAAGTGGGCGGTGTTCATTAGTTATTTGATGAGTTGTATCGTCTGTGAAAGGTGGGATGTCCACAGAGAATGGCACATAGGTTGTGAGAGCTATGGTCCTGGCCGCAGAACGATGCCTTGTCGAAGAACGGGATGTGGTCTTTCCACCTTCGTGTGGGGACCTGGCCCTCCGTCGTACCCTACTCTTGCACTTCCTGTGTTTACCGAGTCCATTGCTTGGCTCGTCAGCATTGAAGGCCCTTCTGCCAGATGCCATAGTCGCCATAAGTGGAACGGCCGATGGGGCCTTTGGCGGGGCAAGCCTGGCCGAACGGCAATCGACCGACTCTGGCGTGGCCCAGGGGCCCTATTCTGTATCTTTCCGCCATTTTACCTATTGGTTTGGTACGCGAGCGCACCGTACGGTCCTGTTTTGGAAACAGTGCTCCAACATTATTCAGTAAACATTTAAAAAGCGATGCCGAACGGTGCTAGCCAACCGAAACGCTGTTGTCAGTTCTCCTCGCGCCAAACAATAAAAAGCAAGCTACCTCAGATCCGCGCATGGGCACTGCAGCGCCACAGTTTCACGAACTCAAAGCGGCTAGCAGCCGACACAGGCGTGCCATTCTTCACAGCGCCTGCCTCGGTGGTCTAGCGGTTCTAGGCGCGCAGTCCGGAACCGCGCGACTGCTACGGTCGCAGGTTCGAATCCTGCGTCGGGCATGGATGTGTGTGATGTCCTTAGGTTAGTTAGGTTTAAGTAGTTCTAAGTTCTAGGGGACTGATGACCACAGATGTTAAGTACCATAGTGTTCAGAGCCATTCTTCACAGTACCGAAAAGAGTGGTCAGAGTACCCAATACTGCTCAAATTTCGCTGACCACAGTCTTCCATGAATGCATGATAACGATAGACTATTGACTTTGTTCTGGAAACTGTCGTAAATATCACATTATGTCGTTCTATTCTCATTCACATCGACGTCTTGTTTTAGATTTTACGTTTCGGAATATGAGTTAGGAATGGAGTGTAGTACCACACTGAACAAATATATCTATAGAAACACCCGAAAAATTCGTCATAATTTCTGTTTTCCGTCGTTCCTTAGTTGCTTCAAAGTTCATGGAGGTACGGTCCGCCTGTGCAACTAATTGAAGTTAGTTTGCTTATTTCCATACGCGTTTCTCTTCCTTTATTAGCAATGATGCTTCACAAATAAAAGAAGTGTAACGCGTATGGCAATAAACTGCCTTCAATTAGCTGTATAGACGAAACACATCTCCACGAATCCGAAAAATTGTTTAAGAGAGTATCAAAGAATAAGAAGGTGCAGAGAATGAGGTTATAACTCGTTTATAGAGTTCCAAATGATGAAGTAGCCTACTTCTGTGTATGAGTGCAGTTATAGAAGTTCGCTGTACTTCATAACACGCATCTGATGAATCAATATATTTGGTATTTGGTGGTATAGTCTGAAAATATTGTGGCGAGAACCATTCATCTCTGTCTACTGTTGTTAAGGATTCGATCGCAGATAAATACTTGCGACGAGCTAGAGTATAAAGACGATTGCTGTTGTTTCATTTGCAGTAATTTACGTTGTGCTCTCAGATTCCTGTCTGACCACACTCTCGCAAACCGTTATATGTTCCGAAAAAAATGATAGATTATTTGTGACAAGAAGTAGTAGAAATGTCACTGTCAGTTGTTTCACGGAGAGTAATTTCATCCTTCATTTCTTAAACATATGGAAGTCACGAAATCAGAGATACTCGTTACGGAGAAAGCGCGCTCTTACGTGTTAATTACAACGAATATTTCAGAAAAATGCTTAATTTTGACGATTAACGAAGTTTCAGAATGTGTTGCAAACACGCCAGCCGGTGTGACCGAGCGGTTCTAGGCACTTCAGTCTGGAACTGCGCGACCGGCACGGTCGCAGGTTCTAATCCTGCCTCGGGCATGGATGTGTGTGATGTCCTTAGGTTGGTTAGGTTTAAGTAGTTCTAAGTTCTAGGGGACAGATGGCCTCAGATGTTAAGTCCCATAGTGCTCGGAGCCATTTGGGCCATTTGTTGCAAACACGTAGAAGGAAAAAAATATTTGTCACGGCAGTTTTTCGCCTTATCAACTTCGCTACTACAACTCGCATGCTGTCGGCTCTTTATTTTATGTAATCCCATGCGAGAGACGCAGGTTGACTCCACTGCCGAATGCATGAAATTTTGGAAGGTTCCGTCTATCAGACTTCACAAAATTCCTTTGCATTGTTACTTAAAAGTTTTAAACGTGTTCGATAGTTACTAAGTACACCATTTGTGGAAAAGAGTATGTGAAGTCCCTAGTAATTTCAACTAACACTCATATAATATACGTAAGTAGAGCCGAAATCTTGATATTTTATGATCTTTAAAATAACAGGTATTTTGAGAGAATATTGACCGAAAACCTTTTTTTTTTTGGGTGTTGTAATCATTCACAGTAACAACCTAACCTAACCATACTTCTAACAAAGGAAAATAGCCTATTATGAACTCACTTTCCAACCGGACACGTCCTGCGGTGATTCTTTAGTAACAAAATCACTAAATCCAAAGCTAAAACCACTCAATAGGTTTACAATAACAAATTATAGGTGTAAATAAACCACAGCTAACGACAGGGCCATACCGAATTCCAAAACATCTAAGTAAAAAAAAAAAAAAAAAAAGCTCCAAGCACTATGGGACTTAACATATGAGGTCATCAGTCCCCTAGACTTAGAACTACTTAAACTTAACCAACCTAAGGACATCACACACATCCATGCCCGAGGCAGGATTTGAACCTGCGACTGTAGTAAATGGTTCAAATGGCTCTGAGCACTATGGGACTTAACATCTATGGTCATCAGTCCCCTAGAACTTAGAACAACTTAAACCTAACTAACCTAAGGACATCACACAACACCCAGTCATCACGAGGCAGAGAAAATCCCTGATCCCGCCGGGAATCGAACCCGGGAACCCGGCCGCGGGAAGCGAGAACGCTACCGCACGACCACGAGCTGCGGACTGCGACCGTAGTAGCAGCGCCGTTCCGGACTGAAGCTCTCGGTACAGTTGCAGAAAAATGAGCGGGAGGACCGTTCGGTAACAGGTCTCAGAAGCTTACTGAATGGTAAATTCGGATAAAGAACTGAAAATAACGTCACTAACGAGACCAACCTACTGCACCGATCGGTATGAACGATATAGAATAGGGCCACAGGAAGCTGCATCGGCCGAACACGCGCCGCCGTCAGCTCGTCGCGGCATTGCGCACTCGACTTCCAAACCATCCCTCTTCAACAAGGTGACATAAAGGCTAATTCCTCTCTCCTAACCACCACGTGACTTCAGTAATCCAACCGTGGACTAGGGTGCTGCTGAGTAATTAAAACGACGCTCCGGGGGAAATATGTCAGCGTTCTGTTAGAGAAGAAGGTAGAGGGTTGTGATATTTTTGAAGCAACGAAAAGTCTCAACAAAAAAGATGCAAGCTACACAGCTACTCAAGCTTTGGAAGAAGTTAAGAATTCCACTCTACAAAAATCATGGGAAAAGGTTCGTCATGGTCTACACCAACAGCACGAATTACTGTGAAAAACTGTGACAGACACTGTGGATTTAGTCATTGATTTGCAAGCTCTTCGGATCGATATCCAGCCTGCTAAAGTAGAGGAATAGCTAGAAGTAAGTGAAGTTGCTGCTGTTACCAATGAAGAACTTGAAGATGATCAGATCATCGATTTTGTGGGAGGTGGGGAGTAGTGTGTTGTCAGTAGAGAAGCAGTAACAGCAGAATCTGTCGATCCGTAGAGCGCAGAGGGGTCGAACGTGGGCTGCTCATTGGATGTCACCTGAGAACCGATTCATTAGCGATAATTCAATCCTTCTAAACGTGCCCTAGTCGACCGTTGGTGATGTGGTCGTGAAGTGAAAATGCGAAGGAACAATCACAACTAAACCAAGACCAGGCAGACCTCATGTATCGACGGGCAGGGACCGTGGAGCTTTGCGAAGAACTGCTCCAAACAAATTACATGAAATCAGCAGAAGGAATCACTTCTGACTTTCATAGTGGTATCGGCAGTCCAGCTAGCATAGTGACTGTGCATAGGGAGCTAAAAAGAATAGGATAAAATGATCGAGCCGCTCCTCACACATTTCTGTAGTCAGACGAAAGCAACGCTTAAGGTGTCGTAAAGAGCGACGCCATTGGACAGTGGATGACGAGACGAGTGATTCAGAGTGGTGGACAACGCTGTACCCTGTGGCAATACGATGGAAGGATCTGTGCTTGGCGAATGCCTGGAGAATGGACCTGTCATCATTTGTCGCGCCAACAGCTAAGTACAGGGACGATGGTGTTACGGTATGAGGGTGTTTTTCGTGATTAAAGTGTGATGTGGAAGGATATGAACACAGTTTACAGCGTTGTGTGCTGCGTACAGAAGAGGAAGATTTCGGAGAAGATGACTGTTTGAATGGTCATGACAACGCACCCAGTCATAACGCAGCATCTGTGAGGCACTGGTCTATGGACATAAGCCGGCCGCGGTGGCCGAACTGTTCTAGGCGCTTCAGTCCGGAACCGCGCAACTGCTACGGTCGCAAGTTTGAATCCTGCCTCGGGCATGGATGTGTGTGATGTCCTTAGGTTAGTTAGGTCTAAGTAGTTCTAAGTTCTAGGGGACTGATGACCTCAGACGGCTCAGAGCCGTTTGAACCATAATATCCCTGAAATTGAATGGCCTGCTCAGAGTCCCGTTCGGAACCCAATGGTTTTGGGATGAGCTAGAAAGATGACTTCGCTACAACTCCCAGCTTCCTATATCACTTCCTCCTCAGGTTTTTGCTCTCAGGAAGGACTGGCTGCTATTCCTTCACAGATATTCAGGCACTTCGCTTGAAGTCCTCCCAATAGAGTTAAAGCCTTTATAAAGGCGAAATGTGGACATACCCCGCACTAATATCTACTGGTAAGTGTCCAGATACTTTTCATAAGACTGTGTAGAGCACCCGTTCATGGTTAGAAAAGCGCTCTCCCAGGTCTTTCCTGGTCGCCTGACTTGACGCCTCTTCAGTTTTTTCTCTGGGGTACACTGAAGATAAAGTCTATGCCCATATTACGACGATTAAAGAGCATTTAAATCATTGTATTGTTCAAATATGCCATGCCGTCGAGGGAATCTCTTTAATTTGCACACATGTCTTTGCACCAGCGAATGCGTATGCGTTCTGCAGTGGAGTCTCAAACACTCGATGAAATAAAGGGAATTTTGAGGATGTGTTTGTGATCACATTCGTCTGCGATTTGATTTTTGTTGTACTGATGTAATTTTGTAATGTAAATATGTATCTTGACATTTAACTCACGACTTGAAGTTATTACTAGCACTCTTTGTAACTCATTTACTTATTTTACAAATCTATTACATTATTAGGGTATACGTTTCTTTCAAAGCTATGGAAGAAGTAAGAGCTTAAATTTTAAGGCAGTTAACTTGTGGATCATGCTTAGACGCTACGTCCTTTGCCTTCTGGTTGGAATGTCAGTCCAATCACATGTTAATATCGGTTTTGAAGAAGACTTTTGTCCATTGTTCCGATTTCAGAAGTTGTTGTTGTTGTTGTGGTCTTCAGTCCTGAGACTGGTTTGATGCAGCTCTCCATGCTACTCTATCCTGTGCAAGCTTTTTCATCTCCCAGTACCTACTGCAACCTACATCCTTCTGAATCTGCTTAGTGTATTCATCTCTTGGTCTCCCTCTACGATTTTTACCCTCCACGCTGCCCTCCAATACTAAATTGGTGATCCCTTGATGCCTCAGAACATGTCCTACCAACCGATCCCTTCTTCTGGTCAAGTTGTGCCACAAACTTCTCTTCTCCCCAATCCTATTCAATACTTCCTCATTAGTTATGTGATCTACCCAGAAGTAGGCTCTCTTAACAGAGTCGAGCTGGAGTACGCTGTAACCTGACGCTACAGTTCTATTTAACAAAATGAACTTCAACACACTACAGCAATCGGTTTGAAAGACGGCCGTTTCATTACAAGTGGGTTTTCATGTATCATAGGTCGGCAACACACATGGTGTTACTCACTTGGTAATAGCAGAAAGTCGAATCGTATGTCGACTTACCTGCCCACGCGATGCAACTTGGTAAAATACAGAAATTTAGGGTTCTCTTACTCGGTCTGATCAGAGTTGGACAGTGAGAATGCAAGACGCATGTAAGTTCGATTGGTTTCAGCTTGCTGTTTGACTCACAAAGCGTTCAGCTCATCTCGTCCCTTATTCTGCCTGGGCAGCACGCTGGTAACATGTAGTAATTCAGAAACTTGTTTTGTGTGCAGGATGGAAGCTTTTGGCCAGCACATTTCGATATAAATGTTGAAATGCAAACAGCCACGTGCGTTGTAGCTGCTTTCATACGAATGAGGTTGTATTACTACTAAGTTCTGACAAAGTCGTCGCTCTTTATCGTTGCTTCTCGCATGGAACTTTCGAGTGCTAAGTATAGGTCTTTGTTCACCCTCGTGCCTGCTTTATAACACGCGGGGATCCGAACCCATTTGAACAATAGGTGTTTGTAACCTCGAGAGACTTATAGGCAGTTCATTGAACTTTAAATAACGTTTTATGCACTGGGTTGTGTTAATTTTGTGGTATGGTTCAAACTTAATGCCCTGAAGGACTTTAAAGATAGTCTGTTTCGAAAGTGTATTCGCAACGATCAGCGCTGAATTGTAAATTTAACTTCCTTGTCAATTATACAGGAATAAAGTTTAATTTGTCCATAGAAATTGATTACGTTACACCACTTTTCCTAATTTACCCAGTTCTAACACGTCAGCTCCAACCATGTTGGAATTTCAAAACCTGTCGCATGGAATTACGTATTGCTGAATGTACGCTGCACTCACTTAAGCGTCAAACTACACTCGCGTTGTCTCAACGTATTTTTTGTGTGCATTGTTTGTAAGTGATTGTCAGCAGTCAAGGTAAGTTCAGTGCTGATGCAGCACCCCGATATTATCCGAATGTGTAGACGACAGATCTGTAATTGATAACTTCGGTTAATAGGAATTATGATCTCACATCACTAGGCGGTGATAAGTGGCTGCTAGTAAGATACATTACTTGCGCTAATTGGACCTATAAGGAGTACCTTACCACACTCTGAATTTGTGCAGAGTGGAGTTTACAATTTCCACCACATATTCAATGTTCCAGTGGTATTACGAACGAGTAACTTTCCCACGTCGTTGGGCGTTGAGAAAGCTTTGCCATCTCCGTACTATCAGTCGAATGTCAGATTGCGACATCTATAAATCATATTTTATGTTTAGGTGTATATATCAGGGCACGAACAGTGCCCGTATTCCGGTACGAACACTTGTGGATAATTCAAGAAGCTGTGGCTGCTTTCAAGTTTCATGTTCAAATAGATAAATCTTAAGTTCTGAATATTGTAATTTCTCCAAAGTTACTCATGGGATTTTGATGAGTGAAACTCCGTTGAATTTCTTGTTTTGAAACTACGATGCTAGCACCTGAAAATACTATGGTTCCATTTAAAAAAGCAAATTTGGTATCCATCTTTTCCATCCTACCCTGTGCAGGCAGAACATCTGCCACTTACACTCACGGTACCGCAGTGATAGGCGGTAAGTCCGGAGTGTGGAAAAGTCGTCTCAAGCGTATAGAGCAATAAAAAGAGCAATCGAAATTACAAACGTAAATTGGGCTAGGTCAAGGCAATTTTGTTTTTTAAATTTGTGGTAACGCATTATGAGACAAACTGCAGAGGTCATCCGTCACCAAGCCTACACACTACTTAATCTAACTTAAACTAACTTACACGATGGACAACAAACACATACACCAATGCCCGAGGGAGGACTCGAACCTCCGGCGGGGGGAGCCGCACGGATCGTGACAAGTAGATCAAGGCATTACTGTTCAATGGCGCGTAATTAAAGCTTCAGTGACGAGCACGGTGCTGACTAGCACGAGCCGGGACGCGACTGTTTATCGGAGCACGAACGTCAGCGGCCGGCACCGCGTGACGTGCTTGCCGCTGCCGCGGCGCTTGGTACGGGCGTTGGCTGCGGTTTTAATATAGTGATAGACAAAATTCATGGGATAGCACAAGTACCGATGGTGGTAGTATCGCGTCCACAAGGTATAAAATGGCAGTGAACTGGCGGAGGTGTCATTTGTACTCAGGTAGTTCATGTGAAAAGGTGTCGACTGCACGATAGGAATTAACGAACTTGGAACTAGGAATAGTAGTCGGAGCTAGACGCATTGGACATTTCATCTTGGAAATCTTTATGGAATTCAGTATTCCGAGATCCACAGCGTCAAGGGTGTGCAGAGAATACCAAATATCAGGCTTTACTTCTCATCACGGACAGCGAAGTGGCCGCGGTCTTCACGCAGCGACCGAGAGCAGCGGTGTTGTGTAGAGTTGTTAGTGCTAGCAGACAATCAATACTGCTTGAAATAAGCGCAGAAATCAGCATGGGACATACGACGAACATATCCGTTAGAATAGCTCGGCGACATTTGGCGTTAATGGGCTATGACAGCAGACGACCGACGCGAGTGCCTTTGCTAACAGCACGTCATCGTCCGCAACGTCTTCCCTGGGCTCGTGCCCATGCCGGTTGCAACCTAGACGACTCTAAAACCGTGATGGCAAGATGAATCCCAATTTCGCTTGGTAAGAGCTGATTGTATGGTTCGAGTGTGGCGCAAACCACACGAAGCCATGTATTCAACTTGTCTGCTGGGCACTGTGCAAGCTGCCGTTGGATCCGTAATGGTGCGGGCTGTGTTTACATGGAATGGACTATGTCCTTTTGTCCAACTTAACCTGTAACTGATTGAAAATCGTTATGTTCGGCTGTTTGGATACCATTTGCAGCCGTTCATGGACTTCGTGTTCCCAAACAACGATGGAATTTTTGTGGATGGAAATGCGGCATGTCAAGCAAATGTTTGCGATTTGTTTGACGAACATTTTGGACAATTCGAAAGAATGGCTTGGCCACCCAAAGTTGCCTGACATTAATCAGATCAAACAATCTGCACAGAATTTTGCACCGACAACACATTCGAAATTATGGACGGCTACGGAGGCAGCATGGCTCAGTATTTCAGCAGGGGGCTTCCAACGACTTGTTGAGTCCATGTCATGTCGGGTTGCTACACTACGCCGGGCAAAAGGAGTTCCGACACAATGTTATGTGCTAACTCAGAAGTAGATATCCTCGGAGTAGTGAAACAACTTTAATCACTTAACAGAAGCAAGTCTTCTGGTCCATGTATGCCTGCTAGGTTCCTTTCAGAGTATGCTGACGCAGAAGCTCCGTTCGTAACAATCATGTAAAACCTCTGGATCGACGAAAGATCCGCACCCAAAGATTGGAAAGTTGCACAGAGCACACCAATATTCAAGGAAGGCAATAGTAGTAAAACACTAAATTACAGATCCATATCACTAACGTCGATATGCAGCAGAATTTTGGAACATATATTGTGTCCAAAAATTATGAGTTTCCTCGAAGAGAGCGCTTTATTGACAAACAGTCAGCATGGATTGTATAAAACATCTTTCTTGTGAAGCACAAGTAGCTCTTTACTCACACGAAGAGTTGAATGTTATCATCAAGGGACTTCAAATTGATTTGTATTTCAGGCTTTTGACTCTGTACCTCTGAAGCAGCTCGTAATCAAATTGCGCGCTTATGGAATATCATCTCAGTTATCCGCATGTAATCATGATTTCGTGCCAGAGAGGTCACAGTTCTTAGTAATTGACAGAAAGTAATCGATTAAAGTAGAAGTGCGTTCTGGCGTTCCCCAAGGTAGTGTTATAAGCCATCTGCTGTTCCTTGTCTATATAAACGATTTAGGAGAACATCTGAACAGCCGTCTTAGGTTGTTTGCAGATGATGCTGTCGTTTATCATCTGGTAAGTCATTAGGAGATCAAAATAAATCACAAAACCATATAGAAAGGATATCTGTACGGTGAGAAAATTGTCAGTTGACTTTAAATAATGAAAAGTATGATGCCATCCACATGAGTGCTAAACGGAATCCGTTAAACTTCGGTTACATGATAAATCAGTCAAATCTAAAGGCCGTAAATTAAACAGAATCCGTGATGATACTTCAGGCGGCTGTAAAATGCACGTGCGCAACGGAAAGTATTGAACGCTAAAATGATGATTTTGCCCTGTCTGACTACCCCCTGAAGCAGATCTTAGGACCTCTTAATGCTCTTTAACATATAAATTAAAACCTAAACAAAAATGAATGATTAAGACAACTAATACTACTAAACGATAAACGTTGTTTCTCACTATACATTTACTGTAGATTAAAAAACAACCCCTTATATTACAATTGTCTATATTTCCTGACTAAAAATTGCTAACCAATTGCCCAACTCTGCCCCTTTTTATGGCCACGCGATCTAACATAAATAACGTGAAATGACTGGCATCATTTACGTACCAAACACTAGGAGACACCACTTTCAAAGATGACCTACGGTGGTGTGGAACAGCAGTGGAAATAAACTAGCGTGATCACAGCTGTTTAGCCTTATAGCCCCAATAAGCCGAAGCAATTATCAGTATCACCGTATGAACTGCGTCCGGTGCATCGGAGTGCTGGCTCTCGTACACGTATAGATTGTGATGTTTATCAGCCTCTGTCTGGCAGAGGACCGCAGAAGAAAAGCAAATATAGTTCACAGTTCCGTACAGCTATTAGCAGTTGCGCTGTAGGCTTAACTGACTGTATTATGTGTGCAGGATGTTCGCAGGAGAGCTTCTTTGAAGTTGGGAAAGTAGGAGACGAGGTACTAGTGGATGTAAAGCTGTGAGGACGAGGCATGGGTCGTGCTTGGGAAAGGCAGAGGTCCGAGTTCGTGTCTCGGTCCGGCACACGGTTTTAATCTGCCAGGAAGTTTCATAGCTAACTCTTTCTCATCCCATAGGCTCTCTTGACTACCCCATGTATCTGCCATTTCTACATTGTTATAACTAATAATCCATTGTGCTATTTAGCACTCTTTCGCCCTAGTTATCACGGAATGATCCATGATAACAGTTTTCTCTCAAAAATACACACAATTTACACTACCCACATTTATTATGTAACGAGAACGTAAGATAAAATCTCTATAACAAAGAAGCTAAACTAATGGCAACGTCACGAACGAGTAGTGTCGTTACAATACAGAAAAAAGTACACTATCAAATGAAATAACATAAGTCCATAAATTGCAGCCAGCGGGCTGAAGCGCAACGCCTCTGAAAGGAAATACAATAATCTACACAAATATTACTTTTTAATGGTATCGCGTGACTTTTCCACTGCAAACTATACACGCAAGCTGGTGACCACTATCAATAACATCTGAACATCAAACGGGAAAAAATATTTTTTAAAATTTCCGTGGTTTCAGACCACTTTCTCACTACTATCAGATGACTCTAAGTAGGATCCTGGTAGGGTAAGCCATACCCATTAAGGTACTCCAGGCGGGTGTAAAATGCATGCGCGCAACGGAAAATATTAAACGCTAAAATGATGATTTGGCTCTGTCTGACTACACCCTGAAGCATATCTTAGGATTTCTTAATGATCTTTAACATGTAAATCACAAACTAAATATAAATGAATGATTAAAGCAACTAATACTACTAAACAATAAACGTTGTTTCTCATTATACATGTATTGTAGATTAAAAAACAACCTTTTATATTACAGTTGTCTATATTTCCTGACCAAAAATTGCTGATCAGTTGCCCAACTCTGCCCCTATTTATGGCCACACGATTTAATATAAATAACGCGACATGACTGGCATCATCTACTTACCAAACACTAGAAGACACTACTTTCAAAGATGACCTACGGTAGTGTGGAGCCGCAGTGGAAATAAACTAGCGTGATCACAGCTGTTTAGCTTTATACCTTAATAAACCGAAGCAGTTATCAATATCACCGTAGGTAATGCGTCCGGTGCGTCGGAGTGATGGTTCTCATACACGTTTGCGACGATGGAAGAACTCCCGCGACAGAATAAAACTATTTCAAACACTAGGACGGCAGAAGGCGGTCATTTGACTAATATACTCTAATACTGTCTTCTCCTCTCTGTGTTCTACAGACGAGAAACGCGAACTCCCAGCCACAAGGACGGAGTGCAAATAACGTCTCAACGAAAGTGTAGGCAGAAGAGGTGCTCTCAATCACTGAACGCTGCGTACTCAACAACGAAAAATGGTTCAAATAGCTCTAAGCGCCGGCCGTTGTGGCCAAGCGGTTCTAGGCACTTCAGTTTGGAACCGCGTGACCGCTACAGTCGCAGGTTCGAATTCTGCCTCGGGCATGGATGTGTGGATGTGTGTTAGTTAGGTTTAAGTAGTTCTACGTTCTAGGGGACTGATGACCATAGAAGTTAAGTCCCATAGTGCTCAGAACCATTTGAACCATTTTTTAGCTCTAAGCACTATGGGACACAACATCTGAGGTCATCAGTACCCGAGACTTAGAACTACTTAAACCTAACTAACCTAAGGACATCACACACATCCATGCCCGAGGCAGGATTCGAACCTGCAACCGCAGCAGCAGCCCGTTTCTGGACTAAGTGTCTAGAACCGCTCGGCCACAACGGCCGACTCTCATCGACGACTTCCAATCCGGAGGCGAAGTCCAGAATTGTACAGGTTCGCAATAGTACAGTGCCTAATCGTTCTAGCTATAAATCTCCTGAGAGCAAAGACGCCAAGTCCGTCTGTACCAACAGAGCTAATACTGAGCAACCGTCACAAACGGGAGCTCAAAACGGAAGACCTCTTCCTCTCAACCGCTGGCTTCCCAGCAAGACTCGATTCCCCTCCCTCATAACTGCAGAAGGCGAATCATCTTCACGAAACCACGGAATATTCTCCCTCTGCAGATTCCTCCGAACGCTGACCAACCATATTTTAGTCTTTTATAGACCAGCGCGTAAAGTTTGCGAGGAAATAACCATGCCTGCGTGATCTCCGAGGTGACGCTTCCTCGTTCCTCTCAGCTGCGTCCAAGATTTGCAGAGTTCCTGGTTATCATTCCGGCCTAGTTACAATACCGGTCAGCTGTCGCTGTATTGTGTTTCCGCGACCAGGTGTGCAGACTGTCCGTCTTCGCACTTGCTGTGTCAGGCAGGACCAACACACCTGTGAGGGCTTTTTCCACACACGGCTTGAGTTCTGCCTGCCGTTTCATCTCCACTGGCGTTCCATCCTCTACTAGTGTAGGCAATCATACATTACGCCGTTTTGATAATAAAGACACTTCGTCACCTTTTGTGCAAAAGCGTGAACAATTAATTACAAGCCGTACCTGACACTGTCAGTCTTCTTTAAATATTCATATATACGATGTACAACCTATCAAATGATACCTAATTGTGGTTGTAGGTCACCGCAAAGTATGTAGATGAGTGTTTATAAGGTGCGAAATTATAGATACCTTACAAAAATACCTAGGAATTGCAATTACGAACGAATTAAATTGGAGAGAACACATAGAGGAAATTGTGAGGAAGACGAACCAAAGACTGCGATTTATTGCAGAAAACTAAGAAGATGCAACAGATCTAATAAAAAGATTGGCTGCAATACGCTTGTCCATCCTCTTTTGGAGTACTGCTGCGTGGTGTGAGATCTCTGCTAGACAGGATTAACCGAGTACATCGAGAAAGTTCAGAGGAGGGCAGTACGTTTTGTGTTATCAAAAAATAGGGAAAGGAATGTCACGGACATGATATAGGATTTGGGGTAGACATCATTAAAACGAAAGTGTTTCTCGTCACCGCGGGATCTTCTCAAGAACTTCAATGACCACCTTTCTCCTCCAAATATGAAATTGTTTTATTGACGCCGAGCTACATAGGGAGAAACGATCACCATAATAAAATAAGGGAAATCAGAGCTTGCGCAATAAGATATAGGGGTTCGTTTTTTCCTAGCTCTGTTCGAGAGTGGAGTAATAGAGAATTATTGTGAAGGTGGTTCCATGAATCCTCTGCGAGGGTTATTTCTTAGTGTGATTTGCCAGTATGCATGTAGATGTAGATGTATCTCGTGACTTTTGTCACCTCTGTGTATGTAGCACGAGTATTTCTGCTCTCCCTGCTGATACTTGGACTCAGCAGGGAATGCGAATCACTGTCGGATATCAAATGATCAGTGTCTGTGCAATTAATACAGCTACGAAAAGAAACGATACTTTGTTTAGTAAGGATTCCTTCTTAATTCATTTGAGTGACTACAGAATTCTGATATATCGAATGGTTCAGGAAATATATGAAGTGAATAATTTAGATGAATTCACCAATATACCTGCTATGGTTTTGGTTCTGACCTTACATTCACATTAACTGAAATTCTCGCCGGCGCTTGGCAGGACGTGATATATTACTGAAAGGGAAAACACTTCGTAACGTTCTGCAAATTTGTATTTATTTGGTCTCGAACCGGCTTTCAGCTTCTCAGGCTATTTGAAGGTGACTACAGAATGTTGTAAACACAGATAAATATGATGTGGTACTTCCACAGATATTCTTTGTAGAGAAGATACAAAAATGACCAAGTGTTTACCCATGAAAACAATACAGTAATTACATTAACTAAAAGGGCGTAAACAAAACTTTTGTGTGGAGATACATTTAACAAACGATGAACAATAAAATGACTTTACGGTTTTAATCTAGTATTTGTAACGAAAACTAATTTAACAAAGGTTAAAATGGAAAATAAATCTGATCATTTAATATTCGACTGGTATTCTGTGTCATGCCTTTTCTTTTTAATATTGTTAATTTATCAATTAAAACTGTAGGACATAAATGAAATATTATGTGATATACTGGTAAGATACCATAAATGAGCAACTGTAAGTCGGGATCATATGCTTGCCCAGACCACATTAAGAGATATCTGTTTCTCTCGTTAGCGACAACCTGCTCGAGTAGGAAGCATAAGAGTGTATAATTTTACTGAAAGACTGACAAAAACAGTGGAGTAGATGTTTCGAAATCAAACTTTCTGAAACAAAAAAACAAAACCATCTTCGTATCGGTACAAGAAGGAAGTAGAAACCATCTTGCGGAAGAAATGACCTCAGTAGACGAACAGGATACGAACCTGCACCATCGTATTTCTTTAACAAAACCAGTGACGCTAAGCAAGAGGAGGAAGTGTTGGATAAACGAAATTATTGCATGAAAATTCTTTGGAATGTGCTACAGAAATGTAGCTCTATCAAATTCGATTCGATAACAGAAGAGATCTTCAATTTTGGAAAGTGGTTTACAATTTGACCAAAAGCGGCCAAAAATTGCAGCTAAGAAACGGAATCATGAGGTTGTGAAGATGGCAGGTGTCGGCAGAGTTGATAATGTGACAGCTGTAGTCTGATGTACTGCTGTTGATAGATTTGTACTGTCTTCTATCAGCTTCAAAGAGAATACACCCTCATAATCCCAATGCAACTCCATACATCACGGATTGGCATTCGTTTGACTTCAGAGCAAAAGCTCATTTCATAACACTGTCGGTCCCTCTCCATCGGTCGTTTGTAACTTAATGGCAATCAGATATTCTGCTAGTGTATCTACCTCCAGATGATCATTCTCTGAAATCGTTTTATATCCACGAAAGAAGTCTGGGAACCTACTGCATTGTAAAAGAACGATCAGACCACTTCTGTTGATACTAGATCGGTCAATTAAGTGAACGTTCCTTTTGATAGTTTCACTGTATTGCAGTGCTCAGACCGAAATCTGGCCGGCCGCGGTGGTCTCGTGGTTCTAGGCGCGCAGTCCGGAACCGTGCGACTGCTACGGTCGCAGGTTCGAATCCTGCCTCGGGCATGGATGTGTGTGATGTCCTTAGGTTAGTTAGGTTTAAGTAGTTCTAAGTTCTAGGGGACTGATAACCACAGCAGTTGGGTTCCATAGTGCTCAGAGCCATTTGAACCATTTGAACCGAAATCTGTTTGAGGGTGACGCGATAAGGGGCCAAAGACTTTATGTATGATTTCATCAAATCTCTGTAGGACCTATCGGTACAAACATTTTATTAGTGAAAAATATAACAGAAGTTCTGTTTTCAAGAGCAACATTACTTCTGTTATTATAAAGTAAGTCAAGGGTTTTTCTTCTCGTTATCATAGAAGATACCATAACGCACATTACTATGCAGATAATATGTAAAAGGAAAACTACCCTATAGTGATAGTGTAGAGTGTATGTTTTTCCAGATTTTAATAGTTCTAAAACGTAAACTATTTCTTACATTGCGTTTTGCTTTTGTTGCAAATAAGAACTACTTATTCTCTTTTAAACCCGTAATTAAATAATACGTACACACTAATTTCTTCATTTAAAACTCTCTTATAAACGTATCGGAATAACTGCAGTGGTGAGAATTGTCCCTTGATTTTTCATATTCGCTCAGATTGTTGTTGTGTAGTTATGTGAATATTTTATAATAAAAGAGTTAAATAGTCGCACTCCATAATACTCTAGGCTATACTGAAGGGTATACTCTTTCCAACTACATACACTTCTTTGAGAAAGCACACTTTTAAACAGCAAGTTGAATGTGAAATGATCGGAAGAGACCCGGGCTACCGTATATTGGCTTGACAATTTCCTTCAGATGTGAATTCATTGTCCCAGGAAGGGGAAACTTTATTGACACATTCCTGGGGTCAGATACATCACATGATCACACTGACAGAACCACAGGCACATAGACACAGGCAACAGAGCATGCACAATGTCGGCACTAGTACAGTGTATATCCACCTTTCGCAGCAATGCAGTCTGCTATTCTCCCATGGAGACGATCGTAGAGATGCTGGATGTAGTCCTGTGGAACGGCTTGCCATGCCATTTCCACCTGGCGCCTCAGTTGAACCAGCGTTCGTGCTGGACGTGCAGACCGCGTGAGACGACACTTCATCCAGTCCCAAACATGCTCAATGGGGGACAGATCCGGAGATCTTGCTGGCCAGGGTAGTTGACTTACACCTTCTAGAGCACGTTGGGTGGCACGGGATACATGCGGACGTGCATTGTCCTGTTGGAACAGCAAGTTCCCTTGCCGGTCTAGGAATGGTAGAACGATGGGTTCGATGACGGTTTGGATGTACCGTGCACTATTCAGTGTCCCCTCGACGATCACCAGTGGTGTACGGCCAGTGTAGGAGATCGCTCCCCACACCATGATGCCGGGTGTTGGCCCTGTGTGCCTCGGTCGTATGCAGTCCTGATTGTGGCGCTCACCTGCACGGCGCCAAACACGCATACGACCATCATTGGCACCAAGGCAGAAGCGACTCTCATCGCTGAAGACGACACGTCTCCATTCGTCCCTCCATTCACGCCTGTCGGGACACCACTGGAGGCGGGCTGCACGATGTTGGGGCGTGAGCGGAAGACGGCTTAACGGTGTGCGGGGCCGTAGCCCAGCTTCATGGAGACGGTTGCGAATGGTCCTCGCCGATACCCCAGGAGCAACAGTGTCCCTAATTTGCTGGGCAGTGGCGGTGCGGTCTCCTACGGCACTGCGTAGGATCCTACGGTCTTGGCGTGCATCCGTGCGTTGCTGCGGTCCGGTCCCAGGTCGACGGGCACGTGCACCTTCCGCCGACCACTGTCGACAACATCGATGTACTGTGGAGACCTGACGCCCCACGTGTTGAGTAATTCGGCGGTACGTCCACCCGGCCTCCCGCATGCCCACTATACGCCCTCGCTCAAAGTCCGTCAACTGCACATACGGTTCATGTCCACGCTGTCGCGGCATGCTACCAGTGTTAAAGACTGCGATGGAGCTCCGTATGCCACGGCAAACTGGCTGACACTGACGGCGGCGGTGCACAAATGCTGCGCAGCTAGCGCCATTCGAAGGCCAACACCGCGGTTCCTGGTGTGTCCGCTGTGCCGTGTGTGTGATCATTGCTTGTACAGCCCTCTCGCAGTGTCCGGAGCAAGTATGGTGGGTCTGACACACCGGTGTCAATGTGTTCTTTTTTCCATTTCCAGGAGTGTATTTCGTAAACCACATCAAATACTGACGAACCGATTCCACAGACCGAACGTGAGGAGAGGGGCTAGTGTAATTTTTTAATACAAACCATACAAAAATGCACGGAAGTATGTTTTTTAACACAAACCTACGTTTTTTTAAATGGAATCACGTTAGTTTTGTTAGCACATCTGAACATATAAACAAATACGTAATCATTGCCGTTTGTTGCATTGTAAGATGATAATTACATCCGGAGATATTGTAACCTAAAGTTGACGCTTAAGTACCACTCCTCCGCAATTAACACTAGGCTGACCCTTGAGAGGATGTTCGACGGGCGTTTCATAGCACGCGGAGGACGCATAAATTGGCCAGCCCGTTCTCCTGATCTTACACCTCTGGACGTCTTTCTGTGGGGTACGTTAAAGGAGAATGTGTACCGTGATGTGCCTACAACCCCAGAGGATATGAAACAACGTATTGTGGCAGCCTGCGATGACATTACACCAGATGTACTGCGGCGTGCACGACATTCATTACGCCAGAGACTGCAATTGTGTGCAGCAAATGATGGCCACCACGTTGAACATTTATTGGCCTGACATGTCGGGACACACTCTATTCCACTTCGTAATTGAAAACGGAAACCACGTGTGTACGTGTACCTCACCCCTCATGGCAATGTACATGTGCGTCAGTGAAAAAGACCAATCAAAAGGTGTTAGCATGTGGACTGAATGTGCTGTTCCAGTCTCTTCTGTACTTAAGGTCCATCACCGTTCCCTTTGGGTCCCTACGTAATTCGGTGCTCTCCGATACACACGATCGAACAGAGGAGGAGTGGTACTCAAGCGTCAACTTTAGGTTACAATATCTCCGAATGTAATTAACATTTTACAATGCAACAAACGGCACTGATTACGTATTTGTTTATATGTTCAGATGTGCCAACAAAACTAACGGGGTTCCATTTAAAAAAACGTAGGTTTGTGTTGAAAAACATACTTCCTTGCATTTGTTTATGGTTTGTATTAACCAATTACACAGCCCCTCTCCTCATGTTCGGTCTGTGGAATCGGTTTGTCAGTATTTGATGTGGTTTACGAAATGTATCCAGTGGTAACGTTAGGTGACTCACCCTATATATATATATATATATATACAGGATGTTTCAGAAATGACCGGTATATTTGAAACGGCAATAAACATTAAACGAGCAGCGATAGAAATACACCGTTTGTTGCAATATGCTTGGGACAACAGTACATTTTCAGGCAGACAAACTTTCGAAATTGCAGTAGTTACAATTTTCATCAACAGATGGCGCTGCGGTTTGGGAAACTCTATAGTACGATATTTTCCACATATCCACCATGCGTAGCAATAATATGGCGTAGTCTCTGAATGAAATTACCCGAAACCTTTGACAACGTGTCTGGCGGAATGACTTCACATGCAGATGAGATGTACTGCTTCAGCTGTTCAATTGTTTCTGGATTCTGGTGATACACCTGGTTTTTCAAGTGTCCCCACAGAAAGAAGTCACAGGGGTTCATGTCTGGCGAATAGGGAGGCCAATCCACGCCGCCTCCTGTAAGTTTCGGATAGCCCAAAGCAATCACACGATCATCGAAATATTAATTCAGGAAATTAAAGACGTCGGCCGTGCGATGTGGCCGGGCACCATCTTGCATAAACCACGAGGTTTTCGCAGTGTCGTCTAAGGCAGTTTGTACCGCCACAAATTCACGAAGAATGTCCAGATAGCCTGATGCAGTAATCGTTTCGGATCTGAAAAATGGGCCAATGATTCCTTTGGAAGAAATGGTGGCCCAGACCAGTACTTTTTGAGGATGCAGGGACGATGGGACTGCAACATAGGGCTTGTCGGTTGCCCATATGCGCCAGTTCTGTTTATTGACGAAGCCGTCCAGGTAAAAATAAGCTTCGTCAGTAAACCAAATGCTGCCCACATGCATATCGCCGTCATCAATCCTGTGCACTATATCGTTAGCGAATGTCTCTCGTGCAGCAATGGTAGCGGCGCTGAGGGGTTGCCGCGTTTGAATTTTGTATGGATAGAGGTGTAAACTCTGGCGCATGAGACGATATGTGGACGTCGGCGTCATTTGGACCGCAGCTGCAACACGGCGAACGGAAACCCGAGGCCGCTGTTGGATCACCTGCTGCACTAGCTGCGCGTTGCCCTCTGTGGTTGCCGTACGCGGTCGCCCTACCTTTCCAGCACGTTCATCTGTCACGTTCCCAGTCCGTTGAAATTTTTCAAACAGATCCTTTATTGTATAGCTTTTCGGTCTTTTGGTTACATTAAACCTCCGTTGAAAACTTCGTCTTGTTGCAACAACACTGTGTTCTGAGCGGTGGAATTCCAACACCAGAAAAATCCTGTTCTAAGGAATAAACCATGTTGTCTACAGCACACTTGCACGTTGTGAACAGCACACGCTTACAGCAGAAACACGACGTACAGAATGGCGCACCCACAGACTGCGTTGTCTTCTATATCTTTCACATCACTTGCAGCGCCATCTGTTGTTGAAAATTGTAACTACTGTAATTTCGAAAGTTTGTCCGCCTGAAAATGTACTGTTGTCCCAAGCGTATTGCAACAAACGTTGTATTTCTATCGCTGCTCGTTTAGTTTTTATTGCCGTTTCAAATATACCGGTCATTTTTGAAACACCCTGTATATATATATATATATATATATATATATATATATATATATATATATATATATATATATATATATGGTGTTACAAAAAGGTACGGCCAAACTTTCAGGAAACATTCCTCACGCACAAATAAAGAAAAGATGTTATGTGGACATGTGTCCGGAAGCGCTTAATTTCCATGTTAGAGCTCATTTTAGTTTCGTCCACCTACACTCAATGGAGCACGTTATCATGATTTCATACGGGGTACTCTACCTGTGCTGCTAGAACATGTGCCTTTACAAGTACGACACAACATGTGGTTCATGCGCGATGGAGCTCCTGCACATTTCAGTCGAAGTGTTCGTACCCTTCTCAACAACAGTTTCGGTGACCGATTGATTGGTGGAGGCGGACCAATTCCATGGCCTCCACGCTCTCCTGACCTCAACCCTCTTGACTTTCATTTATGGGGGCATTTGAAACCTCTTGTCTACGCAACCCCGGTACCAAATACAGAGACTCTTCGTGCTCGTATTGTGGACGGCTGCGATACGATACGCCATTCTCCAGGGCAGCATCAGCACATCAGGGATACCGTGCGACGGAGGGTGGATGCATGTATCCTTGCTAACGGAGGATATTTTGAACATTTCCTGTAACAAAGTGTTTGAAGTCACGCTGGTACGTTCTGTTGCTGTGTGTTTCCATTCCATGATTAATGTGATTTGAAGAGATGTAATAAAATGAGCTCTAACATGGAAAGTAAGCGTTTCCGGACACATGTCCACATAACATATTTTCTTTATTTGTGTGTGAGGAATGTTTCCTGAAAGTTTGGCCGTACCTTTTTGTAACACCCTGTATATATTCAAATACGAGAGTAGTTTCTTTTCTTTGTTAAAAAAAATCTTTATGCTCATGTTTCATTTGACAGTCAAATGTATTGCAGTGCCTTTTTAATTTATTAATAGCACTCGGTTGGTAGATATGTGAGTATAATTAACAATGAAGACTGAAGTCTACAGCTTTGTTCATAATGTTTTCTTTAGGTGTTGTACCGTTCCTGTCGTCCGTTACTCAGAGCTTCAAGAGCGTCAGGCGAAAGAACACTCGCGGTCGCGGCAACAAGTGGTGTATCGTCCATCCTTGGCGATATGCAGCGAACGAGAAACGTACTCGACGCACTTCTCCGTCAATTAATCAGAAACATTTCTTGTCAGAGTCGGATTAACTTCTTCACTGCTACGCGTGTAAAAACTGGCTAAATAAGGGGCGCCAGCGTCGCTTTTACCCGAGTGACACTGAAACTTCTCACAGCTTCAAAGTCAATAATCAATATCATTGTAGCTATGTGACTACTTACAGCAAAGATTCCGAGATCGGACAACTGGATTGGATACGTACACCACCTCCAAATGGCTACTAGAAACTCCTGACAATAATCATCACAACAGCAGAAACCGTGTACAGTACACGGTCAGTTGGGGAAGAGGTACATAAAAGCATCACTCTCAAGTTTCCTTGGAAACGAAGGTGATTAATTGGCTTCTGCTAAATCTCACCAAGTCCGTCTCGTTCACTAAACCACTAACGTCCAATTAGGTTCTGGTTGCGCGATCAAATGTGAGAACTCTGTGCAGCGAGGACGTACACGATCATTTAAAGGGAATTCTCGCCCAGAAAACTGGAAAAGTTTACCCGGAAATCCACGCCCTCGCACGTGAACGCACTCTCGAGAAACGTCTCTGTTTTCCGTACCGCAAGGAATATCTCGAGGGGTTGCCAAGAATCATTTGTGGCTTCTGAAATACACTACAAAAACATCACTTCTATCCCAGAGGGCACACGAATTCTACACATTATGAGGGCTGCAGACCGGCTTCTCGATTTAATGAGCTTCCAAATCGCTAGACCTTGAGCTTTTTTCTTGTATCCAGGACACTGTCCGTTTAGGAAGATCAGGGAAAGATCGTTCCTACAGCTCTAGGCTGGAGACAGGCTCCTCGTTCTAGAAACCGATCCTTTCGTAGAAAACAGCCACAGGAAGAGAGCACACAAGCGCGGGCACCAAATGAAACGTTACGTCCTGTGGCTACTTACTGTAATTACGTCTGCTTCATTCAATTTCGAATTATAATTTTATATGACGGCATCTTAAATGCTTGTTATCTAGTAGACCACTGCACAGGCCGTATACAAATTTATCGTAAAATTTTCTTCACGTAGATTATAATATTTATGAAACAGTACTAACAAGGCCCGATTTCCAGTAAGTTGCTTGTGAACTTCTGGTTTCGTAACACAGTGCTTTCCGAAGTTTCATAGAGGTACACACTGCAAACTGCGCTACTTTGCATTTGATATATTGGAGATTAATTTCCGTTTCCAGAACGGACGGTCGATAATGTATTAAGCTCTTGCCGGTACGCAAGAAGTCACAGGAAA
Source organism: Schistocerca americana (assembly GCF_021461395.2). NCBI lineage: Eukaryota > Metazoa > Arthropoda > Insecta > Orthoptera > Acrididae > Schistocerca > Schistocerca americana. The sequence continues at coordinate 536,148,450 of NC_060130.1, forward strand.
CAGGAAGGCCTCCTTTTTGATCTTGTTATATTTCTTCTTCTTACTCCCAGGGTACCCCTCTTCCACTTTTCATCCCTCCGAAACCTCATTTTCCTTCCTTCTTCTTCCTCCTCCTCTGCCGCACACACACACACACACACACACGAGAGAGAGAGAGAGAGAGAGAGAGAGACGAATTAAGTTACGTATAAGTAAATTATTGTAATTTCCTTTTTACAGGGAGAAATATATATTTAGCAGGCCGCTACTGCTCCGTAAGTACTACACAAATGATCTACTATTTACGTTTATCTTCTGAAATATTAAATTTTAAGGACAATAAAGGTGACAGTTTGGAAAAAAAGAACATACCAAAAAAATACATACATATTTGTCAACAGGGAGCACCCGCGGCATTCTTATTTATACAAACTTGTCCGATATATATTTAGTCTGTTAGCTATAGAATGATATAGTAGATAGTTTTGTAAGAAAATATACACCGATGGCAATATAAGTGAAGCACCCAGAATTCATGGTCGGATGTCATTGTAACTTCGTACACGTACACAACATCGGCTTTTATTTAAATGCTTAGAATCACAACTGTCTGTGACAAGTGGACAGGCAACCAGAGTGCGTTAGTGTTGTTCGTGTTTTTTTTGTTACGAGGACTGGTAGTGTTTGTAAGAGAGGATGAAGTGCGTCGGATTTTGAGTGGCAACAGTCAAGGACCCAAGAATGCCAAGTACTCGTGTGAGACACCGTTGTCGACACCTGACAAGAGTTTGGAAAGAGGGATCATGCAATATCCATGTTTTTTTGGCATACGGATGTGTCAGTGGCCCGAAGTTAGACTGTATGGGAACGTGAGGGCACCCAAATTCGTCGTCAAGGTTACGGTTTCTACAACTGACCACCATCAGGACCGATCACCGTATTGTGAACCAAGCACAAAGTAGTCGCTTGACATCTGATAATGCCGTCCAAGAGCAAGTAATGGACTCCGTGGAACATCCGTGTCATTCTGCACTATTGGCCGGAGACTGGCAGCAGCGGGACTAGGCTATTACTGTCCCATCAGCACCACAACACGAACGGTGGCGTTTGGAGTTGTGCGGTGACCGAGAAAAATTGACTGTTGATGAATGGCGATGCACTGTGCTAAGTGATGAATCGTGGTTCTATACTACCCCGGACGACTATCGCCGACGACTTTGGCGGCGTCCTGGGGAGAGTTCTTTTTCTTCCAATGTTTTTGAGAGGGAGAGCGCCATTACTCCTAGCGCTATGGTGCGATGAGCCGGTGGGTATGACTGCAGCTCACGGCTGGTAGAGACTGAAGGTATACTGACGACGCAACAATACTACGTGGACATGATGCGTCCACTCGTGTTAGTCTCATGCGACAGTGTCTTGGTGCTACGTTTCAACATGACAGTGCTCGTCCGCACACAGCACGGGTGTCTACGAACTGTCAGCGTGATGTTTAGTTACCGTCATGGCCGTCAAGGTCCCCACACTTGCCCCCTACAGAACTTGTGTGAGACCAGTTGGGACATCAATTCAGACCCTGTGCAAGTATCTAGAATACCAAGGATCAGTCACAACAGTTGTGGTCCAACTTATCTCAGGATAAGATGGAATAGTTTTATAACACTCTTGTCGACCGAATCAGTACATGCATCCAGCCCAGAAGTTGCGCAACGTCATACTGATAAGTAAGCTTATACTGCAACGTTTTTGTAAGTTTGACTCGATATTGTAAATCACAGAGCATCTCAACCCGTTAAGTTTCATTTTGTTTCCTCCTCCCCTTACTGGTGCTTTACTTTAAATGACTGAAAATACACACGGCGCTCTTATAATATTCTACAATATTTGTTATTTATTTCACAAATCGGTTTTCGGATGTTACGCCACCATTAGGTACAAAGAGGAAAGTGCGTCGCAGTGAAATTGTTGTAGGATCAAAGATTTTAAACTACAGAGCGTCTCGGTTTCCAAAAAGACAATACCTAATGTTTGACTTCAGACTAAAACGAGAGGAATTATTTCAGTGAAAATGCATTGCAAGATTATTTAGCTTAGATAAAATACGTAAGACATTAACCAATGAGCTTTGTAACCAATTCCAAAAATTGCTCTGAGAAGGAAATTAATTGAACAATAAACTTTGGTGACAGGTTTCAAAGAAATGGCTGAACAAACTTACCTTGTCTTTAACAGGTTCTAAATTACAAACAGGTAAGGTAAACAGGTGAGATTAAGCAGGTAAGTGAAGCAGCTCTGCTTATAAAAAGAAAAAAGAGGTTAACAGAGCAAGTGAAATTATAGTAATTGAAATAAAGGAGGAAATGGGATATGTGAGTGAGGGGGATAATTTACAATATGGCCTGCAAGGGATTATGAGTAGTATTTGCAGTTAGAAGTGGTAAATAAGTGAACTGTATTAGGTATCCAGTGCTAAGCTTCGGCAAATGGGCGTATGTTTACTAATTTCCATTACATATTTAAACACAAGTCCGGTTGCCCCAAGCTTAGCACTCGATGTCCAGGCACCGTTCACTTACTCCCCACTTCTAATTGAAAATACTACTCATAATCCCTTCCAGGCCATGTTGTAAATTATCCCCCTTACTCACATGCCCCATTTCTTCCTTTATTCATTCACTATAATTTAATTTGCTCTGGGTTAATTTTTTTGTAGACGCGTAACTGCTTCCCTTACCTACATAATCTCACTAGTATACCGTATCTGTTTGTAATTTCGTGCCTGTTAAAACCAAGATAATTTTGTTCAGCCTTTCGCTTAGAACCTGTCACCAAAGTTTACTGTTCAATGCATTTCCTTCTCAGAATAATTGTTGTAATTGGTTACATAGTTCATCAGTTACTGTGTTACGTATTTTATCTACGCAAAATGTCTTACATCGTATTTTCACTGAAATAATTCCTCTCGTTTTAGTCTTAAATCCAACATTGTCTTTTTGGAAACTGAGACGCTCTGTAGTTTAAAATATTTGACACTACAACAGTTTCACTGCCACACACTTTTATCTTTGCACTTGATGGTGACGTAAAAGCCGAAAACCGATTTGTGAAATAAATAATAAATATTACAGAGTATTACACTAGTGTTGAGGGTGTTTTCATTTATAATGTATAAAATATTGCACCAGGAATCTACGGAACAATAAGTCAACGCTCCACTTATATGTTGGGTTTTTTACTTGAAAGACACTTCAGTCAATACAATAATAAAAAAAGTTAAGAATACTTCCAAATTACCCAACAGCAGTCACTGTGGACGTCCCTTTAGTGTGAATATCTAGGAAGATTGTAGTGCACATAACGCGAACTCGTTCGTCGCTGTCACTCTGCCGCATCAGGAGCCGTGCAGTCACGGCTTGTAAACAAACGCAATACACCAGAGCTGAGTTCTCGTTAATGCAAAGCTGTCTGTGTGCTTCGTAATGCAGCACAATGCCTCGGAACAGGCTCTCCATGTCACGCCGTATCAAAATCATCACACTGATGGGACAAAACATGAGACAAGTTGACGTTGAGAGTATTGCTCACGTTAATCGAAGTGTTGTCTCCAGACTGTGGAAAAACTTCCTGGAACAGCGTACAATTGCAGATCGACATCGCGAACTCAGTCCATGTAACACTACAGCAGCTCACGACCAGTGTATAACGATATCTGTACGGAGACACCCTACAAAGACAGCGACTACTCTGCGCCACGAGCTTGGAGAAGCCACAGGGATTACAGTAAGTACCCAAACTGTGCACAGCAGACCTCATGGTGGGAGGTTGTATAGCCGAAGACCTCTCAAGACTCCACCACTCCGTCCACATCACGGGGGTGCTCGTGTGAGATGGGCTACAGCACAACATTGGACACCATACCATGTATGGCCGTCGCTCACCACTCGTTCCAGGTGAAGGCAACATGACTGCTGCAGTGTATGAAAACAACATTCTCCGATTCATAGTCAGTGGTTTTGCAGAGCCTGTAGGGGGAGTGTCTACTCTACAGGATGATAACGCCCGACCCCATCGTGCTCGCAGTGTGTGTTGGTATCTGACAGGACGTGGGATCCGAAGAATGGATTGATCAGCGTGCTCAGCGGATACGGATTGCACAGAGCATGCATGGAGCTTGCTCAAAAGAGTGATTTCTAGTCCTCAACATCCTCAATTAACGATTGAATCTCTCAAGAATGCAGCCATTGCGGTGTGAGACAATATATCGTAAAACGCCTGCAATGAGTTGGTACTGAGCATGCCCCGTCGAATTCAAGAGCGCCTGGGGGGTCGTGGAGGACTTACACGCTGTTGAACTGTACACTGAAGACACCATTTTATGTTTTTGATGTCGTGAGACGTTGCAATATTTTGTTTTTTCAGATAATATTCCTTTTTCATTTCACAATCGGTTCAAAGGGAACATACTATAATGTAGTTCTTCTCTGCGGAATGCTCTGTATTATAAAAAAAAATACAGTATAAGACATCTATCTCATTTCAAGATACGAGAACCAATTTTATACTTAACTTTTTTTCATAGGTGTAAAATGAAATAAGGAAGCGTCACATTTGTGAAGTACAAGGACATTTTTCATACCTATATTAGGGTAACTGCTTTTGAGCGACGTATATTCATTTGCTTTCGATTTAGTGAAGAATAAAGATACGTCATACGCTTCAAATTCCGCACTTGGCATGAGAAACAGGATTTACGTCTAGTAGCGGACCTCATCGTATTTGTCAGGTTAAGAGGTTCGAAACTACTTGTTTTAGTCATAATAAAACGGTGTAGACGTTGATACTTTTAAGTGATTGCAACCAGGAATGTTTAAATGAAACATGCACTTTGTTCATCGTAGATCTATTTGTTCTCGTATCTGCATACCTTTTTTATTTGCGTCCTCCTTCTCACGTCATTAATGGGTCCTGTTATTGCGCTACGGATATTTACTACCAGCTGTAGAAAACGTAGGAGCAATACAGCTTTATTTTGAATGATAAATAAACTTAAAAATATTCCACACTTGATAGGAATTTGTTATTGATGTAGTGTCGATCTCTATTACGTAGCATTTCCCAGTACTTCTTAGTCGTAGAATAGCTTCATCTGCAACATCTAAGTGTTTTTGGGAATAGAGAAGTGCTTTCGTCTGCCTATAAGGTAGGGAGTGTTTGGTTAAGGGGAGGGGGAAGGGAAGGGGGTTTAGGGTTGCTGAACGTAATCCTTTAGTTGACATTTCTTGCTCTAACCTGACTGTTTGTGATTTAATTACTCATATTAGCCTTGCAGTAGGTACTGGGAGATGAAAAAGCTTGCACAGGATAGAGTAGCATGGAGAGCTGCATCAAACCAGTCTCAGGACTGAAGACCACAACAACAACAACATTAGCCTTGCAGAGCCACCCAACCGGGGGTATGAATCCCTTGCGCATTTTTAAAACTTTTTATGTGTCCTTAATGTCCTGCCCTTAGAGACAACAGTCTGTTAAAATCTCACAACAATAATAGTACGATATCGTCCGTCACCTTTTTCAAGTGAAACACAGGGAAAAGAAATTAATGTTGTCAGATCATCAGTTCAATCACTGAACTGTCTAATGAACGTTTGCCCCTTACACCTGAGGCGCCTGCCACCATACCGACAGATTACGGTACAACTACTATCGATTTGTTGCAAGCATGTTTCACAGATGCAAAGTTCATTTTTAATTAAGAAGGATGACATTAAGGGACTGTTTGGAATACTCATCTTGTGATACTAAAACTAAAAGTTTTGCGATGCAGTGAGAAACTCTCCTTAGTAGAATAAAAGGTCGATACCAACGGTACCGGAAGTGAGACTGACATCTCAGGGAGATTTTACAGCAGCGCGTTACCGCCGTCCACGTCCGCCGACAGGCGGCAGGATCAATAGTGACAACTCCCAGCGGACTTCATGGTCCTCGCTGGCGAAAAACGAGAGGCCGACAGGGTTCAGTCGACTGAACGGAAACGACGCTCTCGTCTTGCCGGCTATTCTGCTCGTGGTACACAATGGCTGACTGGCTGACTCGGCTAAGATATCGTGGGAAGACAAAGTGCACGAGGACATACGTGTCGTATTTAGATCGTAATTTTGCACTTGTGCAGGACAATTATGTGTATAGTACCAAGACCTGCTTAAAATAAGAAGTTTTCAGACACACTTGAATTTTCGACAGTTCCTAGGTAGTATCACACTGAATGTTTTGCTTTTATTAAAGCATTACATATTGTATTTGAAAAGGTCCATCCCGATACAGAGATCAAATTTCTACTATCCACTTGTTCCTCTAATTGTTTGTAGAACTGTATTAACTCCCTCGAATTGTGTTTACTCCCTGTGGTAGCTTTTTCTCTATCTACTAATACAACGTTTTTCACAATATTCAACTAACTCAATAATACACTGATAATTAAAGTAAAAGAATATCCCCTCACTTTCCTCCAACGAGCATACCTCCATGTTCTGGTTGGAGAAAGTTAAAATCAAGCTTGCCTCGCAGGTTCTTTTCCGCTTTATTAGTACAATACGTGTGGCCTGTTCATTATCATACACGCAACAATTCTTAGACGTTATTTTCTGTCTTACGTCGTGGACAGTGAAGACGTGAGCATTTTGATAGCTGCGTATTCAGTTGATCCACTGCCAATGTTCACTTGACAAATCAGTATTTTTACGGGCGCAGGATTATCAGTACTTGTATATGTTAGTGTCGCCAGAAAAAAAATATTTTTATTGTCAAAGAAAGCATTTTAGGCGTTACTGTCGGTGAAATTTCCTGGAATCTTCTCGCCTTAATCATTTCAACACACATCACATGGCTTCAACAGTAAGAATCCTTTTCCTCTTCGTTACTAGAGTTTGTCACTGTATGGCATAAATTATTACCACCATTTATCTACCTTCAAATTTTTGTTCTACTGCTTTCATAACGAAATCGTCAACATTTGTACCTATTTCATCTAGCAACTTCATTGTAATATTAATGGCGTTTGCTGCGATTAGTGATTTTATACAGTAACACCGTCCTGCTTGCACTGATCATTCATATTAACATCAGTTTCTTCCTAAAAAGTTTATAATGTCAGTAAGGTTTTCTTTATTTGGCTCTCAAACTTATCCCACTGAGTCTATGTCTTTGTCCGTAGTTTTAGTACAGTTGAAGCGGGCAGCCCTAACTCCACCTGTGATTACATGTCACGCTCGCTCCACTAGTAGTGTTCCGTTTTCTCCTTTCTATACTCCCACGACTTTTCTAATTCATCGAGCTTGTACACAGGGTGTTTCACAGTTCCTATTACAAATTTACAGATATTGCAGTCGGGACTTAGTAGATGAAGTGTTGAACAGGAAACAATGTCTACTTTCTGATGTAAAATAAGATTGAAGATTGGATCGCTTTCAAATCTCCCTCCTCACGATGTACACGCTGACCTTTGTGCTCTGCAGGAACCAATGGCATTGGCAATGTTTCGAGTGTTCGTTGTCGGGTTCTATTCTGCGTAACGAATACCGTCCTCTTCAAAGTTTAGAGTGCAGGGCGTTCGTGGAACACCACGGTCAACCCTGCTAGTAGCGAAATTAATATTTTCTCGCAGCAGCTTTTTAGTCTGGTGAAAATGTGATGTCATAACTTCAACAGGGACTGATGCGGTGCCCTCTTCTCAGTTTGTGTACGTTCCGTGAAGAGGAGACTCGAAGATAATCCGATCTTAAAACTTATTTTATATCGAAACGATACATTTCCGGTTATGGATTCCTTAACTCCATCTACTATGTCCCCTCTACAACTCTCTTGGGGACACCGCCTTACGGTACGTATCTTCAGTGCCAGGCTGAAGTGTTTGCGTGCTATCATGACGCCGGGACTTATGCGAGAGGTAGCGTACCTCCTGGTAGGGACACCAAAGCCGGAGAGGCTTTAGCTCAGGGGCCTGACGAAGAGCGAATAGTGTTCCACGCCCTAGGGAAGGGGAGAAGAGACATTACTGACCATCTAGCAAAAATGTCATGTTCTTAGGCTAAAAGGTGGCATCCCACAAAGTACTCCGCGACTGCGGACTGACAACCAGCAACCCATAAAACACATTGTTAATGAACTTCAAGAAGAAAGAGCCGGACGGACAATTAGGTGGCCAGTTTTCGATTAGAATTGACTACGAGAATGGGATTTTGGAACGTATGGACCATTTGCGAGAGTGAAAAACTACAACAAGCCGTTGAACAACTAAAAACCAGACTTAAGGGAGCTCGTTGGTAAACCGAATGTAGATAATGATCATATGAATGGTGCTGGTATAATGCTAAACAAAACGGCGAAGAGTAGTCCTCTGGAATGGGAACCAGTATCTGACATAATTATGACTACGTTGTTTAAATTTCGGGTACGGAATGTAGGTATTATTCATCACTAAGTTCCAACTTAAGAAGCAGAGACGATCAACTCAATGGACTAGAAGCAGCAATGAAAGCTGCTAAACGAGGTATTGTCGTTTGAAGGGAGACGTCAATGAGAAAGTGGGTGTAGAAAATTCCGGGATGGAGCTCACAGTGGGAAGACACGGAGTTAGAGAACCTAACGCAAATGGTGATTTCTTTATTGAGTTTGTGCAGACAATGAACTAGCCGTAGGAGGAATGCTGTTTACGCACAAAAATATCGGAAAATCTCGTGGTGTCATCGACCCACAGTAAGCAGAATCCGATTGACGACTTTCTGATAAGTTGGAAATGAAAAAGATTGCCGGCCGGGATGGCCGAGCGGCTCTAGTCGCTACAGTCTGGAAGCGCGCGACCGCTACGGTCGCAGGTTCGAATCCTGCCTCTGGAATGGATGTGTATGATGTCCTTATGTTAGTTAGGTTTAAGTAGTTCTAAGTTCTAGGGGACTGATGACCTTAGCAGTTAAGTCCCATAGTGCTCAGAGCCATCAGGACCATTTTTGAAAAAGATCGTTGCTAGATGTTATGAATTAAAGGGGAGCTGATATAGGCAGTGCCCACCATTTGATGCCAAATAAAGTGCACTTAAGCATGTTAGCTACAAAGAAAATATTTGACGTTTACAAGAAGTGGTTTGATACCTCAAAGCTAAAGGACCCTCAAGTCAAACAGGAATTTAAAGTAGAAACGCGAAATAGGTATGGAGCACTAAAAATGATGGAGTGGCAGACGACGAAGGAATCTTAATGAATATCCATGTGTGAGGCGATTTCATCATTTAGCCGCGCGATCTGAGGTGCCTTGTCACAGTTCGTGCGGATCCCGCTGGAGGAGGTTCGAGCCCCCCTCGGACATAGGTGTGTGTGTGTTGTCCTTTGCCGCGCGTGATTAGCCGAGCGGTCTACGGCGCTGCACTCGTGGACTGAGCGGCTGATCCCGGCGGAGGTTCGAGTCCTCCCTCGGGCATGGGTGTGTGTGTTTGTGCTTAGGATAATTTAGGTTAAGTAGTGTGTAAGCTTAGGGACTGATGACCTTAGCAGTTAAGTCCCATAAGATTTCACACACATATGAACATATATATGTTGTCCTTAGCGTATGTTAGTTTAAGTTAGATTAAGTAGTGAGTAAGTCTAGGGATTCATGATCTCAGCCTTTGGTCCCATAGGAACTTACCACAAATTTCTTCATTTCATTTTCCGCCGCCTGTAGCCCCACGTCACGTGCTTCCATTTAAATCTCGTGTTAGTATACAGCATACAGCTCAGATCAGTGTCTCTGCGTTGACAAATTTCAGGAGAGAAATTTATTTCTGTCTTAAGTGCTAGCGGATCTTCCAATCTTAGGATGTATTGAGTGCTCCACACAGCAGATTTCTTTGTTTTTTGTTCTCTCGTTTCTATTTTGCCTACGTTCCTACCTCAGTAGCGCCACAGTTGTTTGGTTTCTCTTTGCGGGCCTCTGTTTTTACTCCTTATTTACTCGTCCCTACTTGTTTTGTATTCTTGAGATCGTATTCAGTTTTGTTTTTCTACTCAGTACAATAAGGATAGCGACTGTGCTAGATGCTATGAATTAAAGGGGAGCTGATATAGGCAGTGCCCACCATTTGAAGCCAAATAAAGTGCACTGACACAAGGAGAACTGGCTGTTGTCTGTAAACAGCTGGAAGCTGCGCTGGCCATGGTCAACAGGCATCTGGTCAATGCTCAAAGCTGAAGCGACATCGAGGCGCTGGTGACGATACCTGCGACACCTTGACGCCATTGGAATCTCCTGGTCACCTGGTTGTCAACGCGGCCTCCGATATGCAACGCATGACCTGTGGGCGCTAGCGCTAACTAGAGTGTGTGGCGGACGATGGTGGGTTCGCGTGTCATCGGACGTAAGGCAAAAGAGGGAACGGCCCCACGGTTGGCTCCTTACGCCTTAACAACACGTACGAGGCTCTTCCCAGTACATCTACATCTACATCTACATCTATACTCCGCGAGCCACCTTACGGTGTGTGGCGGAGGGTACTTATTGTACCACTATCTGATCCCCCCTTCCCTGTTCCATTCACGAATTGTGCGTGGGAAGAACGACTGCTTGTAAGTCTCCGTATTTGCTCTAATTTCTCGGATCTTTTCGTTGTGATCATTACGCGAGATATATGTGGGCGGTAGTAATATGTTGCCCATCTCTTCCCGGAATGTGCTCCCTCGTAATTTCGATAATAAACCTCTCCGTATTGCGTAACGCCTTTCTTGAAGTGTCCGCCACTGGAGCTTGTTCAGCATCTCCGTAACGCTCTCGCGCTGACTAAATGTCCCCATGACGAATAGCGCTGCTTTTCGCTGGATCATGTCTATCTCTTCTATTAATCCAACCTGGTAAGGGTCCCATACTGATGAGCAATACTCAAGAATCGGACGAACAAGGGTTTTGTAAGCTACTTCTTTCGTCGATGAGTCACATTTTCTTAGAATTCTTCCTGTGAATCTCAACCTGGCGCCTGCTTTTCCCACTATTTGTTTTATGTGATCATTCCACTTCAGATCGCTCCGGATAGTAGCTCCTAAGTATTTTACGGTCGTTACCGCTTCCAATGACTTACCATCTATGGCATAATCGTACTGGAATGGATTTCTGCCCCTATGTATGCGCATTATATTACATTTATCTACGTTTAGGGAAAGCTGCCAGCTGTCGCACCATGCATTAATCCTCTGCAGGTCCTCCTGGAGTACGTACGAGTCTTCTGATGTTGCTACTTTCTTGTAGACAACCGTGTCATCTGCAAATAGCCTCACGGAGCTACCGATGTTGTCAACTAAGTCATTTATGTATATTGTAAACAATAAAGGTCCTATCACGCTTCCCTGCGGTACTCCCGAAATTACCTCTACATCTCCAGATTTTGAACCGTTAAGAATGACATGTTGTGTTCTTTCTTCTAGGAAATCCTGAATCCAATCACAAGCCTGGTCCGATATTCCGTAAGCTCGTATTTTTTTCACTAAACGTAAGTGCGGAACCGTATCAAATGCCTTCCTGAAGTCCAGGAATACGGCATCAATCTGCTCGCCAGTGTCTACGGCACTGTGAATTTCTTGGGCAAATAGGGCGAGCTGAGTTTCACATGATCTCTGTTTGCGGAATCCATGTTGGTTATGATGAAGGAGATTTGTATTATCTAAGAACGTCATAATACGAAAACACAAAACATGTTCCATTATTCTACAACAGATTGACGTAAGCGAAATAGGCCTATAATTATTCGCATCTGATATATGACCCTTCTTGAAGATGGGAACGACCTGCGCTTTCTTCCAGTCGCTAGGTACTTTACGTTCTTCCAGCGATTGATAATACTTCCGCACCAGCTCGAGGTGCCTCTCCTGTTGGGTCAGCGGCCGATTTTTCTGACCAGCCCAGACAAGTGCAGAGGGCAAGTATGCTAGTCATTGGGAGCTACAACGTTAGACAGGTAATGCAGCCCCTTAGGGACATAGCATGCAGGGAGGGAAAAATGCCAGTGCGCACTTGGTATGTTTGCTGGAGGGTCTCGTCCATAACGTGGAAGAGACCATTCTTGTGTCTATCTAGCACACTTGATGCTAGCAACTGCAAATAGTGGCTCATGCCGGCACGAATGACGCCTGCCACTTGGTTTCGGAGGCCATCCTCGGCTCGTTTCCACTGATAGCTCAGTTGGTCAAGGCAACTAGCATCGCACGTGGGGTGCAGTCTAAGCATGTAGCATCACACCTAGGGTCGATTGAGGTTCTCTGGTTTGAAGCTGAGTGGAAAGTCTAAACCAGAGGCTCAGACGACTCGGCGGTGGTATACACGCGAAGTTCTCGACCTCCTTGGTCGGGTGAAGAATTATAACTGTCGCATTAATAGTTCAGGTTTGCATTACACTCAGGAAGTGGCTACTTAGGTAACGGGATACGTGTGGTGTGCAGATGGCTCTTTTTTTGGGTTGAACTGTGGAAGCAGAAGTATCCTGATCCTCCAGAATGGATAAAAATTGAGGAAGAATTACCATATGGTCGTGAAGAAGGATGATGTACGTGGACGTCCTTACACAGACTGCGCAAAGGCGTTGCAGGTTTCAAGGACAACCTCAAGAAGTGGGGCTTCGTGGAAGATGGAGACTCACTGTGCGAATGTGGGGAGGAACAAATTTCTAATCATCGCATGAAGTGCCATCTTTGTCCGGATTCGTGTACAGGGTTGGAAATTGCACTGACTAAAAGCAATGCCTTCAGTCTAGCCATATATTGGTCACAGCTTGTATGACTATTGTACGTAGTGTAAATATTTGATTACGTCCATGTCTGTTCTGTGTAGTGTGTTCCATCCTTCTGTTTTAATTTCTTTGTTTATAAATTGTCAGTTCATTAATTTGACCAAGTATAATTCATAGTCTCTGTATTCAGTATCGGCTGATTAGGTACTTCAGCTACGAATAAACGGTAAAGAAGATCTATGTATGGGGCATGTAGGGCAAGTCTTCAATTATCATTTTTCTCATGGCTGAGACTGCTATTTCTTGATGTGGTGGTTTCATTACTATAAAATCACTAATTTCATGGGAGGTCAAGAGAAAACGACACTTTAATATTATACATTACGGATGTGAGCTGACGTCATATGGTCCGGTGTGTTTTTATTCCATTTTATTTTGTGAACTCCGCAGTTGACTCGGTAGACTTTTTAGCGTTTTAACATCATGAGCATCTGAGTTTTACAAGCTGATGATGAGTGCATTGTCTCTCACAACGCATTGTTGAGTTGTGTGTAGAACAAAAATTATGGTTCAATGCTACTAATTATTACTGTATAAAGCGACCCTGTTTCAGCATTTTCTGATTGTGCTTCAGGGTGGCACCTTGTTGAATTTGTAATATACACTCCTGGAAATTGAAATAAGAACACCGTGAATTCATTGTCCCAAGAGGGGGAAACTTTGTTGACACATTCCTGGGGTCAGATACATCACATGATCACACTGACAGAACCACAGGCACATAGACACAGGCAACAGAGCATGCACAATGTCGGCACTAGTACAGTGTATATCCACCTTTCGCAGCAATGCAGGCTGCTATTCTCCCATGGAGACGATCGTAGAGATGCTGGATGTAGTCCTGTGGAACGGCTTGCCATGCCATTTCCACCTGGCGCCTCAGTTGGACCAGCGTTCGTGCTGGACGTGCAGACCGCGTGAGACGACGCTTCATCCAGTCCCAAACATGCTCAATGGGGGACAGATCCGGAGATCTTGCTGGCCAGGGTAGTTGACTTACACCTTCTAGAGCACGTTGGGTGGCACGGGATACATGCGGACGTGCATTGTCCTGTTGGAACAGCAAGTTCCCTTGCCGGTCTAGGAATGGTAGAACGATGGGTTCGATGACGGTTTGGATGTACCGTGCACTATTCAGTGTCCCCTCGACGATCACCAGTGGTGTACGGCCAGTGTAGGAGATCGCTCCCCACACCATGATGCCGGGTGTTGGCCCTGTGTGCCTCGGTCGTATGCAGTCCTGATTGTGGCGCTCACCTGCACGGCGCCAAACACGCATACGACCATCATTGGCACCAAGGCAGAAGCGACTCTCATCGCTGAAGACGACACGTCTCCATTCGTCCCTCCATTCACGCCTGTCGCGACACCACTGGAGGCGGGCTGCACGATGTTGGGGCGTGAGCGGAAGACGGCCTAACGGTGTGCGGGACCGTAGCCCAGCTTCATGGAGACGGTTGCGGATGGTCCTCGCCGATACCCCAGGAGCAACAGTGTCCCTAATTTGCTGGGAAGTGGCGGTGCGGTCCCCTACGGCACTGCGTAGGATCCTACGGTCTTGGCGTGCATCCGTGCGTCGCTGCGGTCCGGTCCCAGGTCGACGGGCACGTGCACCTTCCACCGACCACTGGCGACAACATCGATGTACTGTGGAGACCTCACGCCCCACGTGTTGAGCAATTCGGCGGTACGTCCACCCGGCCTCCCGCATGCCCACTATACGCCCTCGCTCAAAAGTCCGTCAACTGCACATACGGTTCACGTCCACGCTGTCGCGGCATGCTACCAGTGTTAAAGACTGCGATGGAGCTCCGTATGCCACGGCAAACTGGCTGACACTGACGGCGGCGGTGCACAAATGCTGCGCAGCTAGCGCCATTCGACGGCCAACACCGCGGTTCCTGGTGTGTCCGCTGTGCCGTGCGTGTGATCATTGCTTGTACAGCCCTCTCGCAGTGTCCGGAGCAAGTATGGTGGGTCTGACACACCGGTGTCAATGTGTTCTGTTTTCCATTTCCAGGAGTGTATTATTTCTGTTAAGAAATTCTAGGTACTTATCGAGGTATTTCTGTTCATACATGATAACAATAGAAGTGTCTATGTCTGTTTTCGGTATCAGTGCTTTGTTCTCTTTGAGTTTCAATTTTATCTCCTTACGTGTATTCACAAATGGTTCAAATGGCTCTGAGCGCTATGGGACATAACATCTGAGGTCATCAGTACCCTAGAACGTAGAACTACTTAAACCTAACTAACCTAAGGACATCACTCACATCCATGCCCAAGGCAGGGTTCGAACCTGCGACCGTAGCGGGCGCGCGGTTCCAGACTGAAGCGCCTAGAACCGCTCGGCCACACCGACCGGCCGTGTATTCACACGATTGATTAAATTTAGCAGTCGTTCAGTAACGTAGTTTGTCTTAGGGGACAATGCCACGTTTGGTCGTAAAGCTTAAGTTTAGCAGCTCCAGGTGCAGTTTTCTGCAGACCACATGGGTTCAGGATAAGTTTCAGATCTTTATTTAAAAACTTAATTTATTTGTTACGAACGTTAATATCAGTTTCATTTAATACTCTATCTTAATATTTGTAAACTTATCTAGAACAAGTTCGTGCATTTCGATCATCTTTTCATGGTGTTAAGGATGTGAGTTTCATGTCGTGTCAGTCTTATATTCTTATCTCCCCTTTACTGACGATGAAATCAGCATTATTTACCACGTGCTGTAACCTCACGTGCAAAAAAAACTCCAGACTGTGCTTATGATTCATGGAGCTCATATTTTGGTAGCCACACTTACGAACAGGAAGAAAAAATTCCGAGTGTTAAGAGCAAATGTTGGACGTAATGTATGTTTTATGTAATCATCTAAACGTGCTCCTTCCGTATATTCGTGTGAAATCATCTGAAACTGGTAAAGAGCAATAAAATAAATTTGTTTACAAAAATAGTGACTGTACGCTAAAATATCTTCTACATTAATACACGACACAGTCGTGGTGTTCCTTCACCCGTTATGGAAAAAAACCGCAAACGCATTTACAAAGTTTTTGATAAGTTGCAAGTTACACTGAGTAGGTTGGCCGAACCAGTCACAAAGGCAACGCTAGATACTATTACGATTAGAAAAAGTAACAGAGAACTCAACATCTATAAAGCTGTCGAGATATGACTTATGACATGTCCTCAAAGCTTCACTTCAGCCACTGTCTTTCTTCAACTTTCCAACCTTCACAGACGTTCTCCTGGAGACTTCGTTGGGATACCACTCCTGCAAGAAAAGATAGTGGCGGAGGAAGTGGCTTGGCCACAGTCTATAGCCAAGCCGCTGAAACTTTGCACCTGACTTACGAATTTCAAGTTGGTAGTGTAACAATATAAGTAGTGGTCAACGAGAGGCGCGTGACGTACCTTGACGACCGAGCCCCCGCGTTGCAAGTTTTGTTTGCTGTGAACATTGTGTGCGTTGTGTATTGTTTGTACGGCGTACTTGCGTAGTAATGTGTTTTGTTTCGCTGGGATTTAGAAAGTTCTGATACTTGGAAAATGCCACCGGAGAGATTTAGTTCGTTAGTGACAATCCTTGGCGTCGACGTGTGGCGCTAAACATCTAGGCACTGGTGTTACTGCGGAGAACTCGTGAGATTTACGAGCAGGAGAAACAATATGACAGCCATCAGCTCCTGCCGCTGAAGTTATGGAACAAACATAAAAATCTGTTGGAATTCGTGCAGGAGCAGCACTAAGGAAGCGAGCGTTACTGCAGAAGCTGAAAGGTGTATAACCGTTCCGAGCCGTGTATATCAATGCATTTTTAATATGAAAACATGGACCACCAAAGAACTGATGAGTGTTTAAGGAACCTTTTAAAACAGGGTCCTGTCTCCACAAAAACTATAATGGGCAATGCTCAATATCGTTCCGTGATAGTAAACAAAGTCATACCACAAACGATCGCAAAGAAGTTACGGTGCACTGGTTCCCGACGCGAAATATTACTGGGAATATGAGTAGGACGAAGCTCCTTTTATATTCAGTCGTTGAAGAAGATAAATCTATGATGTCTACATATGTAGTAGAGTAGACAATATTGCCAAGGAGCAGCATCATACTGTAGTAAGGCTGTAGCCATATCACTGCCATTTCAGTTCTACTGAGTTAGTATGAAGTGATGTGAAGACGTACATAAGGATCAATAACAAGTCCTTTACAATTACAGAAAAGCTGATAAGTGAAGCTCTTGCGACTGTGGGTGCAGCCTTGTGGAGGAAACAGGTCGAGCACCTCGAAATAATTACTCAAGCAACACAGACAATGAACAGCTAATGATGTGTCTTGGTGATGATGACGATGAAGACTGTGTTGGTGATTAAAACAGTGACGATGGGAAGCTGGATGGAGCTGCGCCATTGTCTCCCTATAGTGATGAGTGAAACGCTACAAATTTCGGTTATTTATTGCATCACTGTGATTATAAAACGTAGAGTATGTACCGTATTGTTTTCACGGTATCAGTTGCCATAAAACGTTTCATTTCTGTATTTCTTTGCTCCATTATCGAATGCGTGTGCTTTGTTATGCTTAAATAATCTACATTATTATGTGGTTGTTTATTTTCTGTTATTGTGATACCAACTCAAGAAAGAATTTTTATATACACTTTTATTGCTCAATAGCTTGCATTTACGACATGGAATGGAAAACTGCATCGGCTCTTATGACTTGCGTATAGAGAATGCTGCTGCAACATCGCTATTGCTTTGTAGCCACTTGGCATGACGTGAATGGTGAAGTGCATTGTTTCACAGGAGCAGGTGTAAGGGTTCTGCTGCAGAGTGAATCTTCCACTCCGCAGCAGACAACGTAGTTTTCAAACTTCCTGACTTTTGACTGGACAAGGATTCAAACTTTTGTTCGATTGAGTGTCTTATATTTTAGATCAGCCTACAGTCAAACCAGTGTGTACTAGAAGAATGTCTGCGTTGTCAACTAGCTACGCTGTATAATTCACTATTGAGATTATCGCAAACGCAGCAACTTTCACTATGTCCAAGTTGTAATACTACGCCACAGTATTTCATCACATACAACGAGTTTATAATATTCCTTCGGAAGTATTATTTAAAGACGCTGATTTTTGTAAAAATAATACCTAATAAATTTTCCACAGCTTTTGGTTCTTAGTTTGATACGGCTGTATCTCGTTTAATTTAGCACTAAAATATATTCGTAGATGAGCCAAAACATTACGACCACCTGTTTAATATCGTGTAGTCTACCTATAGAACACAGTATGGCTGTGATTCTGAGTGGCATGAATTTAGTTCCTTGGTAGATTTCTGAGATATGTGGCATCAGACATCTACACACAGGTCACGCAGTTCTCATTAAATACTGGCCGGTGATTTGCAGGTGTGAAGCTGCCACCCAGTAGCATCCCAGATGTTGTCCCATTTTGTTCAGATTAGGGGAATTTGGTGGAGAATTTATCGACGTAAGTTCCGTACCATGCTCCCCAAACCACTGCATCGTGATTCTGCTCTAGTGATACGGGTAGTTATTCTGCTGGAAGGTGCCATCGTCGTTGGGGAAGACATAGAGCCTTGTTGGCTGCAGAAGGTTCGAAATAATGTTGACGGGTCACAGCTATCATGGTGCCTTCGATTTCTACCACAGGTCCTATGAAAGCTTTTGTGAATGTTACTTGTGGCATAACACTGCCCTCACAGGCATGTGTCCGTGGCACGGTACAGGTTTTGAGCAGTCGCTGACCTTGATGAGGTCGTATGCAGACACGATCATCGACTTCGTGTAACAAGTAACATGATTAATCCGCCCAGGCAACACGTTTCGATCGATCCACGGTTCAATCTCCATGATGCCGTGCCCACTGCAGTTGTAATTCACTATTTTGTTGGGTCAGCATGCTAACAGGTAGGGATGTTCTGTTGTGGAGCCTATTGATCAACAATATACACTGAACCAAATGCTTCGAAACACATGTGCTTGAGTCAGGATTGTACCCTGTAGTCATATCCACCCACGGATGGCCACCTATCCTGCTTTACAGAGCAAGCAAGCTTCCGACCTCCACGTCTTGCTATGTGGTGCGAACGGCAAATACCTTATCGCCTACTCGTGGTTTCGCCGTCTTTCAGTCATTTCCCACAGATACTCACGAATGCAACAAGCGAACTGCCGACCATCCGTCGTTTCCGAGATGCTCGTTCCCTGGCGCTGGACCATAATAATCTGCCCTGCGTCAGAGTGGCTTATGTCAGTAAATTTCGCCATTTTCTGCCGTATCGTCGCTGGAGTGACGAAGAGGAGAGTAAAGTTTAACGTCCCGTCGACACTGAGGTCATTAGAGACGGAGCATAAGCTCACATTAGGGAAGGATGGGGAAAGAGATCTGCTGTGCCCTTTCAAAGGAACCATCCCGGCATTTGCCTGAAGTGATTTAGGGAAATGACGGAAAACCTAAACCAGGATAGCCGGACGAGGGTTTGAATCGTCGTCCTCTCGAATGCGAGTCCAGTGTGCTAACCGTTGTGCACCTCGCTCGGCGTCGCTGGAACGATTTCAATTCATCTCTGCTCCGTTTATATACTTTAATTACCGGAATATGCACCTGGTGGCCCTTCCATGAGAAACATGACCACATCATAACACCACCGCCCGCATGTTTTACAGTTGACACTACACACGCTGGCAGATGACGTTCACCGGGCATTCGCCATACCCACACCCTGCCACCGGACTGCCACATTGTGTACCGTGTTTCGCCACTCCACACAACGTTTTTCACTGTCCAGTCGTCCAATGTTTAGGTTCCTTACAGAAAGCGAGGCATCGTTTGCCCTTTACCGGCGTGATGTGTGGCTTATGAGCAGCCACCCTACCATGAAATCCAAGTTTTCTCACCTCCCTCCTAAATGTCATAGTACTTGCGGTGGATGCTGATGCAGTTTGGAATTCCTGTGTGATGGTCTGGATGGGTGTCTGCCTATTACACATTACGATCGTCTTCAACTGTCGGCGGTTTCTGTCGGTCAACAGCCGCGGTCGACCTGTACGCTTTTGTACTGTACGTGTCCCTTCACGTTTCCACTTCACTATCACATCCGAAACAGTGGACCTAGGTATGTTTACAAGTGTGGAAGCCTTGTGTACAGGCATATGACGCAAGTGACACCCAATCACTTGACCACGTTCGAAGTCCGTGAGATCCGCGGGGCGCCCCATTCTGCTCTCTCACGATGTCTAATGACTACTGAGGATGCTGATGTGGAGTACCTGGCAGTTGGTGGCAGAAAAATGCATCTAATATGAATAAAACGTGTGTTTTATGGAATGTCTTAATACTTTTGATCACATAGTGTAAATACAGAAACATAGGCAGGTCCCACCCTGTGGGATTAGGCAAACTCATTTGGCGGGTCTGCGAGATATTATTCAAGCAAATAACCAATATTACGGCGGCAGCGAAAAACCGTGTGAAAATTGAGAATGTGTCAGGACTAGTTGCCAGTACCTAATTCAACACTTTTTCTTAGACAAAGCACATTGGGAAGCTCACATTCCTGAGGAAGAGGAGGAGAAAGAGATTCATGCTTTATGTCCCATCGACAACGACGTCATTAGAATGGAGCACAAGCTCGGCTTAGGGAAGGACGGGAAAAGAAATCTGCCGTGCCCTTTCAAAGGAACCATCCTGGCATTTCCATGATGCGATTTAGGGCAATCACGGACAACCTAAATCAGGATGGCTGGACGCGGGTTTGAAGCACCGTCCTACCAAATGCGAGTCCAGTGTGCTAGTCACTGCGTCACCTCTCTCGGTGCTTCCATTTCGACGTTGTTCACTACTTAAAATGCATTATCAAGAACTTAGGAACATCCCTTATGGAGGACGAATTACTAGGGTATTGCTGCAAAGTTATTACAATCATCAGATTTAATAAAACTGTAATTTTGTATGGACCAAAGGTAAGAAATCCGTCTCCAATTTGTGTTGTAACATTTAGATCACAGCGTCACCAACATCTGTTTGTATTCATGGAGATCACTGCGGAATGGACGTGTATGTACCATCTGGCTTACAACGTTATAATTGTTTGCTGTATCGATATGGTAACAAACAGTGCAGAAGTAACACTAAAAAACACTCGTTCGACCTACACTTGAGTATGGCTCATCAGTGTGAGATATGTACCAGGTCGGGTTGACAGAGGAGATAGAGAAGATCCAAAGAAGAGCGGCACGTTTCGTCACAGGGTTATTTGGTAAGCGTGATAGCTTTACGGATATGTTTAGCAAACTCAAGTGGCAGACTCTGCAAGAGAGGTACTCTGCATCGCAGTGTAGCTTGCTGTCCTGGTTTCGAGAGGGTGCGTTTCTGGATTAGGTATCGAATATATTGCTTCCCCCTACTTATACCTCCCGAGGAGATCACGAATGTAAAATTAGAGAGATTCGAGCGCGCACGGAGGCTTTCCGGCAGTCGTTCTTCTCGCGAACCATACGCAACTGGAACAGGAAAGGGAGGTAAAGACAGTGGCGTGTAAAGTGCACTCCACCACATAGCGTTGGGTGGCTTATCGGGTATAAATGTAGATGTAGATGTAGATGTAGAGGTGTGGGGCTGTGCAGAGCCACACAGAAGTGATGCCTGTGGGAGGACCAATCAAAAAACCTGTGTCAGCTGTACCTGTAATCACAGTGCCCAATCCCGAACCTCCCTGATCTATCTTAAACACACGGAAACTAAAACATTATGTCGGTCAATAATATTACCATTGGAGAAGCAGGAGGTGAATTTGAAAATACGCCTTATGCGAATACAATTACTTGTGCAGCAAACACGAGATGGGATACAGATTTCCCACCCCTCCTGACTCAACAGCAGCTCATTGCATCTGTTAGCACTGACACCTACGATCCACAGCAGTAGTGGAACAAAGAGAGCGTCGCCCCGCATTGCATTGTTGCCAAATTTATTCAAGATGACAGTGACAGATGTGGCAACATCGCGATGATGCTATGACAGGAAGTTCTAATTTCGGCGGGAAAATAGGTCAATTGGGCTACCTCTACTAACCTAAGTCATCCAGTCACCACCTTTTCCTTGGAAGTGGCAGGAAAAGGACTCAATCTGTGCTGGGATACTGGATAGGATGGATGTAAGTCTTTATTTTGCATACATTGTTTATTTAAACAAATTGAGTAATTATAGGCAGTAGCTCCTTCCAGTGTGTTCACCATGAGGTCCGGAGTCCAGCTGTCCTAGTTCACGATACTCCCACCAGTCGGTGCTGTCATCCCTCCCCCCTCTCCCCTCCCATGATGTAGTCCAAGATGGCGGTCCAGAGAAAAAGAGTGGGAACCAATAGGAACTCTGACTCCAATCAAGTGTTAGAGTTCACCCAGTAGGATGACAGCATCTGTTAACATCATTGGAGGGGTATAGGGCACGCTTAGCAGCTCTGTGACCTTAGTCTCGCTTGGTCAGCCAACAGAAGCACCAGCATAAGAAGAAGAAGGAGAAGAAGAAGAAGAATAAGAACCATGAAGCATTAACAGCAGTAGTGATCCAGCACAGTCCTACTGAACAGGAAGAAATGGAAAAGTATGTACCCCATATCACATATTTGTCTGCAGTTAGCATTATTATTACTGTTTTTTTCGGGTCTAGGTCCATATGTAATGATTCCTCCTCTTTGTTCAGCAATAGCCCTCGACACATCCAAGCCTACAGGGTCGAGTGCCCGCACGTTGACCTCTGCCACCTCCGGACCTGCAGCAACCTCAACTGCCATCTTCTCGAGACCTTCACTGGCCCCTGGACTTCTGTCAGCAACAACATCCAGCATGTCTGAACGTATAGTGATCATGTGGGATCCTGTGGTGCACATAGCCCAGTTGCTGGAGAAGAACAAGGAGCTGTTATTGTCTATCCGACTCATCAGTTACGTGATGAGGACACAAAGTCTGTTCCCAGTACATCGAATGATGCTGGTGGTCCTAAACAACAGCAAGATGGAGGACGGTACTAGTTACTGACGTACGACCGATCCCAGCAGAATATCCCTGTGTTAGTGCAAGCACAGGGTGCAGATGCTGTGGATAAGAAGGCATCAAGTGTACCCTTGTTTTTCTGTTCTTCGTAAAATTTAACTCCTGGTGGGACGAAACGTGTAAATGTGGGAATGAAAGCACATTATTACTGGGGCTTGCATGTGAGAAAACAGAAAATGCCTCGAAGGGTTTTAATGTGCCTGTTTCTGAGTTCGACTGGGACAAAATATGTCGTGCAGAGCGCTACATTAATCAGCAGGTGATTAAGAGTATTATACAACTCGTGGCCCCCCCCCCCCCCCAGATGTTTGTCTTACTGGTTGACACTATCTATTACAACAGCGTACGATGTTTCTCCACTATGTGTGAAATTGGAGCACAAGCGTGTTTATCTATGGCACGCCTTAGTTATACGGTCTGGATACTGTACTACGCCTTGCACTGGAGAGACTGAGTCACTGGTTGCCGAGCTTACACTTCATATACAATGATGTTGTAAATTTCCTACGTGTGCACAGTGCAAATGTTAATGATATGAAGCAGTACCTTTGTTTGCAAATGCATGCAGAACCAAAAGAGAAACAAGTTAAATGTGCATGTGAAAAACCCGAGTACTGTCAGGCCCCCACTGGCTTGAAAGAGATGTGTTGAATTAATTGCATATTAAAAATCTTTGTTTGGGAAATACTGTACAGGTGCGAAGGGGGAGATAAAGAAAACGTCTGATTTCTATACTGAAGGAAACACTTCACAGCATTCGCTTCAGAACTGCTACAAAATCGCCGGGCAATAGACCGCGCCGCTCGAACTGTCAGCACAACTGGCACTGCTAAGAGAATCCTACGACTTCCACATCGCTGGCAACGGGTTATACACAATGCTGGTGACTGCTTTGAAGGTCAGTAAAACTTTGAAACACGTATGTATTTTGTATGAGGTGTAAATAAATAGTTGCTACTATTAAAGTTCCAACCCTTGTATACTGTATTATGACGACCCCAACAAGCTAATAGATCGACTACAGCTGCTCATGGCATCAGCTGCTGCAGGTAAGACAGCTCATTCGAATGAGGCTGCTTCAATAATCTCTGAGATTAGAGAGAGAGGTGTCATCGAGCAAGTATGGAGACTAGTTCGATAACTACACAAACCAGCACGCAAAACATGCCCTTGTAGGCTAATTATGATTAAAGGTTTGGATGACTTATGGCAGGCTGATCCTGTAGGCATGAGGGAATATTCACATGAGAACAATGGATTCAAATATATTTTAATGGTTACTGATCGATACTCCAAATTTGCCTGTGCATTATCTGTTAAAACAACAAAGGGTAGAAATGTTGCGGATGTGTTTGAGCGTTTGCTACAGACAGGGACGAATCGATGCCCAGACAAACTCGAAACCGATCACGGTGGAGAGTTTTGCTATAGGTTTTTCAAAACGGTGATGCAGCGGTACGGAAAACATCACTACTTGCGGCCGCGGTGGTCTAGCGGTTCTAGGCGCTCATTCCGGAACCGCGCGACTGCTACGGTCGCAGGTTCGAATCCTGCCTCGGGCATGGATGTGTGTGATGTCCTTAGGTTAGTTAGGTTTAAGTAGTTCTAAGTTCTAGGGGACTGATGACCACAGATGTTAAGTCCCATAGTGCCCAGAGCCATTTGAACCATTTGAAGATCACTACTTAACATTCATCCATCTGAAGGCAAGTATCGTGGAGCGTCTGAATAGAATAATAAAAGCTCAAATGTGGATGCGTTTTAACCTTCGCGGCTCATAAATATGGACGGATATCCTACCAGAAATAATTGCTCAGTATAATCGAACCAAACACAGCACACTAAAAACGATACTAATCGATGTTCGTGATAATGGCCTCATGGATACGGTGTACTATAGCATTAAAATGCTGGACCCACACAGATAGAATTTTAATGTATGTAATTTGGTACATACCTCAAAACACAAGACAGCATTTGAGATATTATTCCTACTGAACTGGTCAAGAGAGATATTTACAGTTTCAAAGGTGTAAAGAACGAATCCTAGAACTTACATCTTGAAGGAAAGTAATGATGAAGAAACTGCAGGTTGCTTCTACACAGAGGAGTCTCAGGAAAGCTTAGAAACGTATGTGTTTGTTGTGAAAAGAGTCATAAGACGTCGGGTAAATAGAGCACTAGTCAAATGGCTTGGTTTTCCTGCAGCACAAAACAGTTGGATTAATGCTAACGATCTGCTATATAATGGGGCGCACAGTCCACAACCACTGCAGTAGCATAACATGCGTGCTAGGAGATGCATTAGAGGAGGTGGTAGTATTCTAGACAAACTGCCAGTGGAATTACACATTCCAGGATATAACTACTGTGGACCTGGAACAAAGCTTGAGAAACGCTCAGCACGAGGTGATAGGGTGTTAATTTGCTCGACGAAGTGTGTATGGAAGACGACATTGCATACGCTGCAAATAAAGATCTCCCATATCGTCACATTGCAGATAGGATTTTAGCTAATAAAGCTAAGGCGATATGCAGAAGAAAAGATATTGGTATAGGTCGATGCATTGCAGCATTTGCAGCTGATAAAACCATGTGTGGGAAAATTAAGTTGAGTTTAGGAGTGATGAATTTCAAGCGAGTTATAAATGCTGCACGTTGTGCACTAAACAAGAAGAAGGAGAAGGGTGGGAAGCAGAGCTGTTTGAAGAACTGTACCCTGACAGGGACGTATGCAGCTAAAAACGTTCTGAAGCAGAAAAGTGTGGGAAGAACGAGAAGAGGATCGGTTAAAGCATCTCGAGTTCTACCAATAGCCAACACGTCTGGTGGTTTGCTTCCATTCCTCATTCCAGCCCTCTCCGCGCTCTCCGCAGTAGGGTCCCTCGCTGGTGGTGCTGCAGCTACTGCACGAACTATCGAGAACGCGCAAATCTCTCAAGCGCAGTTAGAAGAGGTAAGAAGACATAAACGCATGATGGAAGCCGCAGCCATCGCAAAAGGACTTCAGTTGAACCTTACAGGAAAGGGCTTGGCCTATTCCTAAATTTAGATTTTGCTGGAGGTCCCAGCAACCACTGGGTGCCATATGTTATCAAAAATGCTGATAGCGTCTGATATTTCGACTCATTTGGTGACCTGCAACCGCCAGAAGAATTACAACGATGCTTCCCTCGTAGAAGACGTGTGTTCTACAATTTTCGGCGCTATCAGGACTTTTATACACACCTCTGCGGATATCTATGCATCAAGTTTCTCTTGACGTTTACAAAGAAGAAGAAGAAGATATAAGGAGGACCTTCAAACTTTCCTTCGTCAGTTGAGGTTCAGACGCAATGTCATACACTTCGACTTTAAAAGAACGATCATCAGTACTGAGTGCAAATTACTTCCCGTCAATTGATTTGAGCATTGGTGAATGGAGTATTATATTGATTGAACTGGAGACGTACAGCAGCATCCCAAACATCACCGAGACTAACAACAAACTGTTCTGGATATTAATGGTGAAAAAGAGATTGTGAAAATAGAACAGGGTGCATACGACATCGACGATTTAAAAGAAGTCTTAAAACAGTCTGGAAAAGGTATTGAGCTACGTGCAAACATCAATACACTTAAATCTGAAATAAGGACCATAAATGCAACGTTTGACATTAGCCAGCAAGGTTCAATAGGCCGCCTTCTGGGTTTGAAACAGGATCCTAGTAAACTCTACAAGTGAGATCAGACTGTGGACATACTGCCCTCAGCACAATCCGAGTCGAGTGTAACAATGCAACGATCTCCTATCTCAACGATAGCCTGATTCATACTATTTACGGATTCTTCCCATCGGTTGCAACAGGGTATAAGATTGTTGAGACTCCTACCAATGCAATATACCTTCCAGTGGCAGTTCAGACACTGGACGATTTGCAGATGCGTATTGTGAACCAGAATAATCAATTTGTTGACTTTCATGGTGAAGAAATCATTGTACGATTACACCTAAGGCAGGGTGGGCGTACCGTATAAAACCAGTGCATGCAATCCACAGCACGTCACTCTGCTGCCGAATAGCAAAGTGATAAAACGTGCGAACTACGAGTTTCTTATATCGGTTGGCTTGAAACCTCGCAATGATGTCCTCACTCAGTATAACTAGTCCATCAGAGTATGATGAGCGAATTACACATGAAGAATACTCCTCGCATAAACCTTACACTTCAGCCACATTTAACAAGAATGATGAAATTAGGATCGTCATCCAGCACCAAGACGTGCTGACGCTTCCATGCAAGAGTTTCATATATTTTGAGAGGCCATTCAAGAAAACCGATGGCAGCGATATAGTGGGATCCAAGCTTCTTCTTTCAGGAGATACGGTATGAACTCAGTGAGTCTGAGATCGGGCATACACGCGGTGTCAGCATAACACCACCGCATAAAACATATGGCTCTGCATCACCCATGGATCTGAATGGTTTAGAAAATGCTGGATGGTTTATACATGATCCGGAGGATAGAACAGTTGCAGAGTGCAAGCAATTTACTGCATGCATACCTCTAAAAATGCTTGTGAGCTACTTTGAGGACATGGGGCAGATCATTACGAATGCTAAAAAGGAACTCATTCTGGTACAGAATGTGACAGATAATAACGCATGCATTCAAGGAGCTCAAGAGGATAATATGAGCACAATCAGCAAGACAATATGGGAAATGTCTCACATCAGTGTATCACAGGATTTGAAGCTTTTAAAAATCCTGGATTCCGGTAAATTTCTGTCACTAACATTTTGCTTGTGGGAAGTTTTCGAGTGCCCAGTGCTACCAACTGCAAGCTGACAAACGTGGGCTATTAAAACCTCTACGCTGCTGGAGACAACTAGATTCATCATACTTGCGTTTCAAAACGATAGAGCAGGGAATACAGCAAATGATTCCACTGTGTTTGACAACCGCAAGTGAACTAACGCCAAAGTCTATCTTAATTCAGATTTCTACCCATATTACAATTTAGACCTGAAATGGAATGAAAATGCATTTAGTCAAGCATATGACTGTGTGAGGCTTCGTGCTTCTTACTATGAATGTGCTGAAGAAGAATGAGGAGGGTGTCTACTCAGTCCACGGAAGCTCAAGGTTCAAATGGTTCAAATGGCTCTGAGCACTATGGGACTGAACATCTCAGATCATCAGTCCCCTAGAACTAAGAACTACTTAAACATAACTAACCTAAGGACATCACACACATCCATGCCCGAGGAGGGGTTTGAACCTGCGACCGTAGCGGTCGCGCGGTTCCAGACTGAAGCGCCTAGAACCGCTCGGCCACCAGCGGCCGGCGAAGCTCAAGGAACTGTCACAGATCATCATAATTCTCTGCTCGAAACAAAACGAGATAATTAAGTCTGGACCTATAGATGTGTGAACTGAATTTGATTCTTCGAAAAATTTCCCAGAACACACTGCCATGTACACTCTAGGTCTACATGACCGTGTGATCAACTACTACCTGCTCACCGGTGTTGTGCAAAGAGCTGTATAAATGAAGAGGAGCTGTGTCATATCTAGAGCATTCCACAATGGCATCTCAAGGTTTGAACATCATTACAGTCGCTCAGGGTTTCTATGATGGTGAGCGCAGATAGTTCATGTTTAAAGATGTTGCGTTCATAGTGCACACAGAAGATGCAGGAATAATAGAGACATTCTCAGCAAATATTGCATCACCTAGGTCTTTCAAGTATGTGAAGTGTGCTAAGACACGGAAGAGTGCAAAGTGGTTAACACATTACTACCATGGAATTCACTGGGATGATCCTGGCGTACCCTATAAAGATGTAGTGACGTCGCTTCAATTATTCGACCACACGGATACCATCATTTACGTGAAGGGGAAGGAGCAGATCTCATGGATGCATCGTATCTTCAAGTTCGCCGGCCGCTGTGGCCGAGTGGTTCTAGGCGACTCAGTCCAGAACTGCGTGACTGCTACGGTCGCAGATTCGAATCCTGCCTCGGGCATGGATGTGTATGATGTCCTTAGGTTAGTTAAATTTAAGTAGTTGTAAGTTCCAGGGGACTGATGACCTCAGATGTTAAGTCCCATAATGCTCAGAGCCATTTTAAATCTTCAAGTTCGCTGCTATTCAAGACCTGCAATTTTACAGGTGTCCTGCTCTCCATCAACTCAATAAGAAGAAGAAGACGATGTGTGAAAATAGTGTTGCTGAGTCTGCTTATGAAAGTGTAAAACTACTTTTAAGTTGGATCAGAAAAAAATGAATTTTTACCTCACAACTTCTGTGTTTTTTTTTGTTTTTTTGTTTGTTTTCAATCCTGTTCCCGCTTTGACAGTGTACAGTTTTAATCAGATCCTATGTCTGTGGTTTTCTTCAAGCACAGAGGATATAAATTAATACATGTCTGCTATGTATCTTAGGAAGTTGACACTGTCACGCGCCTAATGCTCCCATAACCTAATTCATGCTGCACGATCTTCCATCTTAAACTTCACCTCCTTAATAACACTCATTTTAAGCAAAACTAATGTCATTTATGACCTGCACAGCACACACGCAAACACAAGCACACACACTATATATATATATATATATATATATATATATATATATATATATATATATATATATACTCCTGGAAATGGGAAACAGAACACATTGACACCGGTGTGTCAGACCCACCATACTTGCTCCGGACACTGCGAGAGGGCTGTACAAGCAATGATCACACGCACGGCACAGCGGACACACCAGGAACCACGGTGTTGGCCGTCGAATGGCGCTAGCTGCGCAGCATTTGTACACCGCCGCCGTCAGTGTCAGCCAGTTTGCCGTGGCATACGGAGCTCCATCGCAGTCTTTAACACTGGTAGCATGCCGCGACAGCGTGGACGTGAACCGTATGTGCAGTTGACGGACTTTGAGCGAGGGCGTACAGTGGGCATGCGGGAGGCCGGGTGGACGTACCGCCGAATTGCTCAACACGTGGGGCGTGAGGTCTCCACAGTACATCGATGTTGTCGCCAGTGGTCGGCGGAAGGTGCACGTGCCCGTCGACCTGGGACCGGACCGCAGCGACGCACGGATGCACGCCAAGACCGTAGGATCCTACGCAGTGCCGTAGGGGACCGCACCGCCACTTCCCAGCAAATTAGGGACACTGTTGCTCCTGGGGTATCGGCGAGGACCATTCGCAACCGTCTCCATGAAGCTGGGCTACGGTCCCGCACACCGTTAGGCCGTCTTCCGCTCACGCCCCAACATCGTGCAGCCCGCCTCCAGTGGTGTCGCGACAGGCGTGAATGGAGGGACGAATGGAGACGTGTCGTCTTCAGCGATGAGAGTCGCTTCTGCCTTGGTGCCAATGATGGTCGTATGCGTGTTTGGCGCCGTGCAGGTGAGCGCCACAATCGGGACTGCATACGACCGAGGCACACAGGGCCAACACCCGGCATCATAGTGTGGGGAGCGATCTCCTACACTGGCCGTACACCACTGGTGATCGTCGAGGGGACACTGAATAGTGCACGGTACATCCAAACCGTCATCGAACCCATCGTTCTACCATTCCTAGACCGGCAAGGGAACTTGCTGTTCCAACAGGACAATGCACGTCCGCATGTATCCCGTGCCACCCAACGTGCTCTAGAAGGTGTAAGTCAACTACCCTGGCCAGCAAGATCTCCGGATCTGTCCCCCATTGAGCATGTTTGGGACTGGATGAAGCGTCGTCTCACGCGGTCTGCACGTCCAGCACGAACGCTGGTCCAACTGAGGCGCCAGGTGGAAATGGCATGGCAAGCCGTTCCACAGGACTACATCCAGCATCTCTACGATCGTCTCCATGGGAGAATAGCAGCCTGCATTGCTGCGAAAGGTGGATATACACTGTACTAGTGCCGACATAGTGCATGCTCTGTTGCTTGTGTCTATGTGCCTGTGGATCTGTCAGTGTGATCATGTGATGTATCTGACCCCAGGAATGTGTCAATAAAGTTTCCCCTTCCTGGGACAATGAATTCACGGTGTTCTTATTTCAATTTCCAGGAGTGTATATATATATATATATATATATATATATGCTCTGTGTGTGTGTGTGTGTGTGTGTGTGTGTGTGTGTGTGTAATGCAATATGGGGTAGATTTCTTTTTTTTTTTTGTAAATAACGACAACAAAGACGTATGGTGACGTACTTATCTTCTTCGTTTATTCACTTCACACAATTACCATTTATTCAGTTCACGCAAATATAATATAGTTCTTGACGTACAATATAATTCTTGAGGTACAAGGTAGTTTATGGTACAAATTGACTCTGGTATTCCAACGCAAAGATACTTTTAACTTACACGCTACAACAGTAACAATGGTTGAGAATCTTTTTTTTTTAATTTTTTCGCAGTAACACTGGATATTTTTAGAAATATACTCTAAAAACTAATGTGGAGATACTTTCTTTACTACAACTGAATTCCACAGTCGCAGTAACGTAGCTTTTACAATAATTCTGACGGACTGTATATGCTTTGAATCTAATTTCAGCAGCCCGAATATCAAAGGTTTTTACAATAACAAATTTGATTTACTGTGTGCTATATAGATATATATGCACTTAAAAACTATTCTGACTTGGATGGCTAGCAGCAGGTGAAAAACTTAGGAACTATTCTATTTACAAGAGGCACATGGTGCGTAGATGTATATATACGAGTACATTTACAGGCTAGACATATCTTGCATATGAACAAATAAATAAATATACAAATATTTTTTCTCTTTATGCGTTTTTAATATTTTTTGTTGATATTTTTAAACTCTTTTTTACACACATTGCATGGGGGTTTAATTAAATATAATGCAAATATTTTTAGTAGTTGTATGTCCGATTACGCTGTTTCGTAAACGGTTGGCCCTGACTAGTATTATTACGCAATCTGACTGCATAGAATAACAACAGACAATGAAAGAAAATTTTAGTTAACACAATTAATTAAGTCCCCTGCAACTATAAAACCTACTAAACCAAAGCACAATTGTAATTGTTCTGTGTGTGGGAGTGTGACTCAACGTACACATCTGGCACGGTTCTTCTTCAACAAGACAAGAAATTTTAAATACCATTTATACTGAAGTAACTAAGAAATAGAAATACTATAACTGCGTAAGGAAAGCAGAATTACACTCTAATACAAGAACACAAGCCAGATGCTTTGTTGACTGAACCTGTAATGACGCATTATTCAGGAGGACATTGAAATAATGAGAAAAAAAGAAAAGTAGTTTGTTACTTTAATTTATATTGATGAAAGGCACTCTAATCATTACAATCTCTCCACACCGACTCGTTACTATCACATCTCAACCAGAACTCTCCAATATCACATCTCAGCAAGCACTGCCTACAAACACTCTCTGCTACGAGTTCATAACAAGTACTGACTGCTACGAGTTCTTAACAGGCACTGACAACTACGAGGTCTCCCCAAGCACTGTGTAGGCGGCTTAATAACACTCTTTGTCGCAATCTCTGGCGCAGTGGCTCAGTGTAGCCACCTTTCATATGCCCCTCCTCCACAGGCCAGAATTTGATGGTATTTTTGCCAGCATTGGTGGTGAAAATACCACCAAATTCGTCCACAAAAATACAGACAAAAATAAAAGATAATATTAATACCTAAATATCACATAATTAGTTAAAATTTTGGCTTTGCACTGACTTTTCAATAACCTAATATATAAAATACAGTAAGCAATACAAATTCTTTCATGCATGTGGCTTTACATAATAGTTTACACAATGCACAAAAAATCAGTTTATACAAATGTTCACATAAAATACTTTTAATCATTAAAAAAAAAAACAAATAGTTGATAATTCCAGCCCAGCAATGGTCAACAGGTGCAAACACCAACAAGTGACAACATTTTAGTAAAAGCAGTTGCATCTGTGGCACCCAGTAGTGTTGAGCAGGTACACACAGCAACAAGTCACATTATTTCAGTAAAAGACAGTCCATCAGTGGCACCCAGTAATGTTGAGCAGGTGCAGACAGCAACAAGTGACATTATTTCAGTAGAAGCAATTCATCAGTGGCACCCAGCAAAGTTGAGCAGGTGCAGACAGCAACAAGTGACATTATTTCAGTAGAAGCAGTTCCATCTGTGGCACCCAGCAATGTTGAAGAGGTACACATATCAACAAGTCACATTTCTCAGCAGAAGCGGTTCATCAGTGGCACCCAGTGATGTTGACAGGTGCAGACACCAACAAGTGACATCATTTCAGTAGAATCAGTCCAGTAGTGGCACCTAGCAATGTTGAACAGGTGCAGACACCAACAAGTGACTTCATTTCAGTAGAAGCAGTTCCATTAGTGGCACCCAGTAATGTTGAGCAGGTCCAGACAGCAAGAAGTAACATCATTTCAGTAGAAACAGTTCCAACAGTGGCACCCAGCAATGTTGAGTAGGTGCAGACAGCAAGAAGTAACATCATTTCAGTAGAAACAGTCCATCAGTGGCACCCAGTAATGTTGAGCAGGTGCAGACACCAACAAGTGACATCATTTTAGTAAAAGCAGTTCCATCTGTGGCACCCAGTAGTGTTGAGCAGGTACACACAGCAACAAGTCACATTATTTCAGTAAAAAACAGTCCATCAGTGGCACCCAGTAATGTTGAACAGGTACACACACCAACAAGCGACATTATTTCAGTATAAGCAGTTCCATTAGTGGCACCCAGTAATGTTGATAGGTGCAGACACCAACAAGTGACTTCATTTCAGTAGAAGCAGTTCATCAGTGGCACCCAGTAATGTTGAGCAGGTGCAGACACCAACAAGTGACATCATTTCAATAGAAGCAGTTCATTAGTGGCACCCAGCAGTGTTGAGTAGGTGCAGACAGCAACAAGTGACATTATCTCAGTAGAAGCAGTTCCATTAGTGGCACTCAGCAATGTTGAACAGGTGCAGACACCAACAAGTGACATTATTTCAGTAGAAGCAGTTCCATCAGTGGCACCCAGCAATGTTGAGCAGGTGCAGACACCAACAAGTGACATTATTTCAGTAGAAGCAGTTCATCAGTGGCACCCAGCAATGATGAGCAGGTCCAGAGAGCAGCCCATAATATTCACTATCACTGATCACACTGTTCATCAGAGTTTATAAGCACAAATTAAACATGTCCTAGTGGCACCAATCATGTAGAAAAAGTACAAGTAACAGTCCATAATATTCACTATCACTAATCAGACAGTTCAACCATGAACAATAGTTTGAATACACATACAAATGCTTTTACAATGCTCTTACACTAAACATACAAATTCTAATAAACACACAAATGATATCAGATAATTGTCATATTAACTATTACAAATACTCAAGTATCAGTAAACCTATAATATTTATGGGTGTCAGTGCAAGCCACTACAAACAAATAAAATAATATTTAGGAGATAGGTGGGTAGGATTAGGAAAGGAAAACACACAAAACACACTCACTCATCTTTCATCCACATTAAGTACTACTGTGTAATTGAATAGTGTTAACTGTGTAAATGCAAGTCTGTCAAAATTTGATGTTCATCTTGTGTATAAAGTAGTAGTGGCAGCAATGTATAACAGTCAATAATAGTTAAGTCAACGTCATAGTCATCATGTCAAGACCAATGTTTGCCAAGCCAGATCAAATGTACTGTTGCTGAACAACTGTCAGTGAGCCAAGATATGCAAATACTTCCTCTCTTCAAAAAAAAAAAAAAGTATATACTGCTTAGTGATTTAACAAAGTGTGTGTATAGACTATCTTCCTTCTACTTTAGTGTTCTAGTCTGCTATCTTCATCCTCCTTGTTCCATATAGACCAACAAAAAAAATATGCTCCTCACTTACTTTACCTCTTATACACCAAAACTCCAATAATCATCAGCATCACATAATCTCAATACTTCAATAATACCTCTTACGTCGATACATATAAATCTTATCATCAATATCATTTACCTTACCTCTTGTCCACAAAAAACTCCAATAATCATCAACTTCACACAATCTCAATAATACCTCAATAATACCTCTTCAATACGTCGATACATATAAACCTTATTGCCAATATCATTTCACTTCCATAACAACTCTTTCCTCTAGTCAGTCTCCTCGAACAAGTACAGATAAAATCCTAATGCAAACCTCATCATCCCATACAATCCGAAGACACATTGTCAACACACAACCTCTGTGTAATCCATCTGATCCAAGTCTTCTACTCATTATGAATTATAAACAAAAGAAATGCATACATGACCTCTAACAGACTTAGTTCGAATAACTCTCAGTAATTAAGTACGATTACGGAGTGTGAATGATCATAATATTTCACAGTGTGTACACCACTTCAAGAATTATGGCAAACAGAAGCAAACATGTGGAGTATTTCTTGTGTCAAATGTCACTTCCTATTTCAATTGCTCACGAAAAATGCAGTGTAATAACTGTCAATGGTCTAAACCTAGTTTTGGTATGTCATGTCGTTAGCTTCCTTCCTATTAGCATACATTTATACAGCTTTCATAAAACCTCCAGCTCATGTGACTTCTATGAAGTTTCTTGTACTAATGTCGTTCGTCGAATTATAGCAGTTCATTTTCTTATCTCAAAAAATATGAGGCACTGAGTGTAAGCAAAACAAGCAATAGCGAGTAAATATACCAGTAGAGAACAGAATGTCAACAACTGGATGCAGCACAATTCTTACAACGAGGCTCTGCCAAGCGAACAATCTGTAACCTATACCATAGTGTAACCTAAACTCTATGTTCGTACACTGTACATCAGCATTGCTATATACCAAATTAAAGAGTAGTTATGACAACAAACAGAAATGTATAAATATGCAATCCATACGCATAGCAGCAAACAGGTCATTAGCATCATATCAGCATAAGCAAATAAATGTTCATATGTAATCTTAATAAGTAAACATGAAGGCGCAAGCAGATAAATCACAAAGTATAACTTACATACCTAACCACATCAGCACAATTAATCAGGTTACAATTATAATTTAAATAAATAAGCACAGCATGCACATAATAAAAAAATATGACATCAGTGAAAAAGCAGTGCAGCCAAGCGATGCATAATATATACAAATAACAACCCTGTTCATTAATAAAACATTGACAAAATCAGTTAACGTACGCAAGCACGTCGCTTCACAAGTAAATTCATAGAACATAAAATTTAGCACAAAGTATGAATCACGAAATCGCGAGCAGCAAATTACGTCTAAAGTACGTACCTAAGTGGAAATATGTTACCTGAAAAATGAAATCAATTAACAGTTACCTTTTTTTTAGTTTATTAGTTTCTTCTTCGAAATTACATTCTTTCTGAAATTTTCTCGATAGCAAGTCCTCTTAACGTCGGAGACACACAGAATTTACCTGAAGTTCTTAAATACTTTATACAACCGTATCCTGAAAAATACTGAATGTTAATAACATAATTCATCAAGTCCTTATAGCTTTATACTGAATTTAATCGGAGAAATTAAACTGTGTATTTGTTTACGGCTGTCAGTGCATTCGCACTGAGCGCTCGATCAGCTGTAGGCGCGTGACGTGGGAAGCAATTGTTTGCGGTCAACGACTGCCTTGTGCGGCGCGCAGACTTGACTGTTGCTTTGAGTATGTGCCGCCGCCAAAACACAGCGCGGAATCCTTGTATTCTCTGCGTGTTTACATGTAGCTGTTAGTTTCTCTAAAGTATGTCATTGCACAAAAATTTTAACGTTAGATATATGATGTATTCCCTTAGAGCGTCGAGATTTAAGAGTTTCTACTTCAACAGTGTTATCATGAATGATTTTGCGAACCCTATATTGACCGTTGTAAAGCAGAAAAATTTTCCGACACAAGCCCTTTCCTTTGTGAGACAAACGGTGAGACTTAATTAACACCTTCTGACCAACTGACAAGATTTTTAAATGACCAGGACGCTTAGCTGATTTCTCTCTTCTAGCCGCCGCAGATGCAATATTTTGCAGAGCCATGATCACAACTTCAGAATGCCGCAATTTCCGTGTAGGCGGAAAAGGAACGATTTCAGATATGCGATTTGTCGGTGCTTTGTTTTTTAATATCAATATAGGCGGTAAAGAAGTTGAATCATTAGGGAGTTCATTCAGAATGTTTTGAAAAATATGAAGATATTGATCCCAAGTTCTGTGATTCTGATGACAATAAAGACGACACAATTTATTGATTTCCTTCATCCATCTCTCTGAAGCGTTAGATTGAGGGTGAAAAAGTGAAATGAAAATCGGTTTAATTTTACGACGCTGTAGAGTACGAAGCCAAATTTTAGAACGAAACTGTGATCCATTATCTGATATAACCTTATCAACATGACCCACTTCTTTAAGAAAATGTTTGATGAAAGCGTTAGATACTGAACGAGCAGTTGCTTTGCGTAAAGGTGTAAAACACACATATTTTGACGTCAACCCCACTGCTACGAAAATGTACGCAAAACCATTAGTAGAACGAACCACTGGACCGAACAAATCGACTGCAGCCATCTCCTTTAATTTCGCTGGAATGATAGGAAACAACGGTGCTCTGTGAGAAATTGTTGGCGGCTTAGCCTTTTGATATAATTTGCATTTGGCAAGAACAAATCGAATACGTTTTTCCATATTACTGAAGTAGCAATTTTCCCGTAATTTATGAAAGCATTTTCTGGGACCAAAGTGTGCATAACTGAAATGCGTATACCAAATCAGCTTATTAACCCACTCATCAGGAATACAAACTAACCAAACAGAGTTGTCGACCGATTTTCGTTTAAAAAGAATGTCACTGCGAACTAAATAATGCTGTCTAACCGCTACGCTTTCCTTTCTCCACCACTTCTCCTTAATGTCCTTCCAGATTGGATCCTTGTTTTGCTCCTTAGCGATGTCCTGGAGCGAAGACGAAATAAAGTTCTCAAACGCAACACCTTGAATATACATCATACAATAATTGTTTTCCTTGCAGTCCTCTTCAGCACTTCGTTTCAAACCCATAGGTGCACGTGATAAAGCATCAGCAACAATATTTGAAAAACCCTGTATGTAAACAATACTAAAGTCAAATTCCTGTAGGTACAACGCAGATAGTTCACATAAACGAGGTGTGGCCAAATTGTCCAATCTAACAAAGCGTCTAAGAAAATTACAGACACCAAGGAAACTACGAACATCACGTTTTGTAGTAGGAACAGCATAATTACGAATAGCGTCTAATTTTTTTGGATCAGGAAGAATACCTTCTGTAGAAATAATGTGACCGAGAAATTTCACCTGAGAACGACCAAATTCAGATTTTTCCTAGTTCACAGTAATGCCAACTCTCGCAAAAATACGTAATAATGAATCCAAAATTTTGTTGTGCTCACTCCAAGAACGTTTAGCAATAAGAATATCGGCAACATATGAAGTGATATTGTTACGAAGATAAACAGGTAAAATTTCCTTTAAACTACGAATGAATGCAGATGAAGATACACTAAGTCCAAACAGTAATTTTCAAAATCTCTTTTGGGTAAAATCGTCATATCTGGTTATTGTTTACTTACTCTCTAGATAGATTGATAGTCGAAGAGTTGGTTTGACAGATGCAAAGAATAGTAAAAGAGTAGGCAGCGGTACAGAAAACTAAAAGAGAAATAGCACCACTACAGCTCGGGGCCCTATGCACGCTACGGCACATATTCACTTAGAGTAGTGAATCCCCTGAGGACTTTAATAGCCGCACATAATTTCCAGTTTGTGTCTTAGCGGCAAATTTGGCGGGAGTGCGTACGTAAATTGATCTAACCATGAACATGGATGTATGTCATTCTTAGAATTGCGGAAGATCTTAAATTTCCGAACAGTCAAAAAGTGTTTATAGTCAAAGTTTTCGCCTCGTGGCGACAAAGACCTACCGCGTATGTCCCAGTCCCAATGTCGATTATTGTCAAGATCGCGCGCTTGGCGCTCTCTTGTTGCATCCCGTAAATGAAACAAATTATTTTCTTCAAACCCTTCTGCTATCTGTGATTCCAAATTTCTTTTGCTGCCTTTTCCTACAATTTCGCCTTCGATTTGTTTGACTTGCTTTCGTAATGCCTCAAATTCCCTTTTCACGCGTTCATTAAATTTTCGCTGATTTTCAACATGCGTATTTATGTTCTGATTCTCTTCGGTTTCTGCAAATGGCAATGGTGCTGTAGCATCTGAATCTCTGTCCCCACTTAAACTAAGATTTGTCAATTTGTCTGAAATCTCCTCAACTCTTTCCGATAAATCACCTATTTGTTCTTTCTGTTTATTTACGTCTTCCGTAAGTGTCGCGACTCGGGTTTCAGTATTAACACATTTGGTAGTTAACTGTTCATATTGTTGTGTTA
This sequence comes from Schistocerca americana, assembly GCF_021461395.2. Taxonomy (NCBI): domain Eukaryota; kingdom Metazoa; phylum Arthropoda; class Insecta; order Orthoptera; family Acrididae; genus Schistocerca; species Schistocerca americana. Next base: position 536,187,758 of record NC_060130.1, read on the forward strand.
GGTTATTTATTCTGTCATTTGGTACGTATTCCTCGATTCTCTCAAACATTTCTTTCTTATCGTGTGAACGTTGTTAATTTAACTCTGAAAATTTCTGTACTATCACGCGATCTCTTTCCTCCTGTTCTCTATCCTGTTCCCTTTGTCTAATCTCTACTGCAATTGATCTATTATTGTGAGATTTCAAAATCGGTTGTACTTCTTCTCCGATTTCTTTCTTTAATTCATCTTTCATATTTTTGAAACGTGTCCCTATTCGTGAATCTAACCGTGTTTCCAAAGTTCCCATCTCTGGTTTTAATTCAGATCCAAACCGTGTTTCCATTGTTCCCATATCAGTTTTTAATTCAGATCGTAAAGTTCCTATCTCTGTTTTAAATTCAGATCGAAACTGCTCCATTGTTCCCCTATCTGTTTTAAATTCAGATCGTCAAGTTCCCATCTCTGTTTTAATTGTTCCCATTAGTGAGTCTAACCGTGTTTTTAATTCTGATCCCAAATTTAATATTACACCCATCACCTGCTCCATTTCTTCTGTCGTTAACCACGCAATCTGAGAATTTTTCGATTGTGAAAAATTTTGAACTGTTTCCGGACTATTTTCCCTGCTTATTAAATTGTTTTCCACTACATTATTTATGACACTGTTTTCCTCTGTTGGCGAGTTCGCCATGTTAACAATTTCGTTATTCTCACTATCCATCATATTTACCTTTTTCATTGATCGCGTAATCATTTACAAAATATACAAAACTCGTGACTGTACGAGAATTACATACAATGACTCTTTATCTCCAACAATACCATTTACATGAAAAGTTTCCCTGAAACACGATTAATCGAACAATTGAAATAATTGCACTGAATTGTCAAACGCGTATACAAGACAACAAAAAAAATAAATTTTGAAAAATACCATTAGAAGAATGCCAATTATCAAATTTACACATGCAATATAGACTACAATTACTAAACTACAAATTACTACAACAATACTACTGTCTACTATTTTTACAATCAGGAGAATCCAAGGGACGATCCGAAGCAGCGGTCGCCACGTGCATGTGGGCTTAATTAAATATAATGCAAATATTTTTAGTAGTTGTATGTCCGATTACGCTGTTTCGTAAACGGTTGGCCCTGACTAGTATTATTACGCCATCTGACTGCATAGAATAACAACAAACAATGAAAGAAAATTTTCGTTAACACAGTTAATTAAGTCCCCAGCAACTATAAAACCTACTAAACCAAAGCACAAGTGTAATTGTTCTGTGTGTGGGAGTGTGACTCAACGTACACATGTGGCACGGTTCTTCTTCAACAAGACAAGAAATTTTAAATACCATTTATACTGAAGTAACTAAGAAATAGAAATACTATAATTGCGTAAGGAAAGCAGAATTACACTCTAATACAAGAACACAAGCCAGATGCTTTGTTGATTGAACCTGTAATGACGCATTATTCAGGACATTGAAATAATGAGAAAAAAAAGAAAAGTAGTTTGTTACCTTAATTTATATTGATGAAAAGCACTCTAATCATTACAATCTCTCCACACCGACTCGTTACTATCACATCTCAACCAGAACTCTCCAATATCACATCTCAGCAAGCACTGCCTACAAACACTCTCTGCAACGAGTTCTTAACAAGTACTGACTGCTACGAGTTCTTAACAGGCACTGACTACTACGAGCTCTCCCCAAGCACTGTGTAGGCGGCTTAATAATACTCTTTGGAGCTATCTCTGGCGCAGTGGCTCAGTGTAGCCACCTTTCAACATGGTGTACAAAACTCCACAATTGCAATCCATTCACCTCGTCCTTCATAAGCCGATAACCTTATTGTTCTGTCTAACAATACCATAAGTATTAGCAGCCTTGTATGTGGGCATGTCGAATTCATTACCATGGTACCCCATTACTTCATATGGATCGCAGCTCTTCACCCAGTACATGAAGCCATCTGTAGCCATACAAATCAATTTAGGGTCTGCGGAATGAATTTTCGCAATCTCATAATGAAAGTGGTACATGTGGAATTTAGATAAGTCTATCACGCACATCCCCTCATAAATAGGTTTCGTAAACTCTACAGCAGTCTTCGCCCTCTCCACAGCAACAAAGTTCGTATTGCACATGGTGACCAACTTAAAATTTGGTCTGGTAATGCATTCTTTTACGTCGTAACGCCCATCCCATTCAGTTCTAATCAAAGTTTCATGTCATTCCCTCAAATTTTCCATTGTTTCAGCGAAAATTGAATTATTCATTAATTTGTAAAAATCTTTCTCAAAGTAACACATCACGGAAGCTCTCTGTCTCCTATTCAATTCGGTATACTCTTTCTACCATGGGGACTGCTTGAAGGAGATAGCTCGGATGATTCTAACAAGCTCCTTACACAGACTGAGATGCTGCTGGAGATTACGATAAAGAATAATGCATCTCCGCTTATTCCCCAATGTTGTCATCAGTTTTGGCGTGGAGCCTCCTTATGGAAATAGTTGTTCTGGACACAGTTGGAAATCGGAGTGCGCGTCATGCAAACTAGTAGGGCACGTCAATTCTGCCTCCACCACATACCCTACATCAGAATTAGCTGCTAAACTCCCCGTGATTTTTCCACTGTATCCCTTGCATTCATCTTGGGGCACCCACTGAAACTCACCAACGGACTGTGATTGCTGCAAGATGTGAACGTATAAGTTATTTACGTCCAGACACACTGTGTAACTCGAATCAAGGGATGCATTGAACCTGTGACCCATCCTCTGGATATTTACCTTCGCATGCCTAGAGACACATTGGCAAATTCCCCCATGGATCCCTCGCTCAAAGAAAAGAAGCATGTCAGCATCGGTCAATAATTCAGTGCTGCACTTTGTTTTCTTGAGAACTGCGTCCCAAGACAACCCAGGAGCCGTGTAACAAAAGGCAGCATTCAGAGAATATGTGGTCATTCGTAGACTCCGGAATTTCTCGAAAACGTCCACAAGCAAGTACCTGTCTGGATCCATGTACAGCCGTGCGTACTCTCATGTTGAATTCCTACCAGACATTCAAGGCCTGCTCATACTCTGCATCCACTATGGCATCGCCTGTAAGGTTTCTGGAAAATGCAGTTATGTCGGGTAGCCTGGTTTCATTGAGTTTCGCCATACTATTCACATACTCGTATGGAAAAACCCCCCTCCTGCTCCGCATTATCATGCCATTTCCCCCCAGAGATAATGAAGAATTGTCTCTTCGCCACCAGAATCACCTTTTTTTGATGGGGGGAGTGGAGGTGGGAGGAGCGATAGTTCGACGCAGAGCACTACGCAGCGTTCTGTGGTGGGATACCACGGATCATTGACTACTTTGAGAAGCTCCATTTCAACGACAGGAAGACATGCCCTTAGAAAACCGACAGGGTCACGGTACCCTCGGGTTCTCGATCATCATGAACAAGATTCGCTCTTCAAAGGCGTCTGCAGTCACCGAGTATTCTAACTGCGGTATGGTATCACTGACCTGATGTCCTTCATTAAAAGGACAGGAGAGAGAACTGCCACTAGCCACAGGATCTTCTCTATCACTATTAATTGCTATTACTATTAATAGTGTTCACTATGTTGATGACAGTGCTGGGGAGGGGCTAATCGGAATGCGCCAAGACACACATACCTTGCGTTTATGCCGATTCTGACGAGGCTGGTATGATGATGATTATGATGGAGGAGCCTACTGCAGTCCTACTGGGTCAGACCAGTGGGAACAGCCAGGCGGTGGCGATAGTTCCTGATGCTGTGGTTGCTGCTGCGGACCTGACCTGGTGACATACGAGTGTTAGTGCACTGCATTATTTCGGCTGTTTAAGCGTTGTGAGCGTGTTTGCAGAGCGTTATACATGCATTATTTTGCCGGTTTTACGCATAGTGAAGGTGTCCGTACACCAGTGTACTGCATTATTTTGTGAACACCTCTGTTGGCTCTGCAGTGCATTATTTAGACAGTTGACAATTAGTGAGCATGTTTGCAGATGGTTTTACATGCATTATTTTGATAATTTAAGTGTTTTTTGCACGTCTGTACATCAGCGTACTGCATTATTTCGGTAATTTACGAGTAGCTTCCAGGTAGGTAGGCTATTTATTGTGACCCCAAGCACGTCAAGGCGAGTGTTTTGTGTCAGCATAATAAATAAACTACATGAAATACATCCCTAAATAAACTGTCCCAACTTCCCACTGAAAATAAATAAAGGACCCTCGTTCCTCTCCAGGAGCTGGACGCACACTGAGTCCTTTTCCGCAGACCGCCATCTTGGATTACATCATGGGAGGGATGACAGCACCCTCTAGTGGCGGTAGTGTGTAGTAGGTCAGTTGGACTCTAGACCTCATGGTGAACACACTGGATGGAGCTACTGCCTATGAGAACTAAATTGTTTAAATAAATAATGTATGCAGAATAAAGACTTACATCCATGCCATCCAGCAGCTCAGCACAGTCTTAGTTCCTTTCCCACCAATTCCAAGGAAGAGGTGGTGATTGGACGACCTAAGTTAGTGCAAGTAGCCCAATTGATGTATTTTCCAGTAAAAATTTTCCCGCCATTTTCTTAGGTTAGTGGCGGTGCCCAAGTGAACTTTTTTCCCACCATTTTTTCACCCCATTTTCTTGTGGAGGGGAGGGGACAGGGGAGGTGGTAGGGGGTTAGGTTAGTGGAGGCAGCCCAAGTGACCTATTATCCCCCCAAAATTTAAACTTCCCACCATGGCGCCATTGTGACGTTGCCACATCTATCGCTGTCATCTTGAGTAAATTTGGTAACAATGCGACATGTGGTGATGCTCTCTCTGTCCCATTACTCACAGGAACCAACCCACGTCATGATGTCAATGCTAAAGGCTTCAGAACAGTGGCTCCAGTGGATTCACTGCCGGTACAACTGGCCCTCTTCTAATACAGCATTCCCAATCACTCCATCAGTAACGCATAAATTCTGTAGAACACAGAGGACACCATCAAATTGTGGTCGCATGGGACCAACTGCACCAACCGGAATTCTGCTTTTCTCTTGCTATAGTGAGTCCCAGCTCCTATCCACCACAGTTTCACACACTCAGTCTACAGACTGATGTTGCCACCATGCACTGTGGGGCTGCAGGATGCCAACACGGTGGGAAAATGCTAGCGAATGTATTAGATTCGGAAAACCTTACAATATTAAATGATGGCTCGCGCACACGAATAGTCCAACCAAATGAAGCCCCGACGGCAGCGGACTTGTGCATAGCATCCCTTGCATTGCCTACTGGAGCAACGTGGGAGGTGATGCCGGATATTCTGTGTTTGGATGACTTACCAATTTAAATATTAAAAAGGCACAAACTAGGGAGACTGTCAAACACGCCATCAGCCGGAGATGGAACACAAACATAGCCAATTGTAACCTATACGAAACACTGCTGGAAGAGAAACTGGAATTAGTCGTTGAAACTGGGAATCCCGAAAGAGACTATGAGGTCGTGGCAAAGCTTAGCAGTGAAGCAGTGGAGGTCTCAGTACATCAGAAAGGACATAAGCGGACTGTTCATCGCCCATCACCTTGTTGGTTGGATTCAGAATGAGATACAGTCCTCAGTGAACAAAGGGAGGCATTAAGAAAATACAACAATTTCTCTAATGACAATAACTTTCTTGCCCTTAAGAAAACACAAGAGCAGCCAAGAAAATATTCAAGCGCAAAAAAGAGAAAATCGTAGCACATTTTCTGCACCACAGTCTGCAAAGAAATTCTTTTAACCAGTACCTATATTGGTTAAAATGGGTGTTACAATAGACACGCACGAACTTTCAGAAACGTTCTTGTATATGATATCTCCACCTGACGTAAAGGACAAGGAAGAGAAGGCGGGATATGACGAGGACAACAGTGTCATTACACAACACTTTCCGCTGGAAGAACTCCAGATTGACCTACCCCAAGGGGCGGGTACTGCACCTGACAGATTTTATTGACTCCAAAATGTTGCAACACATCCCACTCAAAGGGCAACTACTGCTGCTCAAACTTTACGATAATGTACGGACACGAAATATCAAAGTTGACTCTGCAAAATCATGTTACGTCGTCCCCATCCAGAAACGAGGAAAAACATGTGATAAACCCGAGTGATACGGCATACATCCTTACTACCGTGTTCTGAATAGGTAATATAAAGAATTTTTAAGCAACGGTTAGAATGTTGGTGTGAAAATGAGAAACATATTACCAGAAAAAACATGGGCATGGGAAAAGGCAGAGATGAAATCCTTTTACGGTTAGTTACTGACTTACAGTTAATCTGATTATTGACGCATATGCTACAGATCAGCATCAGATAGCGCACTTCAAAGACTCGATACTATGCAATAGAAGGCCATGCGTATAGTTACTGGGGCGTGCACGTCAACCACAACCGACGATTTACTGGCTGAAGCGAACGAATCACTGTTATGGTTGCGTCGAATATTCCTCTAAGAAAACCCTCCTGTTAATCTGTTTCGACGAGTATGAGCACCTTGACCAAAAACAAAAACAACAAAAATACCGGGAATTACATCGCACTGTGTGTGCTGAAGATATTAGATAAATAAGAAACTTCCAACCGCTAAAGCCGGATACGTGAAGATGTCGACATTAAGGCACCAAGTGTGTCAAAGTCCTACTGCACCACAACAGGCCGTACGAAACACTGACTCTGCTGATTGATGCCAGGGCCAGTTAAACGTGTCAGTACCAGAATGTAACTAACACAACAGCAAGGCACAAAGGAATGAACGACATTAGGCTGAGCAGTGGGCACTGATTTGCTGGGGAAAGTTGATAAAAATGGTTCAAATGGCTCTGAGCACTAAGGGACTCAACTGCTGAGGTCATTAGTCCCCTAGAACTTAGAACTAGTTAAACCTAACTAACCTAAGGACATCACAAACATCCATGCCCGAGGCAGGATTCGAACCTGCGACCGTAGCGGTCTTGCGGTTCCAGACTGCAGCGCCTTTAACCGCACGGCCACTTCGGCCGGCGAAAGTTGATAATTTGTGACAGATTGGGATTCCAACCTGCGTTTCCTGCTTACTAGGCAGATTCTCTGATCACTAGACCTTCCGAACACAGTGCTTATCACAGCTGCGTGGAGTACCCTAGCACGTCAGACCCAAATTATCAACTTATCCACACGTTAAAGACATAGTATTCCTGCCCATTATCCTCACTGCTCGCGGCGTTTCTCCGATTCCCGTAACAGTTCGAGCGTCATGTGCGTCTGTACTTTAGGGATCATTGGTCAGTCTCGCCTCAATTGCACATGCGGTGCCTGTTTCTTCGGACATGTGGATAAGTTGAGATTTTGGGTCTGACGGGAGGCGTGCTAGGGTAGTCCGTGCAGTTGTGATGGTCAGTGTGTCCTGACAACTTTGTGGCCAGAGAGTCCGCTTTCAAGCAGGAGACCTTGTTACAACACCAACGCTGTTCTATTGTACATATAATAATGTTGTCTTCTGATTTGCGATAAATTAGTGTAAGCGATGTTCTGATTTCATTTCTTTTTTCTTTTCATGTCATTATGTTAAAGAAACTGTAAACAATTTTCGATGTGAATATTAATGTTTATGTCAAATTGCAAGCAATATTATAACAAAATGGAGATGTAAGAAATGTTGAAACTGTTGTAAGATGTTAAAATTGTACTTGTGCGTCTGGTCCATACGTAGGCAATGTATTAGGATATGTAGAATGCAAAACCTTTGGTGAATACCCTGTCTGTAGGGGAGCGGTAAAAGGTGGATGGCAGGCGAGCGCGGGAAAATGCACACGGGCGCGGCACGGCATAACGGGCTCAGCAGTAGTAGTCGGAGTTGGGCATCGGTCTGAGAAACACGTTCTGGATCGAGGAGGCTCTCCTGGAAAACGTGATTTCGTTGAGGCTCGGATGTGCCGTTTCCGACGCCTATACAGCATGGCAATATTCCATAGGCACTAAATGGAAAAGTATTGCGACGCTAAGAAGAGGCAAAGTGCCGATACATCAAGAGCCATTGCTGTGATTATATGTGTGCTCTGTGCCTCGCCATCTCGCCGCCCGCCAACCGCCACATCGATACGAACAGGTTGAAACTTTTAGTACTGTATTCGTGTGGACCAGCGTTACTTTTGTTCCTGACTGTTCCATAACAACTTAACTTTTACCAGAACTGTCCTATCATTTAATTATCCTCATCACTAACCTAGACAGGGTCCCTTCCACATGTTGTGCAATCCGAGTGTCCCGAGATGAAGAATTAAAGTTTATGTTAATAAGAATTACCTGCAGACCTATCTATGTTAGAATGATGTTTAAAGCACTTTGTTGTTAATGAATAAATAAGCAAAGAGCAAAGGTCTGATAAAGTTGGTTTAGTAATGAAGTTTAGTCAATTTGAGACAAAAATAATGGTAGTTAAATTAGCAAGAAATAAGACAAAAAGAGTAGTAACTCATATATTGGAAGTCTTGAGTGCTTAACGATTTCGATAAACTAAAATTTCAGTACAGTGATCATAACAGTTTCAGGGTCCCCCCCCCCCCCCTTTTTCTTTTCTATTCATTTAAATTCTGAAATTTACTGAACTGATTTGACCAGCAAAGTTAAAGTCAATATAAAACCAAAATTTATTAATGTTTTACCTTTTTCAAAATTGACATTGTATGTGTGTTTCGAAAGTGCTATTTCTAGGGTAACCTATGCCCGATTTTAATCAGATCAATAGACAGTGCGAAGTTTGTAGTAAACATTATAGTGTATTGTTGTGTATTTATGGCTTGTTCATATAGTACAGAAAGTGAAATTATTAGTACAGTAGATTTTCTGGTTCTAAAATTTACCATATTATGCAGTATTATTACGTGTGGTTTTGCATACACATACTTCAACTTGTACAGGGAAGAAACTCAGTTAATGCCTAACTGGGCTGGCGACCGTATTATTAACAATTTGGTAGCATCTGCTGTGTTGTTTCTTGTTCGTCCTAACGTGTAGTTGCACTTCAGACTTGCTTGACGTATCATTGTTGTTACTGAGTGGGTGAAAGTCTGATTTTGCCTCCATTCAGGTACACGCGGTCAACATATATACCAAAATCCTTTCTTATAAAGGGATGCCCGTCAACTTACCATAGTACAGGCTTTAATAAGTATCGTACGCAGTAGCGTAGTGTTACAACCTGGGTTCGAATCCTGGTCTGGCACAGTTTTTCAACTTCCCCATTGATATAAATTAATGCACACTACGTGGCTAAATGACGCTCACTCGTTTGTGTCTTGATTTATGATGGCTGCAGGATCAAAATGGTGGACAGCCAGGCCTATACTACCTGGATCCACACTCCACTATTATGACAGCCGAGCCGAGCTGACTGCCATTATGGAAGCCCTAATATTCACACAGACATACATACCAGACATAGTAGTTATCACTTCTCGTATTATGTAAGCCCTACAATTGATTAGAAACCATCGTAACAACTGTCACAAGTCCACATTTACAGATATTGTCGAAGTTGTGTTTCGGCTGTATAGAAACTGTCGCAACATCGTGAAAGTATGGATGAAAGGCCATTCCGGGATACCTGGAAATGAGCAGGTAGGTGCCCTAGCAAAGAAGGCATCTCTGCATGGACTAATTACATACCACAAAGTCTCTCTCTCACAGATATGACACCTATGCTCAGACAGCAGTCGTCATCGGACTGGCAAGAGGAATGGTCGCGGACATCTAAAACCAAAGGCAATCACTACGCACAAGTTCACTACACGATTCCAAGAATACCGTGGTACAATAAGGCACCAAAATCAAGGAGCTTCACGACAGTTATAGCACGGCTGAAATTTAATCACTGGAAACTCAACGAACACCTCTATTGGCTCAACCTGAGCGTTCTTCCTCTACGTGTTTACGGAGAGGAAGAAGAACTCAACCATATAATTCTACAGTGTTTTCGGAACACGCACCATTAAACGTCCTTGCTAGTAATCTTCGGACTCTTGGCCATCAGTTGCCAAGCAACCGCCAAACCTTGATAGCATCCAACGATGTTGTAAAGTATAAACTACTGTACGAGTTCGTCAACAGTGCCAGCATCAAGGTACAGGTCCTTGGGATGCTAATCTAATGCTCCTGGTACTTAGAATGCCAGGGGTAGACCAAATCGCAATTAACTGACTATATCCCTACATTTTACGAGATACTCTGCAGAATATGGGACGCTCAGCTTCTATGAGTACGAGTCTGACTACAAGTGTAACGATACGTGTGGCTCTAATACATGATTCTGGTTCTTGTGTAGATAGTACTTATAGACTTGCACGAATATTCACTTCTCTATCTGCAAATTACGAAACAATTCCCACAAGACATACATAGAACACTTTATTGTCAATTTAGATATTTAGTCATTAAAGTGGACCGAAATCGTAAATGTGTACAACGACGATTTATCATTTCTTTTTGTGTTAATAGTAGGATTTTTGTAGTGTGCTACCAGTGTGTATCCTGTGTTCCATTTTCGTCTTGTTTAAATGTTTTCTTATAATCTTATTGTAAATCTTATTTTATGTCGAATCAGTCCTTTGTCAGTCATATGTTACATTGTACCAGGAAATTGCTTAAATAATGTCTACCAAGGATGGTCAAAACCAATTGCAATATGATATTTCCTTCGATTATATGGCTGTAAGGGGAAGTTCCGAAAGCCAACAAATTAAAGAAAAGAAAACAAGTGGAATTTTAGGAAGGGTATTGAAGCTCAGGGAGAATTAATAAAAGCTTTGCAGAGACATCGAAGGGCAGCTGAGGTCTTAGAAGAGCAGCTGAATGAAATGGATAGTTCCTTGTAAAGAAAAAAGTTGCAAGGTTATTATCATCAAAAGGGTAATGGAATGTAGTTAAGTTGAATCGGGCGGTGCTGAAGGAATTATATCGGGAAATGATACATTACAAGTAGTAGAGGGATTTTGCTATTTGGAAGAAGTATCTGGCTCATTCCAGCTAAACGAATGGCTAGATTTATAGGATTTATAGCTTTGTGGTATAGTGGTAAAGCATGTGTCTGGAATCCGAGAGGTCGTGAGATCGAATCTGGTTCTGGCTACGGAAATTTTTAGGGCGTCTGTGATCTAGTCTTCCTCTCTCAACGATGCAAAGAGTAGCAAGGAATGACAAATCGTTCCCAAGCTAGGTAAGTGGGGTTTATTAGGGACACGAAAGTCACTAAAGTGACGTCCAATTGAAGACTTAGCCTCGACCATAGAGCTATGGAGCTACAGGCAATTGTTATTATAGGACACGTCCTGAGGCACTAAGATTAATTTGACTATGAAGGGATGTACGGGGGGTAAAAACTGTAAACGGAGACGTAGTCTCGACCATAGCAAGTTGATTCAAATGTATGTAGATTATACAGAGATGAAGGGGACGGTCTAGCGCGGAAAACAGCAGCGAACCAGTTCCTGGAGCGAAGATCACAACAACATGCGTATGCTCCACAACCCTTCGATAACACCTACTTCAATGATATTTCTCAGTTTAGCGTGAGCGCGAGAGGTCATAGTTTGATTACTAGACCTAAATAAGAACCGAAAATTTCATCACGACATATTATGTCCAGAAGCGATTGCAGAGTCCTTTAATTGTTCAACATTTCCCTTATATTAAGGAGAAACTAAGAGCAGCAGTAATTCTGGGAAGCAGAAAGCAATTTGCATGAAAGTCTTGTATGTTTTCACAACAGTAGTGCTGTACTACGATGCCACATGTTTCCGCTATAGTTCCACGCATAATTAATACAGAGCAACAAAAATGTATCATAACATTCGTGAGCGATATTTACTTTTATGTACGTGAAGGAATAGCGCAACACACACATCCTAGATACGATCAGCCGTTGCAATAACTACCGGTAGAGTGATAATAGGGAAGAGTACAAGCAAATGTCTTAACATAGATTTTATATGAGCCAGGTAATGAGTACCGTCTCTGTCAGTTACCATCCATCATAGTAGACAGCTTTCGTAATTGATACAACAACCTAGAAACTATATTACAGATAAGTGGTTGAATGTTCTGTTCACCGCTTAGTTCAGAAAGTAACAAGAAATGTATTTTTATTTCGGAAGGAGCAGGAATACGTCAGATTCCTTAAAAGTCTGTGAATGTGATTTTTCAGACAATACAATGTCTGTGTAGGAGGTGCCTTTTTCTTCTTTTTTTGAGTAAAAATGCTCTCACGTCTCCCTACGCAGAAGTAGAACCGCGCGGGTATATAGAACTGACGTCCTTGAGATATATATATACCCTTATATCACTGCATATTCCGTGTTTACAGAACCAGCATATACCATACCGTATGATCAGGGACAAATTTCCGATATTCCCTCTTCACATTTTCATTTAAACTGGCTGATTACATAATGAAAACTTGAACTGTGATTATACTGATGAAGTCAAAAGTTTCATGCCTGAGTTCTCATGAGGAATGAAACTGCATGGCCGGTAGTAAACAATATGTAACCCTGCTGCAAATACGGAGGCTGGGACAGTAACTGAGACAGGGAATATGCTAGTTGCTGTATACATATTTATGGCGCAAGAGTACGGAATTAGGGTAGCCGGGAAGGAAATCTTATTTCGCCGCAGACACCCGCGGGGCGAATTGCGGCGTGCAGAAAATGAAGCGACGCAGGCGAAATAGACCTCTGCTATATCGTATTACTTATTCAGATTTCAAATTAAAATTCGTGTTCCAGTTTCATCAGTTTGAGGCTCCAAGCAAAGTTTTTAACATGAAATCTTAAACTAGGACATGGAAATTAATGTTTTTAATATACTGGAAATTTCAGGTAAAACTGGCATTACATTTCACAAGTTCGCGTCGTCTGAGAGGTTTCTGCGACAAACAACATTCATAACATAACGCTTCGTTGGATAAAATTAAGCCAAATAGTTAATATCGAAAGTTAATCTAAGAATCTGATGATATTAATGATATCAGGACAAAAAGCTGCAAATACTTTGTAATAACACATTTAGTCTAATTGTGGTAAACGGGTGGGCAACTGTGATTAAATGTGCCGTCGGTGGCAAGTTCATTAGTTACGTAGCACTAGCTCACTTCAATAGTTGTGAGAAACATGATCAGCAGAGGCCCTTCCAAAATTTCCGTCCCTGCATTAGCGTGAAGGGAATTGGTAAGAGTCACTATGAGCAACCAGAGTTTGAAACCTACTCCTCTAGAACTCGAGTAAAAGTGGCATTTGGTTATCTGTGTCTTGTGACATAAAGACCAGGAATATCTGATTCCAACGAACTACTGGGAATAACAGGATAAATAACAGGATAAATGCCACTTTTATTCCTGGGAAACGTTGAGTTCAACGAAAGAAACTAGTGTCCTGACCGACGAATGAGTTGGTAATCTGCATAGAAATCAGACTGCCTCTGTCATGGAATAATAACTTGGAACTGTGCGAAGCTTAAGTTGATTCTGTAGTAACGTATGTCCAGGAGTGGAGTAGAACCTGTATCAAGGAGAATGTGAAGGCTTACGTCAATGGACATTTTTCTCTTAATGCTTCGCAAAGTCTTTCACGTGAAACGTAATTTTGGATTTTGTGCCGATTTTGATTAGTCACAAGAAAGGTTTCTGTTAACCATTATGTTGAGGTTACATGCTTGTTCAAGTATCCATAAAATCAAATACTTAGTGTAATATTTCTGCAGTACGAAACTACCCTTTTATCACTAGAATCGTTTTCCAAATTGCACATTTAATGCTTTGCACATACCGCTCACATTAATAGTGTTACTTATGGCACTACTGACATTTCATTCTACGGAAATACCTGTTGGCTTTTGCTTTGACATGTAGTGTGACGGTAGCATTATAAACTGCACAAATGAGGCTCTCATAGATCTGAACTTGGGAAAATTCATACGCTTAGTTTTTCAGTTACATTAATTTTCTGCAAGTGAGTATATGCTGTTAGCTCCTTATTGTTTCTCGTATGCACGTCTCTGTGTCCTGATGTTTTAATATTTGTGGCAATTAGGAGAGGTGGTGAAATGATTTACCACCCGAATGGGAATGTCCAAATTAAATTCGTGTTCATCATCTCATACTTCGTGTGAATATGTAGTAGGAGACTTGCAGCAAACAATAAAAAATCGAAAACAAGTCATTTCACACTTCTTTCTTACAGGTTTGTTTGTATTGCTCTGGCTAGTGCTGTTCACAGCATATTAGACTGTTAATGTTCTGTATTATGGACACAGATGTTGCTGTACAAATATATTCACATTATGTCGTAATTTTAATAAGTATCGAAACAAATATCGAATATTTAAGAGGTATTTTCGTTATTACTGAAACAATCACTCAAGTGTAAGAACTACTTTGAAAAAATTGAAATTTTTCTTTGCTTCTCAGTCATTCAGCAGATATTTTCCAATCAGCGATGACACTGATGACGATTAAAATTTTTCATACGTGTTGTTCTGATTGCGTTGTCCATTCTGTATAATACGTGAAGATCAAATTTTATGTGTTGGAATGAATGGCTAAATTCTTCATTTTTATGGATCTTTTCTTTGTTAGTAATTGTTGGGGTGACAGATTTTGCTGTGCTCACTGTAGCGTTTGTGGAAATCTCACGCTGTTGGACCTATTTAGATGTACGGAGTGTCAACAATAGATTAACTGGTTTCACAACACTCAAGATTTTCTCTTACATATATCGTACAAATCATGGGATGATACAAAATAATTTGTACTATATTGTTCTTGTGAAAAGCGATATCTCATCACAGAATATTGCTGACACACCTAGCACACACATAGCGCTTGAAATAGCGTTTATAACACCTAGTAATCTGTTAAATACATATTGCCACTTGAAGATTACAGCAAAGTAACAAAACAATTTATGCCAAGTAATTTCTGCTGAGAAAAGTGAATGAAGTGAGATCATGCAAGGTTTCGTAAATTTAATAATACAGTCATATTTCTCAAATTATTTCATTGTGATATGAAGTAATTTAAGAGTTCAGTGTGATAGAGCAGGAAAGACGATACCATTATTATTACTTGTGATAGTCTCGCCCATTTACGGCACCAGTAAGACCACAGACGCCGCTTTTCATAATCACCAATACAAATAAAAAGATTCCATTTTTTACATGGTTCTATATTGTTTCTTCTAAAAGAAAGCATTCTCCGATGTCAGTCAAGAAGTAGGAAGCTAACATTTTCCATCAGTTCCTGTTAGCATAGTTTCTAACACATGTTTTGCTCTCATTGTCTTACGTGAGCTATAGTCGTTGTTAAATGTTACACCAAGAGCAATCCGCACTTGAAAGGTGATATTCGATATGCGAAATCCCATGCAATAATTTTGTAAACTGTTGCCAAATCTGTGAAATACACTTTTTGTGGGTGTCTATCAACTGATGGAATCTTCTCATAATCAACTTCCCATTTTGAAATTGAGTCTTCGTGTTTATAATTTGGCAAGCATCATAAATTACAAGCAATTATCGATGCTTTGCATAGCTCCTCCTCAACACTTTGTTACTGAACACCACTTTTGAATCTAGCAAGATATCTAAAGCTCCATCAATTCATTTTGATTACTACAGTGAATAAAATAGATATGTGCTGGCGATTCGTATGTCATCATCTCTCAATAATGACTCACCACCAGTTTTACCTACAGAAGGTATTTATGTCTTCTGTTGGCATTTAATCGTGTGGAAGGGAATTAGTTTTGTTTATGAGCATTGACAGCCCTGAGAAATGTATCATAATTTTGAAGGTCTCATACTGTGTAACTCCTTTTGGGTGATTAAATTTGGAACAATAATTTATATTATATCACATTACCGGAACTCTTCCGTAATGACTTATTAAATCATTTTCATCGACATCTATCTGTGACCTTTGCTGTCACATCAAACCTGATGTTGTATACAGTATCACATGTTCTGTCTACTGGTTTGTTAAAAACTGATGTTACCAGTTTACGCCATGTCTCTGCTATAACTTTCTTTAATATTCCTTAACTTCCATCACAATCTTCCTCGCTGTATTCATCGTCATCGTCATCACCACTACCTTCTTCTTTTTCTTTTTCTTCTTCTTGTTATCTTCCTTCATAAATACATTGGTTTCATTGCACTTATTGCTTTCGTCTTTCCACAGAATAGCTGTATTTGTTTAATCAGTCTCTGCAGCGGTTGAGAAACAGACCTAGATGCTGTTTCCAGTACAGGCTTAGCTTCAGCTTTCCGTTTTTGCCGCAACACCAGTTTCTTGCCAATATTTCGTCGATATTTCAACATCTGTTCTTATTACTAATCTTTTATACAATACAGTTGTGAGGCATGGTGACAAATGTAACGCTCAATCAAAACATCTGAAATGAGTTTCAGTAAATGTCTCCGTTTATATCACAGTATGCAACTACTCATGTTCAGCAGATGATTGCGGCCGTGGGTTGTATGGGAATGTGTTTGTGGTCTCGATCACGAAATTAGCGGCCGGTGGAAGTCCAGAGACTACCACCATCTGTGGAGCATGGTGTGACACTGGTCCTCCGGGTGCTCCTGTTAAGCTGATTTCAGCTGTCAATACGGATTTGGCCCGCCCTTAGAAGCCACCTGTGCGTCCGCGGTCGCGTGTGTGTGGTAGAACAAACCGTCTCTTCGCTTTGCGATAGGCTGTTATGTTGCATGATATCAAATACATATATAATTGCCGAAATTAAGATGGTAATGCCCTTTGTTTAAATCATCATCTTTGTTTATAACTAGAATATCGTAGGGGTTACTCCGTACTTACTCACACACATCGAGGAATGCATTGAAAATCATATATGGCTAAAAATGATTGCGGGATACATGACTCAAATTACGTTCGTTGGGAAAGAAGAATTACATTACCGATGCCTGTAATTAACTGTTTCAGTATTCTGCTGTATTCTTGACAGAGATAAATGCTGTTTACACTGTAATGGCGAGCCATAGGTAAGTATATGTCGCTTATCAGAAACAATATCATCGAAAATAAATAAAAATGGAAAACGGTAGCGTTTGATCAGATGATATTACACCGTCCTTACACGAAAACATGAAATATCCAACTTCATTCAAGTTTTAAAACATTTCTCCTACAAATTTATACTTCTTTTTTTGTGGAATCGATTTGAAATATACGTGTAGTCCCAGGAGAAATTGTTAGGAGGCCTATTCGGGGATACAGCAAGAATACGATCATTTAAAGTAGACGAGTATTGTAAATATGGGCTTTAAACTGCACACCTTAAGAGCTATGAGCACGTCTTTATTTTAGATAGTGTGAAACAGATCTCGGCTATACCAAGTTCTTTGCTTTCAATATCTTGAGAGATGGTAGTATGGACCAAAACAAGGAAAAAAGTTCAGTAAATGTATGCTCTAAAGTGCATACCTCAAGACCTATGAGCACTTGTTGGTGTCCTCTAATGTGAAACACATCTCTTCTACTGAACAAATGCTCATAGCTGTTACGGTATGCATATCAGAGTCCATGCTTACTGGACATTTTTGATTCGCATGATCATTCCCATTACGTTCCTGAATACGAACATTCTGTCTGGGACACCCCGACTACATAGTTTCTTGAATTTGAGATTTTTCTTTATGAAAGAAAGGTTAATAATTACGTTATATTTCCCATAGTTGGACGGATCACATATAATTCATCTGATTGTGTATGGAAATAGATCGACATGTTTACGATTTTGTGGTTGTAATTCACTTTCATCAGAAATAAGACTTACTGGAATTCGAAATGCAGGCCTCTTCAATCTCATCTATCTGCACACGCACTATGTATTCTTCTGCCTTGCTGCGACTAATATCTAAGAGCACTGTCTAGACGAGTATATCACTTGAGAGGGAGGATTTGAGGAAGGTATAAGGAGAAAAAGAAGAGCAACAAGTAAGGTGTAACTTTCTTTAATTGCATTATTAACAACTTACCCATATAACTTCACATACCTGACTACTCATACAGCAGCCGAGATATAAAGTTGATGCTGAATTCAATAAATTAGATAGAGCATGCAAGTAACATGACGTCAATTACGCAATGAACCCAGACAGTTTCCCAGGCAAACATCTAGCAGACCAGTTTCTAGCGGAAAAAGTAAGGTGCAGAATGAAGGTAAAAGTTGCTAAACTCAGTGAAAAATAACCTACGTTAACAATAACTTGGGCAATGAAAACTAAAGTTAAAATGAGCGTGGGTATGAAAAAATCGACAAGAAGAAGCAGGAGAAGAACACAGAGAATATAATGAACAGAATAATTAAAACAGTTCAAAGTAGTATAAAGTGTATGAAGCCAGACTGTAATTTCATAGTAGCTGTGAAAATACTTCTAAAAAGTCCTGCAAAATTTGCTCCAAAAGGAAAATCGCTCTGCAGACAGCATATAATATCCATCCAAAAAAGAGGAGGGGTATTACTTCTCGTTCCAACATCTGCTGTTTCATCAGCGTATGGAGGATTGGCTGGTAGCGTGGCAAGGATTTCTAAGGCAGTTATTTGTGCAAAGGCCACGCACAAACAACTAACTGAGATGCACTTAATGGAAGCAACAGCGCTTCATGAAGGGAATGTGCTGTGCTTAATACTGTATAGGGAAAACGGGATTGGTCTGTATTTGATGAAAAAAAAGGTCACGTAGTAATATTGAAAAATCTGGAAAAATCACATTTTCGGGGTATGTTCATGAGAGATACTTTACTCAATACACATAGGAATATGAAACCGCGGTTGTTAACCTCCAGACAGAAAGTGAACCTATTCTTCTTTGACATCTTTTAAGAAGACGGTTAATGGTGTGTATTACTTCCACTGTTTCGGCAATTTACCACCTCCTCTGAAAACAGTGATGTATTTCAGAAATTACACAATGTAATTTAACTACATTATATGTTAGTAATCTAAAAGTAATAGGTGTGGACATCTTTTCTTGATGTTTCTGAACTCTTGATGGATTAGCAAGTCTTTCAGCAATAAGTAACAACACTATCAGTTTTGAGCAATTATATACAACCACTCGCTCAGAGAAAGATCCGTACCTAAAGACTGGAAAATTGCTCAAGTCACACCAATACCCAAAAAGGGAAGTACGAGTAATCCTCTGAATTGCAGGCCTATATCACTAACGTCGATTTGCAGTAGGGTTTTGGAACATATACTGTATTCGAACATTATGAAGTACCTCGAAGAAAACGATTTACTGACACATAGTCAGCACCGTTTCAGAAAATATCGTTCTTGTGAAACACAACTAGCTCTTTATACTCATCAAGTGCTATCGACAGGGAATGTCAAATTGATTCCATATTTCCAGAAGGCTTTCGACACCGTTCCTCACAAGCGTCTTCTAACCAAGCTGCGTGCCTACGGAGTATCGCCTCAGTTGTGTGACTGGATTCATGATTTACCGTCAGAAAGGTCACAGTTCGTAATAATAGACGGAAAATCATCAAGTAAAACAGAAGTAATATCCGGTGTTCCCCACGGAAGTGTTATAGGCCCTCTACTGTTCCTGATCTATATTAACGACATAGGAGACAATCTGAGTAGCCGTCTTAGATTGTTTGCAGATGATGCTGTCATTTACCGTCTTGTAAAGTCATCAGATGATCAAAACGACTTGCAAAATGATTTAGATAAGATATATGTATGGTGCAAAAAGTGGCAATTGACCCTGAATAAGGAAAAGTATGAAGTTATTCACATGAGTACTAAAAGAAGTCAGCTAAATTTCGATAACGCAATAAGTTACACAAATCTGAAGGCTGCCAATTCAACTAAATACTTAGGGATTACAATTACAAATAACTTAATTTGGAGCGACCACACAGATAATATTGTGGGTAGAGCGAACCAAAGACTGCGATTCATTGGCAGAACAGTTAGAAGAAGCAACAGGTCTGCTAAAGAGACTGCTTACACAACACTTGTCCACCCTGTTCTGGAGTATTGCTGTGCGGTGTGGGATCCGCATCAGGTGGGGCTGACGGATGACAAAGAAGGGCAGCTCGTTTTGTATTATCGCGAAATAGGGGAGATAGTGTCACAGACATGGTACGTGAATTGGAGTGGCAATCATTAAAACAAAGGCGTTTTTCGTTACGACGGGACCTCCTCATGAAATTTCAATGACCAGTTTTCTCCTCCGGTTGCGAAAACATTCTGTTGGCACCCACCTACATAGGGAGAAATGATCATCACGATAAAATAAGAGAAATCAGGGCTCGCAAAGAAAAATTTAAGTACTCGTTTTTCCCGTGTGCCGTTCGAGAGTGGAACGGTAGAGAGATAGCTTGATCATGGTTCATTGAACCCTCTGCCAGGCACTTTATTGTGAATAGCAGAGTAATCACATAGATGTAGATGTAGATCACAAGGAATGTCATCGAAAATGCCTAACGTTTAGCCTGTCAGTTAAATACTCAGTTATAACTGCTGTCTTTAACTCCACGCTAAATTCGTATCATCGTTGGTATGTCATTACATTACTCGACTTATTTAACCATAGTTCCATACCAAATATTACACTGAGGAATAGTAATTTCAACTTTCATAATCAGTTGGGCCGTCAGAAAATTCTGGACATAATTACCAGGTTATCAATAAGTCAGTATAAATTTGAAAACTTAATAAACCACAGAATAATGTAGATAGAGAGGTAAAAATTGACACATATGCTTGGAATGACATGGGATTTTATTAGAACAAAAAAAAAAAAAAACAAAGTTCACAAAATGTCCGACAGATGGCGCTGGACAGCAAAACGTCAGTGACTGCGCATGACAATCGTGTATAAAATGAGCTGTAACGAGAGAGAAAATCAGATGCGCCAGCAGTCGCAGCATGTTGACGTTACCTGAATAGGCGCTTTTAGTGAAGCTCTATTATCAGAATGGGGAATGTGCTAGTTCAGAGTTACGATCCTATCGCTATAGGAAGGGGATTCGAACGGGTAAAGGTCCGTTGACAAATGCAGCTGTAGCGAGAATGATTTCGAAGTTCGAAGTCACGGGTTATTTAGACGACAGACCCCGTAGTGGCCGACCGAGCACGAAGCGTAATGCTGCTGACACAGTTCAGGAAGAAATGGAGATTGTAGAGGGTTTGTCTATGCACGGGGAAGTCAGCGCTCGTGCAGTCGCATGTCGCACCGGCATTCCATACACTACTGTTTGGTTGGCACTTAGGCGTACCCTCCGATGCTATCCGTACAAAATTCATCGGCATCATGAACTGTTACCTAGCGATTTAGAGAAGCGGAGGGCATTTGCTGTGTGGGCGTTTCAAAAGATGGCGGAAGATGATGATTGGTTGAGTAACGTGTTGTGGACTCACGAAGCTCATTTCACGCTCCGAGGGTCTGTCAAGGCCCACAACTGCAGAATTTGGGCTACCGAAAATCCTAGAACTGTCGTGGAAACTCCATTGCACGACGAGAAAGTCACGGTATCGGTCGGATTTACCACATCTACCGTTATCGGGTCTTTTTTCTTCGAGGAAATGCGTGATTCTGGTTTTATAACTGCTACCGTGACAGGTGAGTGGTACGCCGATATGTTACAGAATCGCATCATCCCCAGCCTGGCTGATAAACACCTGCTGGAACGTACGATGTTTATGCAGGATGGCGCTCCACCCCATATTGCTAGACGCGTGAAAGATCCCTTGCGATTTCGTTTCGTGATGATCGTGTGCTCATCCGCCACTTTCGTCATGCTTGGCCTCCCAGGTCCCCAGACCTCAGTCCGTGCGATTATTGGCTTTGGGGTTACCTGAAGTCGCAAGTGTATCTTGATCGACGGACATCTCTAGGTATGCTGAAAGACAACATCCGACACCAATGCCTCACCATAACTCCGGACATGCTTTACAGTACTCTTCACAACATTATTCCTCGACTACAGCTATTGTTGAGGAATGATGGTGGACATATTGAGCATTTCCTGTAAAGAACATCATCTTTGCTTTGTCTTAATTTGATATGCTACTTATTGCTATTCTGATCAGATGAAGCGCCATCTGTCGGACATTTCTTGAACTTTTGTATTTTTTTGGTTCTAATAAAACCCCATGTCATTCCAAGCATGTGAGTCAATTTGTACCGCTCTATCTACATTATTCTGTGATTTATTCAGTTTTCAAATTTATACTGACTTTTTGATCACCCGGTATCTTAAAACGTGGAACATGAAATCGATAACGCACTTTCCGTCTTGTTGAGGTAGATGATCATACATCAGGAGTGACAGAGAAGGCAAATCAGAGAAAAAGAAAAAAAATCATTGCCAAATTGAAAATCAATTGCAATAAAAATCTCACATTATGCGAGACCAGGAGTAATGCTTATGTTTATTTGATGTTGGGCGATAATATATACTCCGTTTTAGGTTTTGAGAGAGATGTAATTGAAAAAGAAACGTTAAAGGCAGCAGAACATCAAGTAAATATTCAGTCCTTCGAACTAACTGTAACATTTCTGGAGGTCTATTCCACAGCGCTGTACCTACACTCACGTTACATCAGTTCTGTCTGGCCTGCAGTGCGAACTGGAGGTAAGATCCTGGAATCAAAAAACCCAGTCATGTACATGTCAGTTGTGATTTGATACGTTTCAGAAGTAAGAATATTGTTACGCGACCCTTTTTCTCAAACTGTCCTGTAATTGATGAAAATCCCAAATGAAAAAGTCAAATAAAATTTGGATAAATTAATCCTTAACTGTAAATGACATGTGAATCAGTACCAGTGGTTGCCAGTACTTAACTACGTAGATTACAGACAGTATCTCTAAACTGTGCGCGGACAATGGAGATTCTCCTTAGAGAGCAGTGGCAGGAGAATGTATATCGTTTAGGAAGAGACCCAAAACAGCCACTACTGTGGACAGAACTAAAGGCAGTCAGCATTCGTCAAAATACATGGGACTTTACGATAATATTTGAGTGAGTGGAGGGGGAACAGAAAAGTTTAGGGCACCTCTGAAGACCATGAGACACCGGCACTGCCCTCAGGTCCCTCAGAAGGCTAAATGTTCAAGGAAGTGTAAAAACAGTTGCAATTGGTTAACCTAAATAATTTAGAAGTGGGAGTAAGAAGCACGGCTGCACTTACAGAGGTCCCACAAACATATACAGAGAGAGGGAGAGAGTAAAACACAGTTTTGGAGCGCCAAGTACACTGAGACAAAAGAGATCATGGGATAGCGGTATGCAAATATACAGATGGCAGTAGTATCACGTAGAAAAGATATAAAAGGACAGTGCGTTGACGGTGCTGTAGCTTGTATTCAGGTTATTCATGTGAAAACGTTTCCGATGTGATTATGGCCGCACGACGGGAATTAACAAACATTGAAAGCGGAATGGTTGTTGGAGCTAGATGCACGGTACACTCCATTTCGGAAATCGTTATGAATTTCAATATTCCAAAGTCCGCGGTGTCAAGAGTGTACCGAGAATAACAAATTACAGGCATTATCTCTCACGACGGACTATACAGTGGCGAAAGGCCTTCGCTTAACGACCTAGAGCAGTGGCTTTTGTGTAGAGTTGTCAGTGCTACCAGATTAGAAACACTGTATGAAATAACATCAGAAATCAACGTGGAACGTAGGACAAACGTATCCGTTAAGTCAGTGCTGTGAAATTTGACGTTAATGGGCTGTGGCAGCAGACGACCGACGCGAGCGCCTTGCTAACAGCGCGATACAGACAGCAGCGCTTGTCATGGGTTCATGATCACATTGGTAGGACCCTAGTCGACTGAGAAACCGTGGTCTGGTCAGATGAGTCCCGATTTCAGTTGGGAAGATCTCACGGTAGGGTTCGATTGTGGCGCAGACCCCATGAATCCATGGACCCAAGTTGTCAACAAGGCGCTGTGAAGCCTGATGACAGCTCCGTATAAGTGTGAGCCGTGTTTACGTGGAATGAACTGGGTCTTCAGGTCTAACTGGACCGATCATTGATTGTAAATGGTTATTAGGCTGTTTGGAGACCATTTGCAGCCACTCATGGACTTCATGTTCCCAAACAACGATTGCATTTTTTGTAGATGACAATGCGCCACGTCACTGAACCACAACGGTTCGCGATTGATTTGAAGAATATTCTGGACAGTTCGAGTGAACGATATGACAACCCATATCACCCAACATGGATCCCATCGACCATTTCTTGGACATAGTTGGGAGGTCAGTTCGTGCACAAAATCCTGCATCGGCTACAGTTTGGCAATTATGGATAGTTAAGAGGGGACTTCCAACGACTTGAAGAGTTCTTGCTACGTCGAGCTGCAGAACTACAGCGGACAAAAGTGTGTAACGAATTTTGTAACTGGTTAACCACTTGAAATGAGAATAAAGGAGGGAGACCGGCGTGTCTTAAGTCCACTTCTTACCGGTCAGCAGTCATAATATTTACATTCACCCAATAAAAATTATGTGGCGCTAAGAAAACGCTGAAACCTGGTCGTCCTTGTGGGAAGCGGACTGTGGGAAGTTGCTGCGTGTTTCAGTGTCTTGACAAACTGGCACATTTATCGGCAGTCGCTTCTTATTTCAGCATCTCGGTGGACAGACTTCTCTGGCACTGTTCTCCATGGGTGCACTTTACTTCAGAGACGTATGGCTCTCATCTGGTTGAACTGAACTTACATGCAGTTGAAAGTTGATGGTACAGAGTCAATGACTGAATATGCAGCCCCTTGAACCGCCGGTTGCAGACTATAAGTATGGTGAGATCGAGTCGCAACAGCGAGCGAACTGTAGGGAAAGTTGAGTCATTTTTTAACGATGTTCAGTGATTTCGGTCTTCATCCTGAACACATGTTTGCAGTTATAGATTCAACATGCTTTCAGCTCTGACCATAGGTGCTAATGCATAGCCTTATGTAGTGTTTTCTGTCCTTTTGCACTCACCTTTGGCAAGCACAATACAACATCTGCGAACGTAATTGCTTTACCTTGACGAGTGGTGATTTAAATACATTCCAAATCCCTTGCCGAAATTTGCCAAAGCATTAGCTTATTATTTTCAATGGTTCTTAAACAATTTCGTCATAACTAGTGTTGGGTGGGATTCTTATTTAATCTGATAGTAAAACGAATTCTTTCGTCATGGTTTTGATGAGTAAAGATTTAATTATGTCAGATATATATGTAATTAAACACTCAAAGCACCTTCCATTCCACTGACATCTTACATCATTAGTTACAGATCAAGACAGAAATCTTGTGGATTTTGATAGTGAAGAAATATTTATACGATAGCAGTTAAGGAGACTTAATTGGCGTCGTATATAGGTAGCATGTCGTGTTTGAAGAGAAGAAAACGTATGAGAGGGATAAGAAAGCGAAGAAGAACAGGAAAGTGAAAAAAAACTATTACCGTCTTGCAATAGATAAATACTATCATGACTAGTATACCCAGTGTTGTAAATAATAACATTATTCTCTTTGCTCTCTCATGCGACATTGCAGTGAGTGAAAAGAAAGCAGACGAAGAAGATAAGTCACATACTGAATTCGGGGGAAAAAATTCTCATTGACTAGTCTATTACTCCCTTCAAATGCCATAAGTATAAATCATCTGGTCAACCAGTTTTCGTTCACAACGATTCCCTATATGCTGTCATGCGAGAGTCGTCCACATACTGAAAGAAAACTTTGCGACTAATCAGGGCAACAGAAAGCTGCCGACATTGTGTTAGCCAAAAATTGCGCACTTCACTTGTTTTCATAAAAGGATATGAATTTTTTACGCCAAATGACACAGTCTGATTGCAGAATGCTGTTGGGAACGATAAATGAGCTAAAGGAATTTACTGATGATAGTTGATTCGGTTTCTATATTCTACTCCGTATGGTACTTGAGGTCGTAGAGGATTATGCAAAGATTGTTTTAAACGTTCACCTTGAACTTGTACGGATTCGCAGCGGACAAGACAGTGAATGTAGTTTCTCGGATAAAGCAGACACGACGCTGAAAACTGTTCCGGGGAACGCCAGAGATACGAGTGTCCGAGAAAGAGTTAATGTAATGTAGCGAAATGGTTGAAGCCTGACTGTAGCATTCCCTCATTGGGATTTAATTTAATGTATTATACCAGAAATTAGTGGATACACGTGGCAAATTAAATTGATTACGCCACTCGAAACAGCAAAATACATAATTTTAGCTTTTCAGAGAAACAGGAACTCCATTACCAAAGATTGCAGCCTATTCGATGCAGTAGACGCAACAGACTTGAAAATATCTGAATTCCTCTAAATATCCTGAAAACAACCATTTCGTCGATTTTAGCACAAAGAAGACTGTGCAGGCGTATAAAATGCGCGGCAATGTTAAGTTCCTGTATTATGGAGAGAGAGCACTAAGGAGAAATCCGATCATGAGTCGTACAAATTTACAGATGGGCCCCGTACATTACATCGATTGTCAACGTCAGGATGAAGAAACACTGAAATCTGTCATCGATAGGATTGTCTAAATACAGACAAAAACACTGTCCCAGAAAGAAATGACAGCATACTATCTGGTTATTCATGATTCTGTTATGGAAAGGACGACTTCAATCAACTGAATATAAAGGAATATGTGTATGTGTGTGTGTGTGTGTGAGAGTCGCAGATTTAATGCTGCATGTAGGAAAGGACTCTCGCAATTTCTCAACCAAAAGTGACATCGTGATCAAGTGACAACAAGTGGGGCCATCTCCGTCTTCTACGACATAAAAGGGTTGGAACTTTAACAGTGGCAACTATTTACTTACAGCTCGTAAAAAATAGATACTTGTTTCTAAGTTTTACTGACCTTCAAAGAAGTCACCAACATCGTGTATAACTCGTTGCCAGCTATGTGGAAGTCGTAGGAGACTCTTAGCAGTGACAGTTGTGTTGACAGTTCGAGCGGCGTGGTCTTTTGCCCGGCGAATTTGTAGCAGTTCTGAAGCGAATGCCGAGAAGTGTTTCCTTCAGTTCAGAAATCGAGTTGAACTTACGAGGGCTTAAGTCAGGGGAGTGCAGTAGGTGGTATAGCACTCAGCAGCCTCATCAGTCAAACAAATCAGTAAGAGCTTGCATTGTACGTGCTTGAACATTGTCCTGCAAAATGATGGTCAGGTCCTGCAGAAAGTGTCATCAGTTCTGTCTCCAAGCTGGTCGTAGGTTGGGTTCCAAAAATCAACAGTAATCTGCAGTGTTAGAAACCCTCGTCAAAAATTTTACATATCGTATGGGGACATAACTTCTCTCCGGCGCTGGAGGAGCATCCGGAAGCTGTGTAAAGGTTGTGACTCAGTTCGTAGTTGCATGCACATTGCAGGAGACCGACATCTCACTCAAGGTAAGGAGGAAATCTCTCAGGCTTAGGAAGGAAGGAATTCTTTTTTTATAGCGTGAGATTGTTCATTAGCACTTTTTATTTTCTTTGGCCTAGAATCTCACTGACTAGAGAAGACATTGGAGACAGTGATGAGTTCCGCTTCGAACTGAGCCTCGATGACCAGTGGAGACGTCTCTGCAGACGCACCAGACATCGGGGGGATACTAACATGACTGTTGCCCGCCATACGGTCCGACAACCAGGAGAGATGGTCTGGGATGCCATTTCGTTTCATAGCAGGACCTCTTTGGTTGTCATACGCGGCACCCTTATAGCAGAGCGGTACTTCGAGGGTATTCTACGCCCCGTTTTGTTGTCCTTCATGGCAAGCTATCCTGGGCGTAGTTTACAGCAAGATAATGACCGCCAGCACACGGAGAGGGCTTCTGCTGTTTGTCTTCGTGGTTTCCAAACCCTACCTTGGCCACCAAGGTCGCCGGATCTCCCCCGAATTGAGAACGTTTGGAGCATTATTGGTAGGGCATCTAATAAGCTCGGTATTTTGTCGACGTGACGCACCAGTTGTACAGAATTCGACACGATATCCCTCAGGAGGACATACAACAACTCTATCAGTCAATGCCAATCCGAACAACTGCTTGTATAAGTGCCAGATTTGTACCAACGCATTGTTTACTTTCTCAATTTGTGACGTTCTTTCTCTTGAATAGAGCCGGCCGAAGTGGCCGTGCGGTTAAAGGCGCTGCAGTCTGGAACCGCAAGACCGCTACGGTCGCAGGTTCGAATCCTGCCTCGGGCATGGATGTTTGTGCTGTCCTTAGGTTAGTTAGGTTTAACTAGTTCTAAGTTCTAGGGGACTAATGACCTCAGCAGTTGAGTCCCATAGTGCTCAGAGCCATTTGAACCATTTCTCTTGAATAAGTCATTCAATTTTTCTGAAATTCTTATCACTTATTTGTCTGTACATGTACATAACATCTATCGATTTCCGTCAAATTCGGATAATTCCTTCGTGGTGCGTGATTTCGTTTTGTCTTAAAGTGTAATACCAAGATAACAGCTCCGCAAGCCACTGTCTCATCTCCCTCAAGCACATAACTGAGGTACGGTTCGGGTGTTAATTACCACCACTGTCATATCAAGTGCTCAAAAAGTTAGCCTTGAACATTCCTACAATGTATCAGGTGATTCTGGAGACACAGTACAGCATGTTAAATTTCATTTGAAGATGACGGCAGTACAGGCCCGTGTTATAAGGCCACATGCCTTCAGGAGTCATCGGTGTCTCCTAGTAGATTTCTTGTTTCAATTTTCGCCACAAATAAAAGTATAAAAGTGTTAATTTTAGTTTGCGTTTTACTGAACGACCCTTCCAGTGCTTTCTAAATGTTTTCTTGAGAGGGGCTGCCACTAAATGTGCGATGTGGAACGGATGTCCGTCATGTTGGCACCATACTGATTGCCCTATGTCCAGTAGGATATCTTTCTGTAACTGCGGCAGCAGCGTCTTATGAAGTCGAGATACTTTAGTGTATTTAGATTCCCGTCACTGAAACAGAGGCCAACGATGTCAGCCTTGAAAAACGCACACCAAACGTTGACAGGCCAAGAGCGTAGTGTTTATCCACTTCTTTGAGTCAACATGGATTTTCAACTGACGAGTAGTGCGTCATGCGAAGACTGACTTGTCCATTGTTTGTAAACAATGACTTTTCGTTAATTAAAATTGTGGATGATTATGCCGCATCACTTTGCACTTTTCATAGATAATATCCGTTAAACTGTAGCGAATTTTGGAAGTCATTGGCAAGAAGCTGAAGATACAGCGAAATGTGAAGGTGATGAAATATGATGGAATGTAGTGTTCGCAGAAAACCAGTCAGGTTTGTCCCTCTTGTACTTTCGAGATGCCTCTTAGTGAGACCTGCTGCTAAAATGTAAGTTTCATTTCTTTTATCAGTTGCTCCTCCTTTCCCTGAGCGCATTTTGTTTGTCACACAGCCAGAATGTAGAACTTCTTTTATAATATTTGCAACGACAGGGCGTGAGTGCTTGGCACAATTTGGATACTCTCCGCCATAGCCGCACCGCTGATAATAGTAGTTTCGCGACATTAATCATAAACGATATTAACTTTTTTGACAGTCGTAAACATTGTGAACGTCTCAACAGCTTCACGATCAAGTTAAAGGATGCCCAGTGGAGGAGTACCTGAGTGCAAAATTAAATATCTCATAAACTAAGATCGATAGACGAGTGCCGCAAAGTCATGTTTAATGTGAAAGCTGTAAGAATTTTGTATAGAAGTCCCGAAATAATTCGAAAGTCAGTCTACAGCACGCACAGAATCAGCGTACATAACTAAACTCGTCCTCTGAAAGCAGTCTTTGCGAGCACATCACAATGTATAGGAAATACCCACCACTCGCAGTACGGAGTTGGTGGGAACGAACAATGAAATTTCCCGTCACATCATGTAGTGTATTCAGATGCCACACAGATCACCAAATCAAGTTTGTTTAGCCTGGTGGATGGTTCCGGTACACAGTGTCTTTCAATGTACCCAACAGTAAGTAAGCACAAGGAGTCAGATCGGGCGAATATGGCGATCAATCCATTCTTGCTCCAGTAAAATTTCAATAATCCAACACAATGACTCTATTCCCGAAGTATTCATGAATAAACCGAAACCCATGTTATGTGCGATGTGGTCTGGCCCCATTTTACATAAACCATTCCGCGCCTGGTCGATCATCGAGCGCTAGCTGTATGGTGACAACGTGTTACAACATTCAACGTTACGTTCATAGTGATCGTTTCTCGCATGAAAAAAGGCCAACAATACCTCTGATACATACCACAGTCCAAACAGTAGCTTTGGGAAAATTCAGTAATTTCACTTCACACAAATGGGGATTTTCGGAACCCCAGAACCACCAATTTGTTTATTCATGACTCCGCTTAGGTCGAAGTGTGCTTCATCTGTGAACCAGATGCTACCCACATCAAATACTTCATTTTCAATAATTGCTAGTATCTGGTTCACTAAGTCAGCACTATGTCGTGCAGCTCGTACACGTATGGCCTGGCGGCTATGGATTTTGGATGGAAACACGTATAGGCTCTGTCTCAATATTTTCTGCGTGCTGGAACGCTTCAAAAATGTCGGTGCTGCAGCTCTGCGGACAGGTTCCCTTGGATTCCAGAAACCTTGGTGACATTTTCAGGAGTAACTAAAGTCCGTCTAGGGCCAACATTTACCACTACAGCATCCGCCACGTTGCCTGTCCGTTAGAATTTGGCGAAGAGTTTGCGAATGGTTTTCACATTGGGTCCTTCTGGATCATTAAATCGTTTTTGAAAACGCCCGTTGTTGCTGTAGGATTGTGTCTAACGTATGTTACTCCAGCACCTGGAAAAACGCATTGTTTATTGGCATACGTGTTTTGAACATCTCCCTTCTGTACGCTAACTTCCTTTCAGTTCCAATTGGGGAACTGATCGGTGTGAGCTGTGGCATACTATTTATATGTACAACTTAATGCCTATGAATGGCATAAAATAACTGTACGAGTCCGCGATCATTATCACTAGTCAGCGTAATTGGGCGTGTTCTTTACCATTATATCTTAATTTTTTTAATACGCCTTTACGCGTTTCGGCCACAGCAATCATCAGAATCAGTCCGATGAATAGAACAAACGAGAAGTAATGTTTGTACAATAATTACAATAATACACAGTATGAAAACAAAGTGAAAATATACCACATTAAAATAAGCTTGATACACTGAATCTCATCATTCATATGTTCACTTACACACAATGACTATTGCTTTTCAATGAGGCAGCCTGCCTTAAATAACACACTGTAGCCGTTAAATAGTGTTAAATGACACAGGACTTGTCAATGTTAAATAAAAATTCAGTATACAGTCGTTTTATAAAGATAGAAGACGTAACGAATTGCAATTGTCTTGATAAAATTCAAAATAATACCATTTCATAGAACATAATCTATAAATATAGTGAACAGGACTCATCAAGTTAAAAACTCAAATTTACGTCACATATTAAGCATAGAGGCATTTCGTAAAAATTAATCTGAAAAATTAAAATAGACAAATGCGTTGATCTACATCTACATCATACTCCGTAAGCCAGCTAATGGTGTGTGGCGGATGGTACTTTTTGTACCACTACCTGAGTTCTTCAGCCCTGTTCCACTCGCGGCTAGCGCGTGGCAAGAATTACTGTCGGTAAGCTTCTGCATTGGGTCTAAATTCTCGAATTTTCTCCTCATGGCCATTACGCGAGGTGTATGTGGCGGGCAGTGATACGTTCTCCGACTTTTACCGGAAAGTGCTCTCTCGAAATTTCAGTAGTAAAACTCTCCATGATGCACGACGCCTCTCTTGTAGCGTCTGCCAATGGAGTTTGTTGAGCATCTCTGTAACACCCTCACGCCAACGCTGCCGTGACAGGACGTGCCGCTCTTCGTTGGATCTTGTCTCTATCTCTTCTATCAGTCCTCTCTGGTAGGAATCCAAGATAGATGAGCAATACTCAAAAATGGGTCGAACAAGTGTCTTATAAGCCACTTCCTTCGTGGATGAGCTACATTCCCTTAAGAGTCTTCCTGTGAATTTCAGTCTGGCATCCGCTTTCCTCACTGTTTGTTTTATATGCTCATTCCAATTAAGGTCGCTCCGGATATTTACTCCTAGATATTTTACGGCAAATATTGTTTCCAGGTGTTTGTCACCAATAGCGTAGCTATACAGTAGTGGGTTTCTTTTCCTATGCATGCGCAATATGTTACGCTTATTTACCTTAAGGGTCAACTGCCAGAGCCTGCACCGTTCATCAACTCTTAGTTATTCTGCAAGTCGTTACTATGTTCTGACGATGCTACTTTGTTACAGGCAACTGCATCGCCTGCGAGCAGCCTTAGACAGCATCCGACACACCATACTAGATCATTTATATATATTATAAACAATAACGGTCCTATCACACTTCCTTGGGGTTCACCGGAAATTACCTTTACATGTGTCGATTTTGTTCCGTTAAGAGCGACGTGTTGTGTTCTGTCTGCAAGAAAGTCTTGAATCCAGTCGCAAATTTGCTCCGATACCCGATAAGCTTGTATTTGTTTCAGTAAACGGCAGTGCGGGACGATGTCAAATGTCTCCCTGAAGTCAAGGAATACGTCATCAACCTGAGCGCCATTGTCTACGGCACTATGGACCTCATGGGGGAGCAGAGCGAGCTGAGATTCGCAGGATCTCAGTTCGCAGAATCAATGCTGATATTTATAGAAGAGATTTTCCTTCTCCGTGAACGTCATAATTCTCGAGAATAAACCATGTTCCATAATTCCGCAACAGATGGACGTCAACGAAGCTGTGTTTGCATCTGTCCTATGGCCCCTCTTAAAATCAGGAGTGACCTCTCCTTCTTCCAGTCGCTAGGTACCCATCGTTGCTCAAGCGACCTACGCTGAGTTATTGCTAGAAGGGGAGCAAGTTCTTTTCCCTAATCTTTGTAGAATCTGATAGGTATCTCATCTGGTCCTGAGGCCTTTCCACTAGTAAGCGACTCTAGCCGTTTCTCTATTCCACCACCGGTTATCTCAGTCACCATTCTGACATTCGTACGACGATTGAAAGGAGGGACCGCGTCACGATCTTCCGCGCTGAAAGACCGAATTCAGCATATCGGCCTTCTCTCTGTCATCTTCCGTTTCGGTGCCAGTAAGGTCGCTGAGTGAATGTATAGGTGATTTTGACCTACTCACTGAGTATACATACGAGCAAAACCATTTATGGTTTTTACTCAGATACGCTGACAAAGTTTTACTTTCAAAGTCGTTGAAGGCTTCTCTCATTGCTCTCCTTAAGCTCATTTTAGCTTCTTTCAGCTTCTGTTTGTCTGTTTTTTTATTATTTCTCTTGAATCTGAGGTGAAGTTCTCTTTGTTTACGTGGCACGATTACTTTGAATTTTTTCTCTGAAATTTGTATCCTGTCACCCTTGATAAGCAAAAATATCTTTCTACCTTCCTTGACATTGTTTGTCAAACCCATTGTCGTAGATGCTATCACAGCCTAATGATCACTGATTCATTCCTCTAGATTAACTGAGTTCAGCTCTATTTGTTGTCAGGAGGTCCAAGACGTTAACCTCACGAGTTGGTTCTCTATCTATCTCCTCAAACAAATTTTCAGACAAGACATATAGAACAATGTCACACGAATCCCCGTCTCTGGAACCAGTTTTGATAGTATGATATTCCCAATCTGCAGCCGGCCGAAGTGGCCGTGCGGTTAAAGGAGCTGCAGTCTGGAACCGCAAGACCGCTGCGGTCGCAGGTTCGAATCCTGCCTCGGGCATGGATGTTTGTGATGTCCTTAGGTTGGTTAGGTTTAACTAGTTCTAAGTTCTAGGGGGCTAATGACCTCAGCAGTTGAGTCCCATAGTGCTCAGAGCCATTTCAACCATTTGAACCCAATCTGCAAGTTCTGTCTGACGCGCTCTAGCACTAGGGATCCTGACCCAGGCGATATATAAATGCCTCCGATTACCATTTTTGACTGATGTTTGATACCTCACCCAGATTAATTCACAGTCGAATTACGTGATAACTTCGCTAGATTTTATCGAATTTCTGTTGTTATAAACGCAGCGCCACCATTGGCGACTTATATATCCTTACGATAAATATTCCAGTCTGAACTTGGGATTTCATTGTCATTAACGTCCGGTTGCAACCACCATTCTGTTCCTAATACTATCTGTACTTTATAACCTTCAGTAAGTGATATTAATTCTGGTACCTTACCTTGGATGCTCCTGCAGTCTACTAAAATTATATTAACCTTTTTTACCTCTGATCTGCGACGACAAACGTTCTCTGAGAACACTGTCGGTAATTTATCAGGCAAATTGTCTTTGATCCCAAGGGAAGGTTTCTCTAACCTAAACAAAGCCCCATTTGCACGCCCCACGTACTCCGCTACCCTAGTTGCCGCTTCCTGCATGTAGTGCACGCCCGACCTATTAATGGGAGCGCTGAAATTTTGCACCCGTTAGCGGAGGTCGAGAAATTCGTATCCGATACCGTGGCAGAGTCGTCTGAGCCTCTGCTCCAAACCCGAGGACCGCGATCAGCCCTGGGAACGATGTTACAAATAGACAGCTGAGCCTGCACCCGAGCTGCGATGCTAATTGCCTTCACCAAATGAGTCATCCGCCGAAAGGAAGTGAGGATGCCCGCAGAACCCAAGCGGCAGGCGTCATTCGTGCCGACACGTGCCACTATATGCAGCCGGTCGCACCCAGTGCGCTCTATAGCTGCGGGCATCGACTCTTCCATGTCACGGACGATACCTCCCGGCAAACATACCGAGTGCACGCTGACATTATTTCCCGCCTTGCTTGCTATTTTGCTGAAGTGCTTCATTATGTTTTTAATGCATTACTACGACATTATACATGACAGAGCTTGTATAACTTTACCTTGTAAGGTATGTAATGCTATACTTCTACCTCTTTTTATTTTCGTAGAGTAAGGATATAGATCGTGATGACTTCATACTAAAATACATGGCAAAGCATTAACATGTTACCATAGAAAGAACTGTTGGCTTTGGTACTACTGCCATCTCGCGGCTGTTTATAAACCTCTCTCTCTCTCTCTCTCTCTCTCTCTCTCTCTATCTATCTATCTTTCTATTTCTCCATTACACACACACACACACACACACACACACACACATTAGTGTACAACACAAAAACACTCAACAGGTACTAGAATAATGGAATTGGTGGGTTTAGCCAATTAAATTACAGAAATGGTATGTAATAACTTCTAAGTGTAATATACAAGGCGACTTTTCGATGTGAACTGAAAATTAATGACGTACAGCAAATGCTGAAAAGAACTGGAAAGTTATCTACCAGTTTCTATGCAACCACTGCTACTGGAGATGAAGCTGATTTGTTATAGCAAGTCTGTTATTGTTACATGTTTATCTGACCTCTTCACATATACCCCTCCACTCTGGTCGGACGTATATCACGCATGCCTCCCCCCTTCCCGCAACCCCCCCCCCCCCTCCTTCCGCCCCGTAATTTCCATGATTCATGGGGGAGAAAAAAAAGTAAAGTATTACCGACAAGAAGAGAATATAAGCTTTTGAAACTTCGTTCTTCAGAAGAATGCTGAATGTCATTTGGGGAGATAGAGTACGTAGTGAGGAAGTACTCAATCGAGTGGGGAAGGAAAGAAATTTATGGCACAACTTGAATAAAACAGGGATTGGTTAATGGGACACGCCCTGAGGCATGAGGGAATCGTCAGATCACTGATAGAGGGAAGTATGATGGGTAAAAACTGTAGAGGGAGGCCGAGGGTTGAATACAGTATGCAGGTTCTAGCGGGTCTATGCTGCAGTAGTTACTCGGAGATGAAGAGTCTGGCACAAGACAGAGCAGCGTGGAGAGCTGTATAAAGCCCGTCTGTGGAGTGAATATCACAATAACGATAGTTGCTTTTCTGTAACACACAAAAGTCAGGTCAGAGGAACAGAAATCTAACGAATTCATACGTAAAATCACCACATTCCAAAACTTTCATCAAGATGGTTCCTCTAAACGGAGCACGTTGGTTGCATAATGCACGAAAAGTTCGGGTAGTGAACGAAGTGAAAGAAAGGGAATGCCGTATATCCCCGAGCTTGACTGGAAACGCTGCCTGAGGAATGTGGTCGAGTGAATGCGGCAGACTCTTCCTTGTAGATGTCTGCAGCGTAATGGCAACAAGAACCAGGAATTCCTCCTCGCGATTGCTTGTTCCGTCATCGGCGCGCAGCTGCCTGTTCTGCCCACATGGAGGTCACTCCTATCAACAATAAGCTTTGACGTCAGTTATTGACTACATCAGTGGCCAAACAAAAGTAATGCAACGAGCATTTTCGTCTGCGAAATATTTACACTTCCTGTTAGCCGCGTGCCCATATACAACGAGATTATTAGATCAGTAGATCTTGTTTATATAGGACTTGTGTTCCAAGGAAATGTTGAACAATAACACAACTCATTTATCAGTGTCTTTCCAATAATAGCTTGCGCACTAGTTCCATACGATCACTAACAGACCCAGTGTTCTAATAACTCATCTCTCTCCTAAGACCACATCCATTTACCGCTCACTCCACATCCACAAGTACGTACAATTAGAAATAGTGAGACGCAAGTTTGTAAGTCAGCATTATTATATTTAAAAAAAGTGTGAGATGCTAAAGTGTGAGTTTTTCATAGATGCAGAAGGCGCAAAACCTGAAGCTTAACAAGACAATCACTGTTAAAATCACTAATTGGACATACAATTTCATCTGAGTCGATTGTGTTTAAAATTAATAAGCGATTCTATATTTTACATTTGGGTTACAAAGTGAAACAGTAATATTTCTCTAAATTATCACGCAGGCCTTGAAGATGACGACGTCCTTCCGAGTGGCATTAGACTTTCTATAAAAAAAATTAATGTATCTGAAGACGGTATATTTATGGAGGTACATCGCACCCCGGCAAGAAAAATGACAAGTCAAAAAACCGCCACTTTTTAGTTTTTGTTAATGAAAAATACCTGTGAAGTGCTCCAACGTACATGAAAAACGTCACGTCTCTGTCTCGCAGTTTGTCCATCTCAGGACAGTTGCATCACTTTTGTTGCAAAATACTTCATGATTCGACACGGCAACAACGGCGTCACTTCAACATTGCTACTGGCATGTGTGCATAAGGCATTCAAGCAGAGCGACACCTCCTGAACTGTGATGCGTTTCTCGTATAATGTAAGTTGAATGTAATTTCTGTTATCATTGATTATTACAATGTCCGTGTTGATACAGTGTCTGTAGCGTACATCACAACGTCCTTCCGACATGCATGCAGACACTGTTTTGGCAATTACATCTGTTTTAAATATTATGAAATTTCGTCCGTTGCAGCGTACAAGGAAAAGTCTGGTATAAAGAAAATTTTTAATGATTCCCTTTTCTCGGTGAAAAGTATTCCTACATTACACAAACTCATTTATGATTCCGTGGTCGGCCGCTGTGGCCGATCGGTTATAGGCGCTTCAGTCCATACCACGAGGCTGTTACGGTCGTAGGTTCGAATCCTGCCTCTGGCATGGATGTGTGTGACGTTCTTAGGTTAGTTAGGTTTAAGTAGTTCTAAGTCTAAGGGACTGATGACCTCAGATGTTAAGTCCCATAGTACTTAGAGCCATTTATGATTCCGTGTTTCCGTTAATAGTGTTCCTTAAACTGTACTCATACTTAACTGATGTTCCGTATTAAACTGTATTAATTTTTATTACAATTTTGCATTTCGTATTTTTCTAATACAATAATTTCAACTTGTTTTTCATATTTATTTTAACTGGAGAACTAATTTGCTGGATGGAGGTTCGCATGTCGTATTATGTGACAGTAAGTAGAAAAAAAGATAAATTATCGAGTCGACTTTTCTCAGGTATTGTATTTTTGTGTTGTTTAAAAATGGTTCAAATGGCTCTGAGCACTATGGGACTTAACTGCTGAGGTCATCAGTCCCCTAGAAGTTAGAACTACTTAAACCTAACTAACTTAAGGACATCACACACATCCATGCCCGAGGCAGGATTCGAACCTGCGACCGTAGCGGTCACGCGGTTCCAGACTGTAGCGCCTAGAACCGCTCGGCCACTCTGGCCGTCCTTTTGTGTTGTGTCAGTGTTCTTGCTAGGGTGCGATATATCTAAAACAGTGAGAGGTTATTTAAGAAAGATGTTGTCTGTAGGCCAGGAGCCTTACTTTCAAAGTTTCCAGAAACATAATAACCCATCCAAATGATCTCTGTCAATGACTCCGGCATTATACTTAGGAAGAAGTTAAATCTTCAGAACGTCACTGACCGGTTTTCTTCCTATACACCATTCACTAATGGGACAGCAAGACGGGAAAATGATTTTTCTACGCCATCTACGCTTCACCATACGCCTATCGCATGCTGGTTTGTAGGGTACAGGTGAAGATGCGGATGTAACATTGGTTTTAGTGCTCCAACTGATTCATCTTCTGAGGTAAACCCACGAGAATAGATCCATTGGCCTTATCAGTTGATCCATCTATGTACTGTAGTATAACGCACTTTTTTCAGGCACTGAATTTAACATGTAATGGTGCTGTGTCGTTATTCAACTTCAGTTGGTGAATTATGGTCCTACTGTTAAGCGTTTCTGATGATTTTTCTCAAAATGACGAAGTACTTTGAAAGATCACTTGAACTATACATATCAGTTGAGGAATAGGAAGCAGTTAATTTCTTACCTGACTGCTAAGAACAATGTCCCCTTTTACTGATTTGGAAGGCAATTTATCATATTCTGATGAGGGAAACGAAGAATTTTGTTTCCTTACTTTCTTCAGTTCAGTTTCTTCTAAAAAGCTAGTTAATAAGATCGTGAGCAGTTTAAAGAGTTACCTGGCATTCACCTGGGAAATTTAAGTGAACAACTCGGAGGACCTGTTGTACTATTAGGGTAGCATCATAGGCACGAAATAGGACATAAACAATTTCGTCGAGTGACCCTTCAAAATACATTGAGCTGGAAACAAAGCTACCTAATAGTTCTCTTACGATGTGCATAGTATGTAGCATGATATTAGAGGTGAAAATAAAGTAATAAAGTAAGGCGATAATTTTCGTAATATTTTATGCTCTTACTTGTTTTGTATAATCTCGTAATGTTGTAGGAGGGTGTGTCGTAAAGTAATTCCTCTGAATTCTGGATGCAAAAAATCTTAAAGATTTTTAAATAAAATAAATGTTGTTAACATTCATCATATGTATCTCTCATGTCTGCGTATTTATTTCTCAACATAGTGAAGAAAAAATTTCGCTCAACGAGACCCAAGTTTGTTGGCACCTTCGCTATCGAAGACGTAACTTCGTTGACGGAGCCACATCGCGACCTCCGCTTCCACCGCTTCATCACTATCAAAGTGAAGTGTTCTTTAAGTTTTGGAAACAGATGAAATCGGGAGAGGTTAA
The DNA here is from genome assembly GCF_021461395.2 of Schistocerca americana. Classification (NCBI taxonomy): domain Eukaryota; kingdom Metazoa; phylum Arthropoda; class Insecta; order Orthoptera; family Acrididae; genus Schistocerca; species Schistocerca americana. The sequence goes on from NC_060130.1 coordinate 536,227,358, forward strand.
GTTGGGACACTGTGGAGAATGATTGGTGACAGTGAACCCAAGCGTCAGATTGCTGCAGATGTCGCAGCGCACGTATGTAGTCTGGAATTGTCGTGCTGAAGGAGGGGCTGCTCCATGTGTGCATGACCTCTTCAAATTCGAAACTCGATTACAGCACGCTGTTTCTCACGCACTGGTATAGTTATGTTAAGCCGCTGGCACACCAGACAAGTTACCTAACATTGGTATGGTGCTCTACGAGTTTCCTGGCGTCTGTTCCCACATTTTCACACTGAGGAGCCATTGGCTCATGTAAAACATGATTTAAGTTCTGCTATATTTCGGCTACGTCGCACGTAAAATAGAACCAATAGCAAGTAAGTACACTTCCTACAACACATAGAGAAAGCGAGAATCCATATTTTATTTGTCATGTTCAGCAGAATTTTATGTTATAACTTGCACCCTATGAGTTGTTTCCTAAACACCAGCTCTTGATTGTCTTGTGAACGAAATGTTATAGGTACAATTTTTTTGCAATAAGACGACGAAATATTGAAGTTTCTATTTATTTTTATCACGAACATACCGACTAGCATATGGACAATAGAGGAAATGTGCGTTTGAATAGAGCTAAAGTAGTCATTTTATGCGCATTCTTTTCCATGGACGAAGTGTGTTCGCCGGCCGGACTCGCCGAGCGGCTCTAGGCGCTACAGTCTGGAACCGCGCGACCGCTACGGTCGCAGGTTCGTATCCTGCCTCGGGCATGGATGTGTACGGTGTCCTTAGTTTAGTTAGGTTTAAATAGTTCTAAGTTCTAGGGGACTGATGACCTCAGAAGTTAAGTCCCGTAGTGCTCAGAGCCATTTGAACCACTTTTTTGAAGTGTGTTCTTTGTGAGCCAAAAAAGCCCATAACTGCCGCTGGAGACAGCTGGGAGCGCAAAATCACGTTAACGAGACTGTCCTACATGCCGACTGCGCTGAGCCTCATGATGTTCGGTATCCCGTTTGCGTACACTTCAATGTGCCGACGGCTTTATGCAATGCCATGTTTACACGCCACAGTTCGGGCCCTCTAGAGCCAAAGGATTGCAACTATATTCACATGAAGAACAAAGATGAATGTTAATAATATAGATTTAATTTAAAAAGCTATAAGTGTTTCACATAAAATTTTCGGAAGCATTACTTTTCAGCACGCCCTCATATTTCACATGAGCATAGCGATGCAGAAACAAGAGTTCCAGCTCATCATAATCCGTACTGCAGAAAATTATTCTTCGAAAATGGTTCTTACCCATAGCTTTTTGATCTACGGAGACATCGTGGAATATATGCTTCGAAGAGGAAACGGTGCATATTTTTAACGTATTTCGATAGCTCTTGAAAATAATGGTAACATACTATTATTAAAGTTTGCTTCTATTTCTCAGAAAAGTGTGATACGTTCCACATATTGGTGTGGGGAGATACCGGGAGAAATATCGAACTGAGGTCCATAAAGTGATGTTTATGTACCACTGAGGAAGGAAAGAATGTGCGCTGCCAGCACATTTCGTTATTACTGTTGCGTTATGTTTCATTGAAAAGAACTGCTCAGGAACGGTTTTGCATCACCTTATGACCTGGGCTTCTCTGATCTCCAACCTCTTCTTCAACACACTTTTATCTACAGAACATGTTTAATGGGGATAAAAGTAAATTTGCATTCTCAGTACGGTTCAGTAAGAAGTGCTGTGTCTTCAGTCGTGAAAGAGACAATGCGGCTTGTGTTTAATGTCCAGCCTATCAATAGACCTCAAAGGATCGTTTCAAGCTTAGACAGCCAGCGCATGGTCACTTCTCAGCAAGAAGAATTGACTACACTAGAAGCTGGCCGCCAAAATTCAGCCGTTATCATGAGACACAAGCCGTGGCAGATCTGCCTCGTGATGGCTGCCTGCGGTTATCATCACCTCTTGACGACTGCTACCAACAAATTTTGGATCTTAGGTACCCCGAGGAGAATACAGCAGAAGTGCTTTGCTTTTGGGAGGCACTGGGAGGACTACGTCGATCCAGACAGTACGAAACTGTCTCTCGACAACCAATTTGGACTCTTGAGGCCCAGTACCAACAACAGTGCAACTCAAAAGCACCTTGGTTTTCGAACAAGTTGGGGGGAGGAGATTAGTGTTTAACGTCCCGTCGACAACGAGGTCATTATGGACGGAGCAAAAGCCCAGATTAGGGAAGGATAGGGAAATCAGCCATGCTCTTTCGAAGGAATCATCCCGGAATTCGCCTCACGTGATTTAGGGAAATCACGGGAAACCTAAATCAGGATAGCTGGACGCGGGTTTGAACCGTCGTCCTCCCGAATGCGAGTGCAGCGTGCTAACTACTGCTCTACCTCGCTCGGTAATAAGTTGGTAAAGGGAACACCTCGTATGGTTCCTGCAACACTGAAGTCGGTTTCTCTTCAACGACCAGTGCAATATTCGTCTGACACTTGTTGAACGCCGGCCGTTGTAGCCGAGCGGTTCTAGGCGCTTAAGTCTGGAACCGCGCGACCGCTACGGTCGCCGGTTCGAATCCTGCCTCGGGCATGGATGTGTGTGATGTCCATAGGTTAGTTAGGTTTAAGTACTTCTAAGTTCTAGGGGACTGATGACTTCAGAAGTCTCATAGTGCTCAGAGCCATTTGAACCATTTTGAACTTGTTGAACATCGCAGAAGAGTGTGGGTGCGATCAGGTACCAATGTACGTCTCAGGCATTATGCTTAGAACCACCTGAAACTTGTAGTGTTTCGTTGCAAAAGCCTTACTCACTCAGGTATGGCTCCAGGGTTATCACTGCCAAAGATTAGAACAAGCTTGAGGAGTAACGACTTGAGCACATTTTCAATACCGTGGAAACAAGGCTTCCTGGCATATTACACTGTACCGGGTGGAGCAACACGATATAGAATTTTACCCGGTGGTGGATTTTACACTTTTGAACATATTTCCTTTATTTTCGTTTTTGTTTTGGTTTTATTTAAAAAAATGGTTCAAATGGTTCTGAGCACTATGGGACTTATCTTCTGAGGTCATCAGTCCCCTAGAACTTAGAACTACCTAAATCTAACTAATCTAAGGACATCACATACACCCATGCCCGAGGCAGGATTCGAACCTGCTACCGTAGCGGCCACGTGGTTCCAGACTGTAGCGCCTAGAACCGCTCGGCCACTCCGGCCGGCGGTTTTATTTCACAGTAGTTTCATAAGGTTTATTGTTTCATTCTCTACTTATCTTGAGTCCACACCAACTTACTCTCATTGACTTCATTCGGTGCAAAAAATTGTTTGAGCCCGTTTGATAGTGTAAGTAGTGTCACAGAATTTTTCTATAAAAAGGTGTCGAGTACCGTTAAAAATGAGATCATTCTCTTCAAGTGCTATGCTTCGCTCAGGATATCGGTAGATGTATAAGTCACAAGTGTCAACTTTCGAGTAATGTACTCACCCTTCCATGTACCTTAATTTGTTAGAAATTTTGTTTCGAAATCTAATATCTCACACGAAACATTAGGGGTCGTCGTATCAGTAGTTTTACTTTTAGAAAAAGCTTTTCAATGTCTGTGACTTTTTTCGTAGATAGTCAGATAAAGGCAAGTAATTCTCTACTCGTAACCCACCAAGCACTAAGAAACATATGTGTCTACGGAAAACTAGGTTTATGCTCCACATCTGTCGGTATAGGTATTGAACGAGCGCTATCTCATGCGGGTAACATTGTTACGGCAGGAAATGAATGAACGCTGCAGTTGAGAACCGCGAGAGACTGTGTGAACGCTCTACCTTTCTGGACTGTCCGTGAGCGCCATTAGCAAGTTAACTTTGTGGTAGGGTGAAAAACGATGTTATCGACGAGCGAGCGAAACTCAATCAGGAAGCCAGCACTTCCTCCAGGCAACGTACATCGGTCAGCTCTATTGAACTTCCCGAACTGATGCTTAAATAGCCCATGGCACTCTAGAATGTCAACCACGCTCTTTTTGGAAAACAGGGTTCGTGCGTGCGCGTAAGTTTTTTTCACTTTTTCTTCATATGGTTTAGCATATAGTTTTGACAGTTAGGTCATCTTTCAGAGTATAAGTCTAGTCGGTTATGAAAATAAATACTGGCGCAACTGGCTTATTTCTGGTATTACGGGTTTACAAGGAGAACAAGCATATGATTACTTACACTGACACCCAGCGGAGGAGATGCAGCACGATTACAATACCTGTCCAAAGGAAAACTAGATAAGAGTCTCAAATGAAATTCTACAAGGTACTGGTAATTCATCTACACTCCTGGAAATTGAAATAAGAACACCGTGAATTCATTGTCCCAGGAAGGGGAAACTTTATTGACACATTCCTGGGGTCAGATACATCACATGATCACACTGACAGAACCACAGGCACATAGACACAGGCAACAGAGCATGCACCATGTCGGCACTAGTACAGTGTATATCCACCTTTCGGAGCAATGCAGGCTGCTATTCTCCCATGGAGACGATCGTAGAGATGCTAGATGTAGTCCTGTGGAACGGCTTGCCATGCCATTTCCACCTGGCGCCTCAGTTGGACCAGCGTTCGTGCTGGACGTGCAGACCGCGTGAGACGATGCTTCATCCAGTCCCAAACATGCTCAATGGGGGACAGATCCGGAGATCTTGCTGGCCAGGGTAGTTGACTTACACCTTCTAGAGCACGTTGGGTGGCACGGGATACATGCAGACGTGCATTGTCCTGTTGGAACAGCAAGTTCCCTTGCCGGTCTAGGAATGGTAGAACGATGGGTTCGATGACGGTTTGGATGTACCGTGCACTATTCAGTGTCCCCTCGACGATCACCAGTGGTGTACGGCCAGTGTAGGAGATCGCTCCCCACACCATGATGCCGGGTGTTGGCCCTGTGTGCCTCGGTCGTATGCAGTCCTGATTGTGGCGCTCACCTGCACGGCGCCAAACACGCATACGACCATCATTGGCACCAAGGCAGAAGCGACTCTCATCGCTGAAGACGACACGTCTCCATTCGTCCCTCCATTCACGCCTGTCGCGACACCACTGGAGGCGGGCTGCACGATGTTGGGGCGTGAGCGGAAGACGGCCTAACGGTGTGCGGGACCGTAGCCCAGCTTCATGGAGACGGTTGCGAATGGTCCTCGCCGATACCCCAGGAGCAACAGTGTCCCTAATTTGCTGGGAAGTGGCGGTGCGGTCCCCTACGGCACTGCGTAGGATCCTACGGTCTTGGCGTGCATCCGTGCGTCGCTGCGGTCCGGTCCCAGGTCGACGGGCACGTGCACCTTCCGCCGACCACTGGCGACAACATCGATGTACTGTGGAGACCTCACGCCCCACGTGTTGAGCCATTCGGCGGTACGTCCACCCGGCCTCCCGCATGCCCACTATACGCCCTCGCTCAAAGTCCGTCAACTGCACATACGGTTCACGTCCACGCTGTCGCGGCATGCTACCAGTGTTAAAGACTGCGATGGAGCTCCGTATGCCACGGCAAACTGGCTGACACTGACGGCGGCGGTGCACAAATGCTGCGCAGCTAGCGCCATTCGACGGCCAACACCGCGGTTCCTGGTGTGTCCGCTGTGCCGTGCGTGTGATCATTGCTTGTACAGCCCTCTCGCAGTGTCCGGAGCAAGTATGGTGGGTCTGACACACCGGTGTCAATGTGTTCTTTTTTCCATTTCCAGGAGTGTATTATTGCAGAGGTCAGATTCTGGATTTCAAGAAAGTTCTTAAAAACGTACAAACTTCCAAAATTAAGTTCTCAGATAAAGGAGTGAAACAGGCTAAATAAAATCATAAATCGTTGCCTAAGAAGAATAATCCTACACTGAACTGATTTTGCTCACGCCACAGTCAACGGTTCCACGGGGAATCAGCATTTTAACCATTTAAGAACAATACCTCTGAGACACTGAGGACAAAGTGGTGTGAAAGCAGAGCTGGTGAAAAAAGCTATCAAGTGAAAAGGAGAGGAAAAACATCACCAGTTTTTCGACACTATAGTTTGGGATATGTAAATCATGTACAAGAAGTATCACTTTAGACATAAGGAAAATACAATCTGAAAATAGTAGGAGAGCAATGTAGTCATTGGATCAAATTCGGCCTTTTCAAACAGTTATCTACACACCGGACACGAATGTGACGTCTTGGCAATGACAATACGTCAAAATCCGACAGGAATTGCAGCTATCAGTGCATACCGACCCATGTGCATCAGTTTCCGAGCGAAAATCTTGGAAAAAGACTGTATGCAATGGTCATTTAGAGTCAGGTACCTCCTAAAAGGCCACTTATTCAGGCTATGGTGAACATGAACCAAAATGCTCAACATTCAAATTTGCGGTACCCGTCGATTACGCGACTGCTTAATATATACTGAGAATTCTCATCCCTGTCTTCTGTCATTCCTATCCATTTTTAAAGGCTTGTGACGATTGATCGCTAGACTGCCTCTTTTTGAACCAGCCACTGGACCTGTGAACGCCCTTCTACCACGAACAAATGGCGAAGGGTAAACAGCACTAGCACCACGACTCTGCCGAACTGAAGAAAGCAATGCCTACTGTAAAATGTCACACAGCAGTACTCAATGAAATGTCAGGCTGTTCCGGACAGTACCGAGAAGCACCAAGCAAAGCCGGGACAGATCTAGCCTTGACCAGCACGATGTCCGCACACCCTGTACGAGTGAAGTTTGGCACGCCGTGTCCGACCCTGCTCTAGAGCGTATGAAATTTACTACACAAAACTGCCACATCAGGCAGCAACATTGCTTATAATACAGCTTGAAATCAAAGGCGGGTAAGTCATCCCATACTCCTTCAACTCTATACCAGAGTTCATTAATCGTAGTGGCTGGTGAGTGGCGGTGTTTCCGTCTCTCGGCATTCCATGACAAGGTGCTGGGGAAATCCGGGAAACGTGCTGACCATGGCAACAGTCGAACACCACCGTACGGAGGTAGGACAGGACAACACGGATAACCTGTGTTTTTTGATATTTTGTTGAAAGATAACGTCCTATAGACCTTGAAAATAAGGCGCAGCCACCATTGTTAACACAGCAGATGTGTAATCGCTGCTGTCCAAATTAATAGCTCTGCGAACCAAAGATGACCGTGTTGTGTACTCAGTGGTGGCCCATACTAACCGTGATGCCAAGTGCTGGCAACGCTCGGTCTCCTCGGAGCACCCACAGTCAGATACGTCCATGGTGGTGCTGTGCATGGGACATGGACTCGTCTGAAAAGACAACTGATGCCACTCGTGTGTCCAGTATCGTTCGATGCCCCACTGCAGGCACGCCTCTGCTGCCGCGTCAAGAGTAGCCACAGCACTGTCAGTTGTGCTGAAAACTCCGTCAGATTGTCCACCCGGATTCTTCCCATGCTTCAAAGAACCCTATTTCTTGACCCATTGTATGCCACGTGGCTGTGTGATCCCGCATGGCTGATGTAACAATACAGCTGTACTCTCTGACACTACTCGTTCGGACTCGCTGATGTCGTGCATGGCGTTGAGTATGCCTCACCTGAACCCATAGATCCCATATTTGAACGACACTCGCTGGGTTCCGACCACTGCGAACAGAAATACTGTAAACCACGTTCTCGGTAAGACACGACCCTGCCGCAGCCGATTTCCGAATCGTACTGGTGCATGTTTCTCATTCTTATACCAGAAATAGCACGATTTTTTAACATACAAACAAGGTGTTTTTCTTGAATGAAAATCCCGCTGTAAAATTTATCCTGAAATGCAGAATGTAAATGGTGTTACTCTTATCTACATTGTGCGGTTACGCCGAAACCCTAATCATTTCCATGTTCAAGCATCTAGTACACTGTACCTCACTTTGACGTTTGTTGCAAGCTTTCATAGTTTGTCAGAATTAAACATCCCTTCAGTGTCCATGAAAATGGTTAACGATGTTACGTAGGACTAGGAAGCAAAACTTAAACGGAGGAACTACATATTCATTGTAGATTGGACAGAAAGCCGTGAGCAAAGTTAGCGAAGATAAGAGCAGTAGAGAGGCAGACTAAGAGACCTGCACCGAGCAGATTTGATGAGATAACACAGGCAGAAAGTATTGGACTGGAATACACAGAGCATACACACAGCATTACTTAGCAGCATCCTATTATGCATATTTCTTGCATATGAAGAACTAGTTCGTTCCGAGTCTGAGGCTCGGCGAAATAACACTATAAAAGATCATGAACGCTACAGTATAACAACTAGCATGTGACAATATTGTGCTGTGCGAGCACATCTAGTGTTGGAACTAATAGAGACGTATTTCTCGCCGTGTAAACCGTTTGGAAACTATGGTACATATTTTAGATTTCAGTCCTAAAGGAGAGGAGGAAATGAATAAAGGAAATGTAACTGAGTGTGAGGCAGAAAAAAAGCTCAGTATTTTTCACAAGCATGAGGCATTTCCTGCCAAACATACAAGGCTCAATAAAGGTAACTGAAGAAGAATATATCTCAACTCTCCACCCTCATTGTGATGTAGAATAAATGTTGTTGCGAAAATTCAGCGGGATATCTGCTTTCCGCATTTTGTGTTATATGGGTACTTGTAAAGATTAATACATTCTAGGTCACGAGGGTAAACCTAAAAATCTCTTTTGTGTATCTTCGTGTACACCCACAGTTTCGCGAAGTTCATTCTCAATATCTGCCAAAATCCGTAGCATTATAATAAAATAGGCTAAACGATAAGGTCACCTTTTAACACCATAAGTGCAACGTGTATCTGGACATTTTGTTTTTGATTGGGGCACAAATGTGCGAACTCTTGCGAAAGACATGGGTCACCGCAAGCCCGGGTCAGCTCTCTGGCTTGTTTGGAATGTGAGATAGTCGACCAGCTGGTTGGCTGAACTTCACTCACCACCATAATTGTCATTCATCTCCATCATTAGTGGCATATGGAGAGGCGTATTTCCCACGTCGTATATTGACACTAGTGCATTTTGTCCTCTCAAGATACGTTTTCCGAAGGCCACTGTGGCCGAGCTGTTCTAGGCGCTTCAGTCCGGAACCACGCTGCTGCTACGGTCGCAGGTTCGAATCCTGCCTCGGACATGGATGTGTGTGATGTCCTTAGGTTAGTTAGGTTTAAGTAGTTCTAAGTCCCATAGTACTCGGAGCCATTTGAATTTTTGATACGTTTTCCCCACAGAGCTTAGCAAAAACTTCACAGAACTGTATGTTCCAGAAATATGTTCCCCATTGTCGATCATCTGAACGGGGACAAATGGCTTCGATTACTCATCACAGTAACGAGAAAAATGTGTGGAAAGGTGTTATGAAAGCAAAGAGAGGTTCACTGCAAATTTAAACTTAACCACAGCCTCACAGACAAACAAAAAGTGAACAAAACCAAAATCAGTGTAAGGAGATCCATGCATGGAGCATTCAATGAACGGTCAGTGCGGTGGCCTGAGTTCGATTCCCGACAGATCATTTCATCGCTACCGACAGGCAAGGCGCCGAAGTTGCTCCAGGAAGCCGGGCTTCTTTCAGGCTGTGCTCCCGGCCTAGCCACACACATTATCATTATGAAATTGAAGTAATATCCTAGGAAATTTTGGACTTATCTTAGAAAAGTGAACGAATCGAAGCCATCTGCCCAGACACCCTATGGCCACAATTCCTTCGTAACGAAGGGTGACAGTATAGTGACGCTATAACAGACAGCGTGTGGCTAGGATGCACCAGCTTTACACGCTAAATGCGCTGCTAAGTGCTTATTGGTTCTCTATAGAGATTATTCCTCGAAACACATGCGACAATCAATGTGGACGTACAGAGGAGAGAACTGTTCCCCAATGTAGAGATCTTACTGCGAATGGCTTGTGATTGGCGGATGGAATTGGTCGCCAGCCGGAATTCTGCCCTTCGAGAACACATTCTTTCGTTAAACCGGCACCCCTGTGAGAAACAAAACGGGGAGTTAATCACCCTGTTGCTGAGTGACCACCCCAAAGTCACCTGAAGACTCCTTGAGGGGTAAGCTTGTTTGCGACACTCTGCGAGGCATCATCCTGTAGTAACATTCGTGAGAACACTTGCTTTATGCATGCACATGAATGTCCGTCCACAACATCCTATAACAAGGGATTAAGAGGAGGAGAAATGTCCAGGAGGATTGTCTCTTGGTTGGTATTCACATATTGTGAAAATAAGATGTGATAAAAAAAATTTCCGCGTACTGGAGTGCAGGGGTTGGATAACTGGATCGAAACGGACGAGTTGGAGAGTGGAGGTGCTTCATTGTCGGTGGAATTATGAGGGAGAGTCCATGAAGGTTCTTTTGAGAGACTTCGTGTTAGGACTTCATCTCAGCATTTGGTAATAAGGACTTAGTCCGCGTTGTCCTTTATGCTGATCTAATCCCGTGATGACTTCAGCGTACTCCATTTTGTTCTGACTGCCACTCCAGTCTTTGCTGGATTTCATTTCAAGCAGATGATTATTCTCTTGAGCATTTAACTCTATTTCCTTTTCTGAATTCGGTCTTCCGTCTCTTACCTGATTCTGTTTTTAGAGTCTGATTTCAATACCGTTCTGAATTGATTCTGCTGCCAGCGAGTTATTCTCACGACCATCGTTTTCCAGTTACAATCTGACTGCTTAGGTATTACCTTTGTAATCCGGCCGTATGCTAAATTTGCCCTTAGTCAGATAGCCGACCCCTCATAACGCAACTACCTGAACAGAATAGGCCCAATCATGTAGCCTTCGCCCGCGGACAGCCGCTCTAATCGTCCTGGCCTGCACAAAGGGAACAAGCCATTCAACTGGCGACAGCTATCAAGCATCAGCAAGGCACTTCCTGCTCTCGT